>NC_044980.1:105370774-105737216 GCF_008728515.1 Papio anubis
ATAATCTATTTTAAAAAATTATCTGTAATTAATAGAAAATTATTAATTGATAGTATTACTGATAATTATTAAAATCGATCATTGATGCGTAATAATTAATTATATTATTGCTCCCGGAGCAATAAACTGAGGGTGTACACCCGTCTGTGAAACAGTTCATTATTTCCAGAGAGGCAGATGATACTACTCAAAGTATAGTAACCAGGCTGTGAGTCCACGGTGGCTCACCCCCCTGCGAGGTGGCTCCCAATAGCCAAGGGGGGGAGAGGGGGTGGCTATTGGTCCCCACATTATTGGTCCCCACCTCGCGCGATTTGTGTTTCAAGTTAAACAGTGTTGAGAGCAGGAAGTTACCGTTTAGCATTGAAAGAGGCATTCTGATCTAGCCACGACAAGGTACAGAATAAAATAAAATCCATTGTAAAGCCCCTCAAAGTAATCTGAGTAGGCTGTGTTTATTTCATAGTGACCAATCACATTCTTCCGGCTGCCAGCACCTAAACTGAATTTCTCTGCCACCAATAAATATTGAAGAAAGCTTTTGCCAATTCTCTGGAGAAATAAAACAAGATATACTAAGATCAGATATTCCATATTTATTTTATAGGAATTGATAATTGCTTTATCTTGAGAATTTAGGCTGAGAAGAGTTTGAATTTACATGTGGAAGTTATGGTCATCTTCAGCTAATTCGGTCCCTACCTCATCCTTTTATTAATCACGTTATAAAAAATCATAAGACAGGTATCATTTCATATCATTCTCTTAAAGTAAAAACAACCTGGAAATCATCTCATTTACTCACTTCATTTTACAGATGAGGAAACTGAGACCCAGAGGAGCAAAGCCCAGGGTCACACACCACATATTAGGTAGTGTTAGAAGCACAGATGGAACTGGCTTCTGGCTCCCTGTCAGCCCTGCTGCAATTCTACAGCACAAAGAATCAAAGAAAAGAAATGTTATCTTAGTATTTGTGAAGTTTTTTTTTCTGATTAAATGCCAAAAAAAATAGCTTCAGATTCAAAACTCCTTTATATAATAATTAAAAGATCTAAAATGCATCGGGAAAACTTATCCAAAATTTGCAATATACAAACATTATTGTTCTCATTAAATTTAAAAATATTTGTGTACTTGCATACATGCAGACTGATAAGTCAATAATCTCTAGAATTTGAGCTTATCCAGAAACTTGCTTGTTTATTCCCTTCTAAGAACCCATTTAACGACAGTTTGGGGACAATGAAACCTTAGTGTTACAGGGTTCATTATTAATACTGGTGTTCCAGTAATAATCATATACTGGAATTACTTTCACCAAGTATGGCTTTAGTAGAAATGACCAAAATAAGGTTTCATTTAATTCATGTCAACGATATTGCATTAAGTGTTAAAGAAGGGTGTAGGCAATGGTGGTAGAGCTGGGCACAGCTGACCTGAAACATGGCCTGGGGGCCAGGCATACTAGACTAGCCCTGCCCTGATATAGTCGCTGTGCCCAAGAGAAAGAAGTGACTTGTTTTCCAGGCCCACAATTCCTACTGTGGCTGAGTGACCATGGGGAATTATGCCAATTATGATGCAGCTGTCATGAAGTCTGGCAGGGTCTGGAAAGCCATTGCCCATGCTGTTCGGCAGGAAGAAGTCTCTCTGTGGCTTGGAAGTCTCCCAGGTTCCAGCAGAGGAGCTTTCTGGGCTGAAAAGCCTTTGACACCAGCGATGACATGCCCAGGAGGAGAGCATCCACGAGAGGACCATTTCCAGAAAAAAAGAAAAGAAAAAAGCAAGAAGCACAAAGAACACTCAGATGGGGCTGGAGATTGAGAGTGCCTGCTGGATGTCTGGCTGAGCTGGTCTCCTTCAGTTGCCTGAGGACATAGTGCGTGCCCCTGATTTGGAAGAATGCCCGGTCTGTCACTGGCACTGATGCACTTTGGACCAGGTTGTATGGAAAGCACTATAGTCCAGATGCCTGTCTGTCTGACCATGTTTCTGTCACCCAGAAGCAGCTGGCCTGAAAAAATGGTGGACTGATTCATTGAAAAGTAGGTTACAGTGCCAGCTAAAAGACAATATCCTCAAAGGACTGGGTTCTGTCTTATAGGACACAGTGTATGTTAGAATTAGGGACCAGTATTTGGTGCTTTCTCATCCACAGTCAGAATACATGGGTCCAGGAATCGAGGATGGATGGCAGATTGGTTCCTCACACTAATACACTTGATAAGCTTCTTATAGAATTTATGCCCCCTGTTCCTGCAATGACAATCTGCACTGGTTTGAAGCACTTATTCTAAAGGAAAGAATGCTTCCTTTCAGGAACACAGCAATGATTCCACTGAATTGGAAAAGTAGGCTGTCATGTGGTCATTTGGGGGTACTTATGCTCCTGAACCCACAGGCAAAGAGGAGGATTACTCTACTGGCTGGGATGATTGATCCTGAATACAAAGAACAAACTGTGTCCTGTAAACTAAAAATAAAATCCTACCCTGCCCCTGCCAACCTTGGCCTTTCAACTGAGAACAGACTCCCTTGTAGCTGAGGGAACCCCAGAAAAAGCTTAAAATGGAGTTCCTGACCATGATGGGACAGCAGGTCAGACTACCACACTAGACCTCCTCTCTTTTATGGCTCAGACAGAACAAATGACCAGCCTAAATGTCAAAATAAAGATCATAAGTTTGACAGAATAGACTCTTGGTGACAATAAGATACCAACATATAAACAGGACCTAAGGCCATGTCAGGCAAGAGTTAAGTCACACACCCCTAACTTGAAGAATAATCTATGTTCTAACTGCCACGAAATTTTTCTTTTTCTCTAGCAACTAAACAAGAACTGGCCTCAAGATAAGCACGATTAAAACAGTCACAACTCATCCAGCTCACAGATGCTGACTCACTGGACTATTCCACCAGCCGTAACTACAGTTAGCATTGGACAAGAGACTGACTTCAATAACTTTCCCCAGATAAGAAAACCACCACCTCTGGACTGGTTCTGGCCGGTTTACAAAGATTATGCACTTGCATCCCTTCATGTCTTGAAAAGATCTTTTGAAGTACAGGGCCTCATTATAATACATTTAAATGTTACATCTCCACCCCAAAGTGAACATGGGTTGTATGTTTGGTGCACGTTTGTTCAAGACGTATGCATCAGGACCACCTTCATGGATATTCATAGCTCCTCCTGTAACTTGTTGAATATGTATGTTTAGTCAACCTGTTCAGCACAAAACTTACACCCCAACCCCTCCTCCTTCCAAGTGCCTGTTTCTGGGCTTCAGCCAGAGGCTGCACTTCCCAGCCTGAAGGATGGCCATCTTACAGGCTGTAACACTTTAGATGAAATAGTCTCCTCTCCCTTTCTAAATTTATACATCTTGTGACTTTTAAGTTAACAGTTGCTACTGCAAAACAAAAGTAGGGAGGACCATGTCTCAGATGCTAGGGATTCTCTGGGATGTACCTTAGTACTTCCATGAGTAATAAAGTTAATGGAAAATTCCAGCAATTAAAACAAGAGAGAACCACTGAGGTCTCAGACACTTAGGAATTCATTCCAACGTTTATTCAGCAATTGATATTTGCATTACCCCTAAATACTGGGGCATGATGAACTAGCATCATCACTCCCCTTAGAAAGAGCATCATCACACCCCCTAGAGACCCCAGTACCAACCAGTTAGCACCTTTCCTTGAAGGTCAGCGTCCTACCTGTTCCCTACTGGGGGCCACCTTCAAGATCCTGAGGCAATAGTACAATGCAATGACCCTCAACCCGGTCTCAGAGGTTTCAGTTTTAGCTTTGCGGGGCACCCCCACTTCAAGTTTCTAAACTTTAACAATTCCAAAGTCTTTCATGTATCCTCCCAGTTCTAGAGCAGCAACTGCTTCTATGATTGCTGCTTTCTCCGTGTTTCCTTTTTGCCTTTTCATTTCTTGAATACTTGATTAACAAATCTTTATATGAAATCTCCCTGTTCAAATTATCAGTGTGATTTGTGTCCCTTGACTGTACAGTTGATCTTCCATAAACCTATGAGATTATATCCATTTTTCAGATGAGAAAAACAGAGACATAGTACAGATGAGTAATTGGACCAAGGCCACACAACCAGTACAACACAGGACTAGGGCTTAAACCCGGCTCTTTCTCGTTGCAAAGCCCTTGTTCTTTTAAACACTGCACAGTTGTGCAAGGTCTGAAGGCAGATCTTTTCCATTGCTCTCTGGCCTCTTCTAGCAATGATACTGGTATTCAAATTAGACTGGGTGGAAGCAAGGTAGGTCATGTAAATGCAAGAGCGAGTGCACCTGGCAACTTTAAGAGAATATATGGCACAAGGTCCAAGTGAATTATCTTCCAAAACACTCAAGTATCCTGCAGACATGATTGGATACACTGTAGTAATCTCCAAGAAAACATGGGGAGTTTCTGGAACACTGAGATAGTTAAATACTTTTGCCTTTAGAAAATAGATATATAAATATTTAGTCTTGACATTAAACCCCAGGAAAAATCTAGGATGACCCTGTGTGTACTTTTAGCAAAAACTGCCTGATCTCTGGTTGGATCCATTGGATACGTTCTGGGGGGACATCAAGAAGTGCTGCTGCCACCTCCAGCCAAGGGCTGGGCATGGGACTCAAGCCAATCAGATACTCTCTCCTTAAAATGTGACTCTTGATCAGAGAGACAAAAGACTAAAACTATTGTTGCTGAAACAGTAGCAGTACCATGAAAAGACTGTTCATTAGTTTCAATTGCACATATTCACCTGAAAGTTACAAGGAAAAGACTAAAACTTCTTTATGTTCAGGGACTTCATGTTCAGAGCTCATATTGTTAACCACTAGATCCAAAGTGCCCAGCACAGTGTCTGGTATAGAATAGGTGCTAAATAAATATCAGCTGTGTGAATAAATAAAAATAATAAAGAACTTTCCAACAATTTAACAATGCAATTGTTATATCATGAAGTAGTGAGCTCCTTGTCCCTGAAGAGATTAAAATAGAGCCCATCTCTCAGGATGACAAAAAAAAAAAAAAATTCCTGCATTGAGTAGGTGGTCTCCAAAAAGCATTCTACGTCTGGCTTTGTAATTCCCCAACTATTTCTTATTTACTCTTAAAAAACATATTTTAAAGTAAAAATAGAACACTATATTCACACAATATACAGGACACAAACTAGGTGGTTGGGACAAAAGATATATGACATTTTTTTCAAAAGTAGGATAGCATTTGTTCACATGCCCACAAAAAAGTCCAGCAAAAGCTGTTGCAGGAGAGGTAAACCATCACTGGACTTGTTTGCAGTGACCTACACTTGATCTATTTCTAGTCTCAAGGAAAGCGAAATAAGAAAATGGATAGTTTTGTTGCCATGGTTATTCCCAGCCACCAGCTCACCTTACCACCCATTTTCCATCATTTCTAATAACCTAGTTTCTTAGAGTGATATTGTAGGAGCCAATAACCCAGGCTCTTTATTAAATGGTTTCTCCTGGTGCCACCCTCATTCAGCCACTTTTTACCACTTTCCTTTGTCTCACCAGTCTTCAGCATGGCTCAGGAATGAAAAATACTCACCTAAAGCTACCAAGGTTTTTCATTGCAGGGAAATCTTGTGCTTGGTTGCATCCACTTAAGATTCTGAATGGTTTATGTGTTCCTGAACTTTAACAATAAATTCCTATGTGGCCAGGAGGAAAACAGTTGAGATGGTGGGTTGCTATTTTCTTTAACATTGATTTTACTTATTTTATAATCAGCTTACTTTGCCTGGGAAAGGAAGGTGATATTTAAGAAAACAGTCTGGAGAATGTGCTATCTGGTGAAACTCAACTAGACAGCTCTCTTGATTGTTTCAGATTTCTTGAGCGGCTAACAAAGACAGTAGCTCAACTTTTGGCAAAAGCCCACGAGAATGGAAAGTATCCACTTGGAGTCTCTTAAGAGATACTTTGTGGTGAATTGTGCTTCATTGGTAAATTCTGGTCTATACTACAGCAGGCTGTGGAAGTGCGGCTTTCTGTAGACACACAGTTTTTTAAAAGGTATTGCTAGTGGCACAGATCTACACATCTAAACACTAGGTGGCAACCTTGCCTTTTGTGTCACCAATCAAAGTCATTTTACAAAACCATAATATTTAAGGAGATATATGAAACCATCACATCTCAGCCTTCTTTACCAGTTTTATTTTAATATTAGCATCCAGATATAACAAACGGCCAAAGGCCATTCTTAAAAGCAGATCCAAATTAGGGGAGCATTAAATGTATATAGACTTGACTTTTTCACAGCGTTCACTGGAAGGAACACCAGCAGCCTCACAACTGTTAGAATTCCCTACCCATCTGGGTGTGGACATTCATTGATTAAATGTTTATTTCAGGCAGTGGGGATTCTGGTGAACAAGAGACAAGGTCCTTCCTTTTGTGGAGCCTACACTGAAGTAGAGGAGACAGATACTAACCAAGTAAATGAAAATAATTTTAGGTAATAATTTCAATGAAAAATAACACCATAATGTAATAGAAATTGGGCATGAGGGGAAGAGAACAGTGTCAGGAAAGGCCTTAGAAAAGCTGGCGCATGACCTGAAGCCCGGATGAGAAGGAGCCAGCCAGACCAAGGCCTGGGGGAAGAGTGGTCCAGGCAGAGGGCACAGCAAGTGCAGCAGCACTGGGTAGGGACAAGCTTTGGATGTTTCAGAATAGAAAGAAGCCAGTGTAGCCAGAGCATGGTAAGGGGAGGGAAAGGTGGGATAAAATGAGGCTGGAAGACCATCGGGGTTCAGACCACGTAAGGACTGGTTGGCCAAGGAAGGAGATGAATTGTATTCTAAGCTCGATAGAAAGCAGTGGAGGAAGAGTCCAAAGGGCAAAGAGGCTCAAGTTCACCTTCTCTGTTATCACCGAGGATGTATTCTGCTCCTGACAGCACTCACACTGTTCCAACTATTAAGATAGCAAATTTGGTAGACAAGGCTCCTTCCCTAGGACCTCTCAGCCCAGAACAGAGCTCAGAGGCCCAGCATCCTTTAGAGTGTGGATCCCTGCAAGGAAAAGGCAGAGGCAACATTTTGGAAACACTGAACCCTGTGGCCAGTACCCATTTTCCTTTGAGAAAGTATTTCAACCCACAAACCTCCTTTAGGCCAGAAAAGAAAAACAAAAGAGGTCGAATTTCCTGTTTGTGATATGCACAGATCAAATTTAGGCTCCACGACACCTGAGTTCTGTGTGGTTCTCTTTTTTGCCTAGCACCAAACAATGAAGCTTTATGATAAACAATGATGGTGACAATTTGACAAGAGACTTGGTCTATCTCTTGCACTAAGGCATTTTAGTCAGAGGGCAAGCATTCTGTAGTAAATGAAGCCTGGCTCAGCTAGTCTCAAGCAAGACTTTCCTGTACACGCAGTCATACCCAGAGTAGTTTATGAGCTGCTCTGCTTACTTAGCCTTGTGGTGGGGCACTGAGCAGCATCTCAGGAGGCTGGAGTAGAAGGGAAGAGGAGGCCTTGCCACCTGACTACACAAAACCAAAGTGCAGGACTGCATTTTCCCGCATAACTGCATGTGCTTTTTTATGACGTTTTCCCCTTTTTGAGGTCGCTCTGGATTAATGTCATTACCTGAGAAACTGGCCCATACAAGTAACATAAGTGAAGAATGTATATCCTGTGGGTTCTGCATCCAAGAGGAGAGGATGTGCCCTATCGAAAGGGAACAGCTGCCACCCAGCTCGTCAACTGTTTCCATGCAAGAATGTGGGGCCAATGCTATAAGAGCTCCTGATTTGTCTACAGAAACTGAAGTCCAGATTTTTATGTGCGATCTCTTCTTTTTTAAATGTCTGCAAATGATTTAATAGAAAATATCCCCGAGTGGCCAAGTAAATTGTGTCTGTGGGCTTTACATGGTTTGTGGGTCTCTCACGTATGAACTCTGCTTTAGTCAATTTTCTAACATTTATGAAAATTTCAAATGTATAGACAAGGCGAAATAACTTTACAATGCACAGCTCTGGATGCCTGTCACCTAGATTCCACTAGCTTTCTCACCTATCTTTTCAGTTATTTATTTTAACCAAATTTTAACTGTATGGGAATTGGAAGTGGCAGGGAAGGAGGAAAGAGAGGGGAAAGTCCTGTAGAGGTGACTCTCGTAAAGTTCAATTACATCCATTCACCTGGTTTTCTATTCAGCCTTGATGTAAAACTGGATCTCCAAACTGAGGGACTTCAGAGCCCTTTTGAGCTGGGTGCCTTGAGCAGATCCAATCTGCCTCACAAAGTGAGATTCCAGGGCTAAGCCCCTTGATGCTGGAGGGTTTTGTGAATTAGGGAGAACACATCTTCTCCCATCTCCCTGGACATGGTCAGAATTCACACACCCCAGAAGTGAGGCCTACAAGATCTGGGCAGGGCTACTGGTAATGGATTGCCTTCCCCTGACCACAGTTCAGTCAGAAAGGGCCAGGTGCAGACCGTGGGATCCCAACCAGGAGGAAAAGCATGCAGTGAAAGGTGTCACTCACTCTGAGGACGTGTGAGCAGGCCTCTTTGCACAAGGGATGCTCATTTTGTGTGAAAAGTTAGAGACGAAAGCTTTGACTCTGCAAACTGATTATTTTAATTAAGTCCCATGAGACTTGATGCAGAATGCTTTGCAGAGGTTGAAAATAGCCTTTATCTGGGTTCCCACATGTGCACTGAGACCCAGGGAAGATATTTAAATCCTGACAGCAGTTCTCATGTTGGCTTGTCTAGAGAGACTGATCGGCAGCCTGACTTGTACTTTGTGGTGACTGAGAAACACCTGAGGGATAGAGCAGGTGAGAAAGCTTTTATGCCTACTACTGTTCCCCCACTGCCTCCACTGCACCAAAAGAAAATTATATTCCCTGTGTGCTAGCAGCGTATCATTAAGGGATGGTAATCACCATGGTAACCAAGGATAATCTGCTTTGAGCAAATGGAAAAATAAAGAAAAGCATTGGGTCAGGGCTTGCTACACCCACATTAGCTCAAAACGCTCCCGATTTAAAGTATTATGGAAAAGATATATTTTCTAGACTGGCAGCTGGACCAAATTTTAGAATCATTACGTTCTAAAAGTGAAAGGAACCTTACAGAATGACTAAGGGCTGCAACTAAATGCCTGCAAGGTCAGCAGATCAGGTAAATATTCAGGCCAGAGATACCACTGTGGTGGCGGAGGGAATGGGTGCAGGGGTGGGTGTGGAGTGGGGCCAGGCTCTGAGAGACAGGGCAACAGCATCTGCAGCTGCAGCGGATTGGAGACACAGGAGAGGCTGGCCCTCTGATGTCAGATCGTGTGCTTTCTCAAAGACAGCTGAGAATGCAGATTTTTTTATATGAAGTATCTCAATTTCGACTACTAATTAAAGCTAATTTAAAGCAGATTAACTAAAACACATCTGTGAACTCCCAATTTACAACATTTGATTAAATGCACATGCCTATTCTTTTTTTAAACCTTGATACTGAGGTCCAGAAAAGTTGTGATGCATGTCACACAATCAGTTCATAAGCAAGTCAGGCCTCTGGGTTCTGGACTCCCAGTCCTGTGCTCCTTCCCTCCTAGAATGTGGTGGTGACACTCTACCTTAGCTCCAAGGGCCTCATTTCCACTTTAATTAGTACATGAACTCCATTGGCTAATTAGGCTTTCCTATGGGCTAAAAATTTAGAAACCATAAAGAGGAGAGAGATGTGTTTATTTCATTAGAGATCATACAAAGAGGCGAGCTATGTGGCGTCAGCACCAAGAGCTCGACAGTGCCAGAGTCAGCACTGCAGTTGAACTCAGCCTGGTCTCTCGGTGAGACCTCAGACAGCTTCCCATTCTCCTCATCTGCAAAGGAACGAGGTGGTACCCACGCAGACCTGAGTAGTACATTGTGCTGTCTTCTATAGACAACACTAACTGCTCTGCATGAGGATAGGCACTCTGTGCCACTTGGCCATCATGGCAGGAGGCTGGCAGAGCTTCACCTGGTTTCCACTGCCAGTCCCTTATGCCCAATGGCATTGATTTTGCAAGACAGAGTGGTGGGCTGGCATCAGCCCTCTGTGGGCCAGAGGAAGGGGTTCTAAACATTGTAGATGGAAAAGAACTAAATATTCATGGAAGTGAAGTAGCCATCAGGAGGCTTGGTGTGGGCCATAATGCTGTGGACAGCTGCCAGTGTTCTCTCCTGAAGCCCCCTGCCCTACCGTGACCCCAAGACCACAAAAGCTCTGGAACGTGTGTGTGCCCCATTCACATATTGGATGACTCGAGGGCTAGACCAGGCAAACAAATGCGTTGGTGCCTCTTCCAAACGCTTGGAAGAGTCTGTATTTCCACTCTTGCTCTTTGTTTTTTGTGAAGCCACATCTGGATCCAGCCGCTCCTCTGCTGAAATGGGCTCTCTTTCCTGTAGTCCTGCCACATTCTCCCAGGTTCACAGGAACCACAGTAAGGTAACAAGAAGCACAGTATGCTACCTTGTTTGCTGTCAACATTTATTTTTCTTTTGTAAATCACCAGATTAATTTGAATGGTTTTACTTTTAATAGGGAAAAAGCACAGTAAAAAAAACAAAAACAAAAACAAAAACAAAATCCACACAATTTTAAAGGGCATGTGGTAGATTAAGAAAAACCAGCTCCCCTTCTATTCTTATACTCCTGACCTCCCACACTCCAGTTTCCTTCCTCCCAAACAAACATAGCAACCAGTTTCTTGTATATCCTGCTAGAGATATTCAACACATATTTTCATATAATTGCTTTTGTTGCTTTCACCACAAACTGCAATATCCTATATGCTGTTCCAAGCCTTACTTTATCACTTATTATACCTTGAAGATAGTGCCATATTATTACATGCAGCTCTGTCTCTTTTTTTTTTTTTTTTAACATAAAACATGCTGTTATTCCATTGTATGGATAATAGTGATTTATATGAACAGTCCCATATTGATAGACAATTAGGTTTCTAATCTCTTGCAATTTTGATAATGAAATAAATTCTATGTGCTAGACAATTAGGTTTCTAATCTCTTGCAATTTTGATAATGAAATAAATTCTATGTGCAGGTAAAATATATCTACTGATGGGTTTCTAAAAGTAGGATTGCTAGATCAAAGGATTTGGGCATTTTTAATTTTGAAAAATAATCTCAAAATGCTCTCCACTGAGATTATACCAATTTATAGTTCCATCAACTCTACGTGAGTACTCATTTCTCTCCAACCTTGCCAACACCAAATAATTTCAAAATCTTTGATCTTTGATAATCTGATGGGTGAAAACTGATGCTTATATTCTTAATTTACATTTCACTTACAATGAACAAAATTGACATTCCTATGTTTAAAAGTCATTTATTCTACTTTTCTTTTTATGTGCATTGTCTGCTTATATTTTTTGTTTTTTGTCCATTTTTCTAATAGAGTTTGTAGGAATTTTTGTTTGTTTGTTTTTTTGAGACAGGGTCTCACACTGTCACTGAGGCTGGAGTGCAGTGGCACAATCATGGCTTACTGTACCCTCAACCTCACAGGCTCACGTGATACTCCCATTTCAGCCTCCTAGGTAGCTGGAGCTACAAGCAGGTACCACCACACCCAGCTAATTTCTTGTTTTTTGTTGTTGTTGTTATTTTATTTATTTATTTATTTATTTATTTTGGTAGAGACAGCATTTTGCCATGTTGCACAGACTGGTCTCAAGCTCCTGGGCTCAAGTAATTTGCTCACCTCAGCCTTCCAAAGTGCTGGGATTGCAGACATAAGCCACTGCACATGACCTAGAATTTCCTTTTCTAAAAGTTTTTTTAGAGACAGTCTTGCTCTGTTACCCAGGCTGGAGCACAGAGACACAATCGTAGCTCTCACTGCAGCC
The DNA here is from genome assembly GCF_008728515.1 of Papio anubis. Taxonomy (NCBI): domain Eukaryota; kingdom Metazoa; phylum Chordata; class Mammalia; order Primates; family Cercopithecidae; genus Papio; species Papio anubis. The sequence continues at coordinate 105,382,715 of NC_044980.1, forward strand.
TTGAACTCCTGGGCTCAAGTGATCTTCCTAACTCAGCCTTCCAAATAGCTAGGACTACAGGCGTGTGCTGCAACATCCAGCTAATTAAAAAAAAAAAAAAAAAAAAAATTGTAGAGATGGGGTCTTGCTTTGTTGCCCAAGCTAGACTCGAACTCCTGGCCTCAACCAATCCTTCCACTGTGGGAAATTCTATACATATTCCTTGTCAAGTGTTTTTTGTTTGTTTGTTTTAACATTTCATTTCCTTGAGTTGGAAAGAACAAACCTGAGGGCCACACTTGCCATGAGAATGAAGGCTTAGAGTGGACTGTGTGTCACTCTCTGGTGAGCTCCTTCTAGTTTCCTGAGAAGATAGGAGAGGGCCAATGTAAAATTAACTTCTTGATAGTCACTTGGAGGTTCCCAGATACAGGAAGAGGACATAATAAATTATTATTTTAATCCACCTCAAAGTCTATATGCCACTTTCTGCATTGAAAACCTTTAAGGTTATGATGCTACTTACTAAGACTCACACCTTTACATATGAAGAAAACAAGCAATTAAGGCATTAAGGTAATTAGAAGACCCTTGTGACTGATTCCTCAGGATCTGGGCCATACTAATGGATAGGCAGTCATAGAGCTCCAAAGTACTAAAAGACTAGGCCGACTCAAGCAATGATGGCAATTACAGTAGCAAATGCTTTGGAGAAAACTGTTGCTGGTACTTTTGTATATGACATTTCTGCTATACAGAAAAAAATTTTTGTATGTAACATGTTAATGTTTGGGGGATTTGTTAGGGTTTTACTTTCACAGCCAAGCTTAGAGTCATTTTCCCTGTAATGAAATCATCAAGGTATTTCTCTTATGTTTTCTTCAATTAAATTTATAGTTCTATTTATTATATCCAAATTTTTGGCACATGTAGAATTTACTTTGGTGTAAGGTAAGAGATATAGGAATCCCAAAACCTTTTTTCTAGTTGGCTTACCAATTGTCCCAGTGTTTTCTCCACTTCCTTTATCATATGTGAAATTATTATTATTTTATTTATTTATTTATTTATTTTTTGAGACAGGGTCTTGCTCTATCTCCCAGGCTGGAGTGTGGTGGTGCCATCATGGCTCAACACAGCCTTGACCTCCTGGACTCAAGCAATTCTCCTACCTCAGGCTTCAGAGCACCTGGGTCCACAGGAATGTGCCACCACGTCCAGCTAACATTTTTTACTACTTTTATTTGTAGAGACAGTGATACGGTTTGGCTGTGTCCCCACCCAAATCTTGTCTTGAATTATAGCTCCCATACTTCCCACATGTTGTGGGAGGGACCCAGTGGGAAACAACTGAATCATGGGGGCGGTTTCCCACATACTGTTCTTGTGGTAGTGAATAAGTCTCATGATTTTATAAGGAGTTTCCCTTTTCTCCTGGCTTGCTCTCTTTTGTCTGCCACCATGTAAGACGGGCCTTTCACCCTCTGCCATGATTGTGAGGCCTCCCCAGACACATGAAAGTGTGAGTCCATTAAACATCTTTTTCTTTATAAATTACCCTGTCTTGGATAGGTCTTTAACAGCAGCGTGAAAATGGACTAACACATATGGGGTCTCACTATGCTGCCCAGGCTGGTCTTGAACTCCTGGGCTCAAGTGATCCTCCTGCATCTGCCTCCCAAAGTGCTGGGATTACAGGTGTGAACCACCATAACAGTCCTCTGTTTCTTTGTTCTACTGCTCTGTTTGTTCATAGTCAATACCGAAGTGTTTTCATTTTTTTGAACTCATGTATTATCTATAATATATAGTAAGGCTAGTTTCCTTCTTTGTTTTCAAAAACTTCCTGGCTATTCCAGAATTTTTTTTTTTTTCATATAAACTTAAGAATCAGCTTGTTTAGAGCCTCTCACCAGACCTTTCCCCACACAAAGCTAAAATTGGGTTGTTAGTTTTATTGGGAAATTATAGATTTATTCAGGAAGTTTAAACTTGATAAAATTGAGGCTTAAGGCATGGTATTTCCTTTTATTTGATTATCTCCCTTATGTTCATCAGTAGAGTTTTGCCTTTTCTTATAGATCCTATACATTCCTTGTTAGATTATTTCCTGAATAGTTTGCTTATTGTTATTGTAAATAATTTTTAAGATTATATTTGTAACTGGTAGCTGTTTCTATATAGGAAGCTATTTTTTCACTACATTTGTAACACTTGATTGAATTTTTCTATTTTTCTCTAATGACATATCCACTCATTATCACGGAATTTTTAAACATAGAATCAAATTTTCTACAACTAATTGCTCTTTTACTCCTTTCTTTTTCTCTTTTCATTGATTAATACTTACGTAGAACAGAGTTAAGAGTAGTTTGTCAGCATCCTCTTCCTATTCCCAAATGTAACAGGAATTCTTAAGTCTTACCATTAACTATGATGCTGCCTTTTTATATGCATCAAACATATTAAGAAATTATCTATGCCTACTTTATTAACAATGTTTAAAATAATTAATGTGTGTGACATTTCATAAAATGTATTTTTAGCACAAATAAAGATGAGTACATGATTTTATTCCTTTGAGAAATATGGGAAAATATATTACTAAATTTCCTAACGTTGAACTACCTTTACCTTCCCATAATTAAGCCTATTCTTTTAAAATTCCTGATAAAAAACATTTTATCATGAAGCTTATATTGATACATGGTTTGTAGCTCCCTTTTGTGATATTTCTGACAGGTTTTGTCATCGATTCTACTCTGTATTTGCAAAATAATTTGGAGGATTTGCTCCTTTCCTCTGCACTCCTGGATGCTTTAAACAGTATGAAGATTTTGAAAATTTTATTGACTTAAACTAAAAAGTTCTGGTCTGGTGGTTTTTTTTAGAATGAATTATTTAATAATTTTTTCAATTTGTATCTGTAGTTGTTCTGTTGAAATTTTGCTATCTCTTTTAGGATCATTATTGGTCATTCATATTTGCCAAGAAATTATCCCTTTCATACAGAGTTTCAATTCATTTTTCACAGAGAAGAGAGAAATAATAAATTTCCTCTGGCTATTTGTCTGTTTCCCCCACACTGTGTCTGATTTTGTGTATTTGCGTTTTGTTCTCATTATCGTTATTTGAATAGCTAGAGGGTCATCTTTTTAAAAAAAAATTAAAATGAGCTCAAAAATTTATTACTTCTCTACCACTTTTCTATTTTCCAAAGGATTCATTTCACTTTATTTTTAAGGTAAATTTTTCTTGTTAATACTGGGTTAGGTATGGCAGAAGTAGGCCTCTACCAAATTTGCCAATTCTTTCTCCGCAGTGACTATTCTCTATTTTATCCCCATGGCCCAATCTAGTACAGATTCTTATTTCATTAGTATTGTTAATGGTGGCAAATCCATACAGGTCTGCAGCAACAATTGTTGCCTCCTCCTCAGAAGAAATTCAACCAAAAGGGCATAAGGCAGAGTGAGAAACTGAGGCAAGTTTTAGAGCAGGAGTAAAAGTTTATTAAAAAGCTTTAGAGCAGGAATGAAAGGAAGTAAAGTATACTTGGAAGAGGGCCAATCGGGTGACTTGAGAGTCAAGTGTGCAGTCTGAACTTTGACCCGAGGTTTTACATGTTGGCATGCTTCCTGGGTCTTGCATTACTTCTCCCCTGATTCTATCCTTGGGGTGGGCTGTCCACATGTGCAGTGGCCTGCTAGCACTTGAGAGGGGCTGCATGCACACTGTGTTCACTGGAGTTGTATGCATGCTCACTTGAGGCCTTCTGCTCTTACCCAGTCAAGTGTTTCTAGAGGAAGATCATATACTCATTAAATACCATTTTGCCTCTAGGGTGCATACTCAAGCCCACTTGCCCAACTCCTGAGATTTTATCAGAAAGCCACTGATCACCAGTTTCAGGTTTTTTCTATCTATTTGTAGATTGCCTTTCCCTGGTGCTGGCTGCAACCAATTATTATTTTAGAGAAGCAGTGTATCAACCGCCTGACCATCACTGACGGTTGTCTGGCATTCCTGATGGGGTGGGGGAGGAGCCCTTTCCTGTCCTGCTCATGTCTAACTAGCTACCAACTTTAACAGTATGAATTAGCCACCACCTGCAAACTGTGCCTTAGGATAGTAAAGAGTATTTTAGCAAAAATATGCCTCCTGAAAACACTTGGGGGTTAAGATCAACCCATCTAGTGGGGGAATTAAATGGACTAAGTGATGGATATGATAATATTGGCCTATAAGAAGTCTATTAAGATCCAGAAGTTCAGGATGATGTTCATACTACTGCTGAGTCAGGCAGGAGGCTGTTGATAAGACTTTGGAATCTTGACATAGGAGGATTTTAGAGTATAAGGGCCCCCTTACTTTAATCCAGTGCTCACAACTTTGGCTACACATTAGAATCACCTGGGGAGTTTAGACAAATCCTGATGCTGAGGCCATACCACAATCCAATTAATCAGAATCTCTAGTGGTGGGACCCAGACACCAGTCTATTTTTATAGCTCCCCAGGTGATTACAGTGTTCAGCCAAGAATGAGAATAATTACTTTCGTCTGCTTCGTTATTGGTAGGTACACCTGAGCTGGCTCTGCCTTCTTCAATGCACACCTGCTGTGCTGTGCACCCCATTCCACCCCACCTCAACCCCCGACCCATGCAGCTCAAGATTTTTTGTCAAAGACCCAAGTAAAAATATTTTTTATCTGACCCAGTACATTCAAATGTAAATAAATTCGTATTTATACCTGGAACAAAAGTTAAAGAGAAAATCAACCTTACTTTGTGTAAAGCATTCTGGTGTTTTTTTATTCTACTCTATTTCACTCTAATAAAAATAATAATAATAATCTGGACACAAGCCACTACACAGGTTCCTTGACCACTAACTGGTCATGACCAACAGTTTGAAAACACAGCTCTATCTTTTACGTTACATTCTCCTGTCTTAGCCCTCTTTATTGGATACTGAAGTCTTTGACATCTAACTCATAATCACAGCAGCCCATTGTTACAAAGGACTTCTTATGCACCAAGTACCTAGTCAACCCGCTGTAAGGGAGAAAAAGTAGTATCTTCTCCTTCCCCATTGCTAGGTTCATGGCTGAGACCCGGTAAACCACAAATAAAATTTGTAGTCCCTCAACTTACTGGATGGACCCCCGCTCAGCCCAGAGGACCCAACTAAACCTGAAAAACTAGTTCAGACCATGCCAGAAAAAGGAGAGTCAGACATGCCTCATACTCTCTTTCCTTTGGCGTGCAGGCACACAACTGACCAGCATTAACATTAAAATAGAGATCCTAACACTGACAGAACAGACTCTTTGTGGCAATAAGATATTAAATTCCGACCTGACTCTAGTATAGTATCACATGACAGATAGCAGTGCCATAAAAGAAACCAAAGTATTTTACCCCAAAATATATTTATCTGACATTGTTTGAAATGGCTCTACAATGCTGTCTCTTGTGGGGGAAATTTCCATTAATTCCCTTTTCTTTGCATATCTTTTGCTGCTCCTTTTTCAGCCAAATCAAGAGATTGGCTGAGAGTCTAACACCTTTTAAGGGTATGAATAGGAAACATTTGCCATCTATTGCCTCTCGGGGGAGCCACCTGTAAGATGGTCATCTACATAAAAAGAACTTTGGTCTCCACACCCCTGACCTTAACCCAGACTCTTCTTTCTATTGATACCAGGTCTTTAGATAATAACTTACGTCTTTCAATCAATTGCCACTCAGAAAATGTTTGAATCCACCTATAACCTATAAGGCCCTACCTACCTTCCACTTGTCCTGCCTTTCCAGACAAAACCAATGTATGCCTCACCTGTACTGATTGATGTCTTTTCTCTCCCTAAAATATATAAAAACCAAGCCATAACCCAACCACCTTGGGCACATGTTCTCAGGACCTCCTGACCCTGTGTCATGGATCATCTAAAACCTTCGCAAAATAAACTTCTAAATTGAGACCTGTCTCAGATACTTTTTGGTTTATATATCCTTAGGAAAAAATACAAATTAGCAAGAAAAAAGCATAACAAATTTATTTTATACAAGCTTTATGTACCACAGGAGCCTTCAGAAATAAAAACCCAGAGACTCAGGAAAAACTGTGTATCCTTATGGACAGTTGTGCAGAAGTATGATTGGAGTATAAAAAGGTATGATCTAATGGTAATAAACTGAGAGGAACTCTCCAAGGTCCATGATATGGTTTGGCCAGGGATATGCTAGCCAGGGATATGTGTCCCTGGCTAATGCTGAATTGTAATCCCCAGTGTTGGAAGCAGGGCCTTAAGGGAGGTGATTGGATCATGAGGGTGGTTTCTAATGGTTTAGAGCCATCCTCCTAGTGCTGTCCCATGATAGAGTTCTCACAAGATCTGATTGTTTAAAAGTGTGTAGCACCTCCCCCTTCAATCTATTCCTCCTGCTCCAGCCATATAGGACTTCCCAGGTTTCCCTTCCCCTTCTACTATAATTGTAAGTTTCCTGAGGCCTCTCCATCCATGCTTCCTGTACAGCCTGAGGAAATTTGAGCCAATTAAAATTATTTTCTTTACAAATTACCCAGTCTCAGGTAGTTCTTTATAGCAATGCAGGAACAGACTAATACAAAAACATTGGCAGATACCTGAAAATGTGGAAGCGACTTTGGAACTGGGTAATGGACAGAGGTTGGACCAGTTTTGAGGGCTCAAAAGAAGACAGGAAGAAGACAGAAAGTTTGGAACTTCCTAGAGACTTGTTAAATTGTTGTGACCCAAATGCTGGTAGTGGTATGGACAATGAAGTTCAAGCTGAGGAGGTCTCAGATTGAGATGAGGAACTTATCAGGAAGAGGAGCAAAAGTCACTCTTGCTATGCTTTAGCAAAGAGACAGGTAACATCTTCTGCTCTAGGGATATGTGAAACTTCAAACTTGAGAGAGATGATTTAGGGTATCTGACAGAAAAAAATTTCTAAGCAGCAAAGCTTTCAAGAGGTGGCCTGTCTACTTCTAACAGCATATGCTTACATTTGTCAGCAAAGAGGTTATCTGAAACTGAAACTTATATTTAAAAAGGAAGCAGAACATAAAAGTCTGGAAAATTTGCAGCCAGGCCGTGTAGTAGAAAGGAAAAATCCATTTTCTGAGGAGGAATTCAAGTCGGCTGCAGAAATTCACAAAGTAAAGAGGAACTGAATGTTAGTAGCCAAGAAAATGGGGCAAATACCTCAAAGGCATTTCAGTGACCTTTGTGGCAGACCCTCCCATCACAGGCCCAGAGGCCTAGGAGGGAAAAATGGTTTCGTGGGCTGGGCCCAGGGCCCTGCTGCTCTGCACAACCTCAGGACACTGCTCCCTGCATCCCAGCCACATAAGCTCCAGCTGTAGCTACAAGGGCCCCAGATATGTGTCAGGTCACTGCTCCAGACGGCATGACCCATAAGCCTTGGCAGCTTTCACATGGCGTTATCCCTGCTGGTGCTCAGAGGGCAAGAGTTGAGGCTAGGGAGCCTCTGCCTAGATTTCAGAGGATGTATGGAAACACCTGTATGTCCAGGCAGAAATCTGCTGCAGGGGTGCAGCCCTCATGAAGAACCTCAGCTAGGGTAGTACAGACAGGAAATGTGGGGTTGGAGCCCCCACACAGAGTCCCCACTGGGGCACTGCCTAGTGCAGCTATGTGAAGAGGGCCACAATCCTCCAGTCCCCAGAATGGTAGATCCACCAAAAACTTGCACTGTGTGCCTGGAAAAGCCACAGGCCCTCAATGCCAGCCTGTGAAAGCAGCCAAGGACTCTGTACCCTGCAGAGCCACAGGAGCAGAGATGCTTAAGGCCTTGGGAGCCCAGCCCTTGCATCAATGTTGCCTGGAAGTGAGATATGGAGTCAAAGGAGATTATTTTAGAGCTTTAAGATTTAATTACTCCCCTTCTGGTTTCAGATTTGCATGGGGCCTGTAGCCCCTTTGTTTTGGATGATTTCTCCCTTTTGGAATGGGAACATTAAGCCAATGCCTGTACCCCCACTGTTTCTTGGAAATAACTAGCTGGTTTTGATTTTACAGGCTCATAGGCAGAAGGGACTTGCTTTCTCTCAGATGAGACTTCGGACTGTGGACTTTTGATTTAATGCTGGAATGAGTTAAGATTTTGGGAGACTGTTGGGAAGGCATGATTGTCTTTTGAAATGTGAGAAGGCTATGAAATTTAGGAGGGGCCAGGGGCAGAATGATATGGTTTTGTTCTGTGTCCCCACTCATATTTCATGTTGAATTGTAATCCCCAATGTTGGGGAAAGGATCTGGTGGAAGGTGATTGGATCATATGGGTGGATTTCGCCCTTGCTGTTCTTGTGAGAGTGAGTGAGCTCTCACGAGATTTGGTTGTTTGAAAATGTATAGCACTTCACCCTTCTCTCTCTCTCTCTCACTTGCCAGCCGTGTGAAGACATGCTTGCTTCCCCTTTGCCTTCCACCATGACTATAATTTTCCTGAGTCCTCCACAGTTATGCCTCCTGCACAGCCTGTGGAACTGTGAGCCAATTAAATCTCTTTTCTTTATAAATTACCCAGTCTTAATTGGTTATTTATAGCAGTGTGAGAATGGACTAATACAGGGGAGTGTTAGAAAGGCATGATTGTGTTTTGAAATGTGAGAAGGACATGAGATTTGGGAGGGGCAGGGGCAGAATGATATGGTTTGAATTTGTGTCCCTGCCTAAATCTTATGTCACATTGTAATCCCCAATATTGGAGGAGGACCTGGTGGGAGGTAATTGGATCGGGGCATGGATATTTCCCTTGTTGACTAATACACATTTTGAATCCATTCTCTTCCCAGGGGACAGCATGGAAATAGAAACAAGCAAAGTGTAACAATTTTTTATCCTGGGATGGAGACTACATCTCGGAGGAAACAAAAGACCAGAATGAGATTTTCAGATACTGGGAGAGGACACTGATGTTTACATCACAGAGCTTTGGTGTGATGTAAACACAAATACATCACAGGGTGTGATGTCAACATACATACATACAAACATCATAGAGCTGCCATGGGGATTAGTGCCTCTTCAGTAGAAATGAGGCTGCTTCCAAAAAAAATCCACAAGTTCTTTCATCTCTCTCCCTTCTCTCATTCTCTCTCTCTCTAAAAGATGGGGTCTTGCTCTGTTACCTAGGTTGGAGTGCAGTGGTGTGATGATAGCTCATTGCAGCCTCAAGTTCCTGGGCTCCAGCAATTCTCTCACCTCGGCTTCCCAAATAGCTTGGACTACAGGTGTGCACAACCATGCCCAGCTCTAATCTCTTCGCTGGATTTACCAAAGAAAGTGGCTGGATGTGTACTCCCCAGAGGCGTCTTCCAGTTCTAAAGCAAAGTATTCTATGAGAAACACAGTGTTCTAAAGGCCAATCATAATGCAGTTGGGAGTGGTGGAAAAATAGACAAAGGGAACTCAGCAAAGTAGGTATTTGTTGAGCATTAACTAAGTGCCAGACATGCTGCCTCCTGAAAATAGTTTATTTTTAATTTAATAGGTAGTAAATAGATATAGATATTTCCCTCAAGGATGTCTGGAAGAATGGAATAATGGTTAAGAGTACGGGCTCTGCTTACCTTCAGCTCCCTGTTATCAGCTATGTGACTTCAAGCAAATTACTTAGTCTCTCTGTTTATAGACTTCCTCAATATTGTAGTCTGTAAAATGGGAAAAGTCATCTTCTACTCTTGGGGGTTAGAGTGGGGATTAGATAAGGTAATGCATATAAAGCAAATGCAGTGTTAGGGCTCAGAACATGATTCTTCAAAATATGGCACCTTGGTCTACTGAGCATTGTAAGCTGAAGGAAACCGAGAAAACAACAGAAGCAGGAAGGTTACTCTTTGACCTTCTTCCACATTTCTTCCCTGAAGAAGGCCATAAAAGAATTTTCTGACTAATGTCACCTGAAAGTAGTTTGTTAGACCCTCACTCCAGAGGTATCCTGCTCTATACTCAGAGGTCAAAAAGAATGTGAAAAAACAGGCTGTATTAGTCTGTTCTCAAATTGCTATAGAGAACTACCTGAAAGAGGGTAATTTATATATAGGAAAGAGGTTTAATTGGCTCATGGTTCTGCAGGTTATACAGGAAGCATGGCTAATGATCCCCCAGAAAACTTACAGTCATGGCAGAAGGTGAAGAAGAAGCTGGTACATCCTACATGGCTAGAGCAGGAGGAAGAGAGCAAAGGGGGAGGTGCTACACACTTTCAAACAACCAGATCTTGTGAGAACTCTATCACAAGAAAGCACTAGGGGGATGGTGCTAAACCAATAGGAACTACCACCCCCATGACCAAATCTCCCTCCACCAGGTCCTTTCCCCAATATTGGGGATTACAATTCAACATGAAATATGAGTGGGGACACAGAACAAAACCATATTATTCTGCCCCTGGCCCCTCCTAAATCTCATGGCTTTCTCACATTTCAAAAGACAATCATGCCTTCCCAACAGTCTCCCAAAATCTTAACTCATTCCAGCTTTAACTCAAAAGTCCACAGTCCGAAGTCTCATCTGAGACAAAGCAAGTCCTTTCTGTCTAGAAGCCTGTAAAATCAAAACCAGTTAGGTACTTCCAAGATATTTACAATTTCCAAGTTTCAAAAAAACCTTACAATTATGGTAGAAGGGTAAGGGGAACCTGGCAAGTCCTACATGGCTGGAGCAGGAGGAAGAAGAGTGAAGGAGGAGGTGCTACACTCTTTTAAACAACCAGGTCTTGTGAGAACTCTATCATGGGACAGCACTATGGGGATGGCTAAACGATTAGAAACCACCTCATGATCCAATCACTTCCCATCAGGCCCCTCCTCCAACACTGGGGATACAATTCTATGTGAGATTCAGGCAGGGACACAGGGCCAAACCATATCATTTGTGACTGTGAAGTCACAAACCCCACACTAGACATGGATGTTCGAGCCCGCATCTTAAAATTCCACCTGCTGGAATTTTTTCTTTGCCTAAATTTTTTTTTTCTTTGTTTTTTTCTTTGCCTAAATTGTGACTTTTGTTTGAACCTTGAGAGTTAATATCAGCCATTTACACATATGGCTGGATAAAGAACACAAGGGCGAAGTTTGATTTAAGAAGAGATTTAGAGATAAAAGAGTATCACTAAGGTAGGTGAAAGGAAACACAACATAACACAAGGACATGCTATGTTTAGAAACTAACTTACCCAGGGTATATTCTGCCTTCAGACACTCGCCTTGTTTATATCATCCTGCTCTGTTCCAGGCTCACTCACACACAGATAGGTGCTGCAGGAGAAGTCCTCTGATTCTGTGTGGCTATCATATATCCCTGCTAGCTATTCTGTAGTCTGTCCGTCGAGCTTCTAGGTAAATATCCTTTGTTTTTCTTTTTGTGCTGTCTCAGTGACAGCAAGGGGCAGTATGCAGAAGCTGCCTCCATTTTATGTCACAGCAGACATTTCTTTAACACCTACTGTGATTAGATCATGGTGCTAGGGTAGAGAGGATAAATCATGATCTAGGCCTGGCATCACCTTTAGGATCCAATCCATGGATCAGCTCACTGCAAAGTCTAAATATTGCTAATCTATAGACTAATATCAGAAAAATAGGAAGAGATTTTTATCTGTAAATATATTTACACTTTCTACTGGTAATTTTCATGGTATAAAATGCAGAAATAATCATTTTACAAAGGCCACAGTGTATTTTATATTTCTCTCCCATGTCTCAAGACTGAGAAGATTTAGTCTTTAACATGAAATAAATATCAGAATCAGTTAAATAAACATAAAATAGTAATCAAATGAATATATTTTGTTAAATGGAAAAATCTACTGAATGTGACTTATTAAAATCCCTTTATGATACTTGAAAAATGCTGAATGAAAATCACTTTACTGTTTTTGAATAAAAACTTTCTAGTGTAAAGAGATTGAAAAAAATGAAATGTGAGATTCCATGAGAACCTTTGCACATTCATACTCACTGTGAAGTGCACTGGGCTCTTTTGCTCTTTGGTTTCTTAGCTCTTTGGGGCTTTTTTTTTAACCACCAGCTCTCTCCTTTTCCTTTTCCTATCACATCAAAGGGTGAAAAGAATGTCAAGGCAGGTTTTATTGCCTCTCTCCTAGTGGATTTGCTGCTCTGAGAATAATATCCTCACCTGGCTGAAGAAAGACAGACCTAGGCTGGGCAAGAATGGGTCCCCTAAGACTCTTTCCAACTGACCAGGGATTGCTCCTGGCCTGGACCATTCAGAGTCTTTCTTTGGAATCAGCTAAACCCATTGGGCAGGTCAGGAGTGCAGAACCCTCCAGATAAAGGTGAGAGGAAGAGGGAAGGGACTCAAGTGGTTGGAGTCAGTGTTTCTATTTCCCAAACTAGGCCAGTGAGTATCCAGAGGGCAGCGACTGTGTTCTTTGGTTCCCCAGTGACCACCACAGTGTCTAATGCATAGTAGATGGATGTCTAATGCATAGATATTGAATGACTGCTTGATTAAATGAAATAATTAGTACGCCATGTGGTTATCATGTTGCTCAGGGCATAGATTTCATTTTTGTTTTTTGTGTATCTAAAGGAAACAAGCTTTCCTTCTATTTATATTAATTAAGAGCAATTTTATGAATAAATCCTTTTATAGGAAAACTATTTTGCTAGGAGGGAGTGAAGGGGGCAAAGGCTGATAAAGTTCCCATTGGGTACTATGTTCACTATCTGGGTGATGGGATCAACGGAAACCCAAACCTCAGCATCATGCAATATGCCCCTGTAAAAAACCTGCATATGTAACCCAAATCTAAAATGAAAATAAGTAAAAAGAACCAGGTGAGGAAAAATTAAAATACTTTGTAAATGACATGATACAGTGGGAGGAAAGTTTACATATTGAGAGTTTTTTGAACATCGACAAAATAAATTAAATTAAATGTAAATTTACCAGCCAATGGGAAAAAAAGAAACCAATTATAATTAAAGAGATATTTGCTTCAAGGTTCTCTCAGTTTGTCTTATCCTGAACTCCAATCCTATCAACCTCCTGGTGAATGGTCCTCCTCTTAGTGCAAAGTCTAGAGTATAAAACCCAGTTTCCTCCCCTTTCTGTGATATTCCAGGGGCATTTCTGAGCCACAAATAAGTCTTTGACGTCTTCCTGGCAGCCTTCTGACCACAGAATGGTATTAACAATGACCACTGCCTTGAACCTGCAGCTAACTCTCCTCCAACAAGAACATACATGGGCTTCTCCAGTGTGGCAGCAGCTGTATCCATGGCTGATCATACCCCACCACTGTCAGTCCCAATCAGGGTGGGCTTGTCTACCTAATAATTATTATCTCCTGTCTCTTTGTCCTTGCTATCAGGACTCCACTTTTATTGGATAGGGTTCACTCTACCATGTGTTCAAGGTGACTCTGGGGTGGTTGTTAATTAGTCTAAGCCAAAGATTGGCAAACTGTTTTAAAAATAAATTTTATTATAGTATTAAAATATTCTGGAAATATTTCCAGTTTTGTGGTCCAGATAGTCTCTGTCACAACTATTCAACTCTATGCTGTTATAGTATAAAATTAGCTGTAGACAATATGTAGACACTTGAGTGTGGTTGTGCTCCAATAAAACTTTATTTATAAGTATAGGCAATTGGGCAGGCACAGTGGCTCATGCATATAATCCCAATGCTTTGGGAGGCAGAGGTGGGAGGATCACTTGAGCCCAGAAGTGAGAGCCAGCCTGGGCAACATAGTGAGACCTCATCTCTACTGCAAAACAAACAAACAAAAAAAATTGTCGGTGTGGTCGCAAGTATCTGAAGTCCCAGCTACTCAGGAGGCTGAGGTGGGAGGATCACTTGAGCCTGGGAAGTTGAGGCTACAGTGAGCCATGTTCACACCACTGCACTCCACTCAGCCTGAGCAACAAAGTGAGACTCTGTCTAAAAACAAAACAAAAACAGGCAGCAGGCTAGATTTGACCCAGATGCTGTAATTAGTCTACTCGTGGTCTAAGCCAATCATGGAATTGTCTTCTCCCCTACCAGTGATTGTTTTAGACAATGGGCAATATCATGCCATAGGGGCCAATGAGACACAGGACACAGTCTGTTAGGAGTCTTCTCTCTGATAAGAAGGAGAGCCTGCCTTTCCTGACTTGAAAGGGATTGCATAAGAATGTGATACCTGGAGGTGGGCTAGCCATTTTCAGCCATGGGAGACAAGCCTGAGACTGAAGACCCATTCTATGGATGGCGGATTCCCGTTCTATGGAATAAGAAAGACACATACTTCCTTCACGATGTCATCATGCAACTGAATTAACCAACTTTTATTATTATTATTATTGTTATTATTTTATTATTATTATTATTTTGAGATGAAGTCTCACTCTGAAGCCCAGACTAGAGTGCAGTGGTGTGATCTCGGCTCACTGCAACCTCTGCCTCCCGAGTTCAAGTGATTCTCCTGCCTCAGCCTCCTGAGTAGCTGGGACTACAGTCACACACCACCATGCCTGGCTAATTTTTGTATTTTTAGTAGAGATGGGGTTTCACCATGATGGCCAGGCTAGTCTCAAGCTCCTGACCTCAGGTGATCTGCCCAGCTCGGCCTCCCAAAGTGCTGAGATTACAGGCGTGAGCCACTGCACCCGGCCTGAATTAACTAACTTTAGAACTGCCTGCCTCTTGGCTTTTTGTTGTATAAATAGCCACTTATTGGTTAAAATATTTTTAGTACAGTTTCTATTTTATTTGCAGCCAAAAGCACTAACCAGTAGCACGGCTCCTCTATGGTCACCACAGGCTGTTTCTGCTGCTGTTATCACAGAAGCGGCTCCACTCCCTGGCCCCACTATTGCCCACTCTGACTCTTCTGCAGCTACTCTTGCTTCTCTGCCCCATGATGAGACCATCTGTAGACTCTCATCTCCACAGAGCTACCTAGCAATAGCCCTCCTGCCCAAGTGGAAGGGAGTTTCCCCCACATGTCTATCAGTCAGGACCCTTGCAGATACAGATCACAGAAAATCCAATTCAAAATGAATAAAGCATTTTTTAAAGGAAGGGGGTAGAGTTGATCAGCTCATAGCACAATGGTGCAGATTCACATCCAGCTTACCTATGGGCTCAAACATAATCGTGAGTACTCAGTCTCCCTTTTCCACCACTGCTTTTCTCCTTGTTGACTCTTCTCTCAAACACAGTTTTTCCTCACATTCTATTTTCTCGGGAAACATAGTTAGAAAAAGTCTCTCATCTTAACAATTTCCACAAGTGTTCCAAATTCAGACCTATTAACTATGGTTGGGTCACTTACTTGATCATGTTACTGGAGCCAGGAGATGCAATGCTCTGTACAGTTTCAGTCATTTGCCTACCTGCCCCTGTGGCTGGAAGTAAAGTTAGCTCCAACTGAACTATAAGAAAGTGTGCATCAGTCAGATTCCAGCAGAACATAGATAGTGGTTTCAAACTGGCTAATTTGAGGAGAATTTAATAAAGAAACTATTTTTAAAGGCATAGTATACTTAGAGAAAACAATGGCAATAATGCAGTATGTGGGGTTAGCAACAGTGCAGGAGCTGTTACCAACCCAAAGCCTAAAAGAACAAGGGAAGGGTGTGGTCATAGAACCCAGAGAGGGTAAGGGTAGAGTGTGAGCCATCTGACAGGAGTGATGGTCTTGCATAGGTGCACAGAGCCAATCTCAAATGCCATGGAAGGAAAGAAGCCAAGATGGGATGGAGATGTATGGGGGTAAATTCTCTGATCTCACTTTTCTCCAAGGCTCTTCAGAGTACATTTCACTAGTCAAATCCAAATGGAAACCAATGAGCAAGGGGGCTTACTGATACAGTCCATACAGGTATATCCAGCATTGAGTTCAGAAGTAGTTCCCCAAGGAAAACAAAGGATATTAAACAAATGAAGGGGATTGGCAGGCATTACAAAAACCAGATCTTCACTACAATAACATTTTGCCTTTTCAACACAAAACTGATGGCCTACTAGATGAAGAGAAATATTGCATCTAGAGCTCAGTGTACCTGATGTTCTTCCTTCTAAACCAACTCTTGACTTACCAACACCTCATTCTGTCTCTTATGGTTTGATTTGGTCTAATCTACCCTCACAGTTGCTGTCTCTCCAGCTTACAATATCTACTCATCACATGACATTTCCAATTCCTTTTCCACTTTTCACACTGCCCCCTTCTCCCAAACAGTGTTCAGTTCTAGCTAAATTCCTAACCAATCTCCTCCACTTGGCCTAGGAATTTCAGTCCATTTTTCAGATCTTGTCTCTGCAGCAGTCCCGTTGGGCGTGGGCTAGGCTTCCACTCTGGAGGGCTAACTCCTAGCCATTGGCCTTTGTGACACATATTGTTTGGTCCACAAAATGCCTTGCTCTGGATTTCCTATATTATTCCTGCACCAGCCTTTGGACAAACCCAACTTTTGGCTGACTACAAGCAGAGAGAGTGCAGTCTAAACAACAGCCAGCCTGGATTGCTCCAATTATAGGTTAACTTACACAGGGTGTCAGGAGAGGGGGCATCTTCTATTTCTTTCTTCTAGGCAATGCTGATGATAGAGAAGGAGTGACAAAGTAAGTACGCAACTTTACAATTTGTTTCTTACTAAATTGAACCAAATCCATCAGAAAAACAAGTTTTTAACCCAGGACCTTTTTCTTTGTGATCTATTTTTTTTGTCTCTTAATTTACTAACTTTATTTTTTCAACTCATTTTATTTCTACTAACTAGCTTTAGTGATTTTCTTTCCTTTTATAGAACCTATATTTCCCTCTGATCAGTAATGAACTTTCAACAGTTGCTTTCAGATTTAAAGTTTGCTTATAAAGAAGTTACACTAAGTCTCCATGTCCCTGAACAAGTCCAGCCCCAACTGTTCTCCAATGAGCAATTCTCTCTCCTGAACAAGAGCCCCTGTCTCTTATGTCCTCTACCCCAGAGTATGTTCACTGCTTCCTTTTCCAGAAACAGCTTTTACCTTCCCTCCTTTAATCCAGTTTCTTAATCCTGATTGCTGAAAACCTCATGTTCCCTTCAGGGTGTCTCCCAAGTGGCCTAGGAGTCTTCAGAGAAACTAGGATCTTTCTGCGAAACCTCAAGGTGGCTGAGGTGTAAATCTAGATGAGATTCATTTAGCCTACCTCTTTCTTCCTGCTTAGAAGGAGTGCCAGATCCAAGGTTCTTGTTGCATTTACATCACTATTCTTCAGCATTTCTTTCTTTTCTTTTCTTTTCTTTTTTTTTAAAGACAGGGTTTCGCTCTGTTGCCCAGGCTACAGTGCAGTAGCATGATTATGGCTTGCTGCAGCCTCAGCCTCCTAGTAGCTAGGACTACAGGCCCACACCACCATGCCTGTCAAATTTTTTATTTTTTATTGAGATAGGGTCTTGCTATGTTGCCTAGGCCTATCTGAAACTCCTGGGCTCAAGCAGTCCTCCTGCCTCAGCTTCACAAAATGTTGGAATTACAGGCATGAGCCACTGCACCCGGCCTCTTCAACATTATTTAGAGCCCGCTGTGTGGCCCTAAGTGTGGCTCTACCAGTCCAGCCTGCAAGTGTCTCTTCTTCCTCTTTTACTTTGTTCAATCTTTATCCTCTCCACTTTTTTCTTCCCCTGCTCCCCTCTCTTTTCTATTCCCTTCCTCCTGCTAAACACAGTGGCAGAGGAATGCACGAATCAGATTGCAATAGCAGGAGACATTCTGGTCTATCTTTGTTTAGCTCTTATCCTGGATTCCAGCTTTATACTATTTTCATTATAATAAACCCAAAACCATTCCACAGTGTCCCCTAGTCACCCCAAAAGAATCATATTGACAATGAAACCTAAATAATTTCCTTTTTTTACCATCCTTCACATAGATGAAACCTCTATTGGAATTGATTAAAGCTGGATCCAGGAAATCTTCTGTTCCAAATATCCAGTTTCCTCATGAGAATGGTCTTAAACAAACTTGTAAGCCCAAGAATTTTGTTCACTCCATGGATACTTGTGATGATATAGTCCAGAGAAGGGAAGTTCCAGGGGTTGCCCACATGCATGTTACAGTGAGCAAATTGAATATCCCATGTCCCAAAGATAAGAACCAATAGTTGCTTTACCTAGAGATCTTATTATCAAGAGGAAGAAAGTACACAGGCTCGTGGGGGCTGATCCTTTCCAGGTCAGGAAAAGCTGTGCTACATTTACGTCCTGAGGTCTTGGTGTCCAACACTATGCTCTTTCTGAAGCCAGTTATCTTAAGTGAGGTTTGGGCAAGATGACAATGGAAGCAAGAAATCTGCTGATGGCAGGAAAATGGTTCTCATGCTAATAAATATGAACAGGTGGTTGAGCAGCAGGTTCTTAAATACTGTGCCACTACAGGGAAGGGAAGACAGAAGACGTTTGCACTTGCCAAAATATCCTGCCTTTAATAACAACTTTACACTGCAAATGCAAATGGTGTGTTAAACTCAGTGGGAGAATAGTATGATATTACCATCATTATTTAGTGGAACAATAAAACAATGTTAGTGGAGCCCTGCTGGGCACTTGTATGGCACTTCACATTTTCAAAGGCTGTGACAGGCAGCAATTCATTGTGAGACTTTCCACATGTTTTCTCGGTCTAACAGTGCTTCAGAGGCATGTACTGTAAATAACTCTTTTCAACATGTATATACCTTCATGCAGTCACAGGACTGTTCTTTATCCTCAACTGACAGTTTTTAAAGGTGCTGTGACCATGCAGGAAGTCAAATTATGGACTGGTTAGGGAACTAGAGGTTAGCAGTCTTTAGCTTGAGACACTAACCTCTAGTCATGGAGAATAAATAATATTAAATTCTCTTCCTGGTTTTCACTTTTCTGTGTGTGTATGTTTCTGTTCAACATACTCCATTAATGAAGCCTCAGAGTCTTTAATCAGATTTTGTAAATGCACACGCACCAAGTTTGTCAATATTAAACCACTTCTATCTATGCCCTCTTCTCACAGACTTTGCAGTCTAAACTACTATCCAAATATGTAGAAGCAATCTATCCCATAAATGACTTACGGTACATTTTCATTGGCTCAAGGCACATATTTCTTTCGAAAATGATGCTCCAACTCTCTTGGATTATTTTTCATAATTTATTGTGGTCTTTCTCTGGGTTGAACAACTACACTAATATTTATTGCCCACGTCTAGGAAAATTACTCTAATTAAATATGAGTGCTGTGGACAAGTTAGAAGAAATAGACTTTCAAATTGGCTTTATGCTGAAAAATTGCATTAAAAAACAAATATTTAAATCAGTGCACTTCAATTCAGCATCTGTGAGGTTCTGCTACACACTAAGCACATGCTAGGCATAAAGATACCATGGTGAATACAATGGGACTCCTGCCTTGAAAGATTTCACAGCCTATCTGGGTAAGGAAAAAACTATGTGTAGAATAAAGCATAAAAGTGTTTAAGAAAGAGATGTGCACAGCATTTTATATTACATATTATAATATACACATATTATATGGAGACACAAAGGGGGGAAATTCATTTGTTTGGGATCATGGAGTAGTCAGAGAAAGCTAGAGAAAGGAGACAGCAGTTCACTTAACTACGAAGGTGAAGTCAGCAGTCACCAGGTGGAGAAAAACCACATAAGCAAAGGTGGAGAAGTAAGAAGATGCAGGTCACTGTCCTTCCCACTCTGTCCCTCATCTACTCCCCTGGAGCCCAAGGATCCCAGCACAGTATGAAGTCAACACACAGTGAGGACTTGCTGAATGCACACATGCATGTATGGATGAAGGGGTCCAGGGAGGAAGCCACTGATCTCAAAATTGGGCCTACACTGAGAAGCTGATGTAGCTAAAGCATGACATCTGACAGAGGGCCGTTGCTGGACTACTGGGAAAGGCAGATGAGAAATCTTAGAACTACAACTGCATTTCTCACTGGGATGAAGCTCTTGCCCATGAGAACATTTGCAGCAGAAAAACGTCGGAATCTGGAAAGGACATTAGAGGGCATCTAACCCAGCCCGGAGATATTAAAATGAAGGGTTCAAGTCTACACAAGACCCTAGATTTTGTGTCCAGCAGTGGTCACCCCACAGTTACGGCTGAATGACCCATCACAGCCAAAGCCTCTGACCACCAAGAAGGCAGGCCTATATGGAAGGAAAGCAAGCCGGGAGGCAAGCCAGGAGGCTGCTGGCCTATGCATCTGGGCTTTAACAGAGATTTGGCAGTCATTTTGTTTTTTCCTCTGCTCCTTGCTGGAAGGGAAACTCTCTTGAGCCTAGTTCCCATCACAGTAAAGGAATGGCCTTTCACAGCCTGATACACAGAGACAAGCCAGCCTTCAGTCCGTCTGGGAGAAGAAGGGCTTTTGTGGGACTTGAGCAGCCCTGTTCATCCTTTTCCCCTCGCTTCACCAGGGCAATTGGTTGCTAGTTTCCAACGCAGCCCTTCCAACTCTTACAGGAAATTCCTAGAGACTAATTAATCTGGCTACAAAGTCTTTGGCAGCTCAGCTCTGAAGTCCTCCTTTGAATTCTAAGGGAACCAGCAGAGGCACCTGGGCTTCTGTTCCAGAACTTTCTTCTCAGCCTTGGTCAGGAGACATGGGTTGAATTTGCATCTCATTTCTCCACATGAGACACAAACTGACCCTCGATTTCCTTACCCCAACATTCTCCTCCACCACGTGTCCTGAATCAGATATTCTTGCTACAAAAGAGGCAGTTTTAACCCAGTGGTTCTTAAATGTTAGTATGCGTCAGAATCACCTGTTGGGTTTGCTAAACTGCAGATTGCTGGGTTCCAACCCAAGTTTCTGGTTCAGCAGGTCCAAGATGGAACCTGAGAATTTGAGTTTCCAACAAGGCCTCAGATAATGCTAATGCTTATGTGCCATGGCCCACACTTTGGAGACCACTAAATGCTGGTGGTGGTTGCTGTTGTTGTTGTTATTCTACAAATAAGTTTTCTCTGCCCAACTATGCTTCAAAATTGCCAGGAATTCCTGAGTCAGGAACCAGGCCTTATATTTTTGGTCTGCAAACAAGCTCTTCTCTGCCCTCCTACATCTCAAAATTGTGTTCTGTCCCTCTCCTTGGGAAGAAAATCATTTCACCAATTAATTACTGTTCAGTTTACTTACAACTACAACAATTTTGCTCCTGGCATCATGAGGCATTACTAATACAGATTATTTTATTTCCTGTCCCTTTTATCTAGACCAGAATCTTAGTTATAACCCCCAGGCCCAAATACATATGTAATAAAAACAATAAAACAAAACAGCTCAGAGAACAAAGGCAGTTTTCTCTTCTAAGAAAAAGGTACTTCATTTGAAAGCTTATGCAAGCTTTAGATACAAAATGGAGTTACATGCACATAGAGTGATGGCAAATTGCCTGTTAGCATTCAAACAGGCTCCATTACTGAAGAGTTTTTCCCTGGAGAAGGTTAGAAATTGGTGCCAAAATTAATTAAGGAATAAAGGTGAGTGGATCTTTTTCTCTGTTGAATAGAATCTATTTCATGTGGCCTTTCTCGCTCTAGTAACACCGAGCTAGGTATCATGTGTTTCTCCACTTGAACCCAGAGCCCTCCCCGGGGGGATGCCAGGACAAGACCACTCTGCTAGTAGTGGGATTAGGTAAATCCACAGACCCCTACTCATAATGATTTTCACACTTCACACTACCAGAGGGGAAGATGATCCATAGGAAATATTTCACAACTCAGAGGACACAATTATAAGCCAGTTTAGGAGGTGGTTATTGGGCACCTCAAGAGGATGGCCTCAGGTGGAAATAGAGAGTGATGTGATGCACTTTGCATGTTACCAGTACCAAAAGCTCCAGTTACCTGCAGGTGCCATGGGCTGGGGTGGGAGCAACAAAGCAGAAGCTAGCGGTAGTTTGCAATGTAGACTGAACATGGAAGAGAACGTCGCCAAGAGAAAGAAATGACAGAGTCGTGGATGTGTGATGACTCTAATAAAAATTTAAGGTTTAAGAGTGAGCACCCCCTAAGAACAGCATGGATGGAGGATCTCTAAACCCCACCACTGAGAGATCCCAGGGAGCTAATGGTTCTCTTTGGTGAGGACATGTCCTCTTTGATACCAATATGAAGAGAAAATACATCTGAAGATGAGTGGCACCTTCCTAGCAAATCACCCCTTAGCACCCAAAACAAGCTGGAATGCTGGGATGGACTAGAAAAATGATTTAGATTAAGGTTACAGCCAGACAGTCTCTTCAAGGAATGGTGTTATCTAGGCACAGAACCACAGTGGCAAGGTGTCAGTTCAGCATGCTATGGTCTAAATGTTTGTGTCCCCCCAAAATTAATATGTTGGAACCTAATCTCTAATGCAATAGTATTAAGAGGTCTTTAGGAGGTGATTAGGTTGTGAGGGCAGAACTCTCATGAAGGGGATTAGTCCCTTATAAAAGATGCCCAAGGAAGCTTATTTGCCTCTTTCACCATGTGAGGACACAGCTAGAAGGCATCATCTATGAGGAAATAGTCTCACCAGACAATGAATCTTCCAGTGCCTTGATCTTGGACTTCCCAGCCTCCAAAACTGTGAGAAATACATTTCTGATTCATAAGCTATCTAGTTCATGGTATTTTGTTATAACAGACTGAATGAACTAAGCATTCTTTTTTGCTAGGGCTGGACTAATCATGAATGCTGAAATTATAATCATCCAGAGTTGACAACTATCCAACTTAGCTCTGACAAGTACAAAGATTAAGGATCTGTTAAAATCCCACACATAAAATGGCATTACATACACATATTCCTTATCTGTATCTGTGATATGTTAGTTGGTGCTAGAAATTCTAATTTATGAAAGTGAATTGGAGGCTGGGCATGGTGGCTCACGCCTGTAATGCCAGCACTTTGGGAGGCCGAGGCAGGGGGATCACTTGAAGTCAGGAGTTCAAGACCAGCTTGGGCAACATGATAAAACTCCATCTCTACTAAAAATACAAAAATTAGCTTGGCATGGTGGCACTCACATGTAATCCCGGCTACCCAGGAGGCTAAAGCAGGCGAATCAGTTGAACCTGAAAGGTAGAGGATGCAGTGAGCCAAGATCATGCCACTGCACTGCAGCCTGATTGACAGAGTGAGACTCCATCTCAAAAAAAAGGTTAGGGGGGTGGTGATTGGGCCTCTTTGTCAAATAGCCTTTGACTATCAAATATAAACGTTATCTTCTCCCTAGAGTTCCCTGGATATACTACCACCCTCAAGCCTTCCAACTGAAATCAGTGGATAATGTGAAAAATCACTGAGATCAGCAAAAGACAATTAAGGCACATCAGCACATTGTCTACTAGAGTTGGTCACTCTATTAGCAGGGATTGAAAGGCTTATTATTATTATTATTATTATTAGCAGGGATTGAAAGGTTTAGGACTGCTCCCTTTCATTCCTAGGAGAGATCCACATCCTTAGAGAGGTTACAGAACTTTATTAAACACGCTACTAAATATAGCCTTAAAAGTTGGAAAAGTGTTTACGGGCTGGTATGTAGGAAGACAAGGCAATAAAGGTTGATGGCTTCTAATTGTTCTGTAAAGGAAGAATATGAGGGAAAGTAGTTGCGTACAGGAGTGGAAGAGTTTGGGGGAAGAATGGAGACGGTCAAAGTCACCATTACGGAGAGTAGGAGAGCAAGCAGATCGCAAAATAGAATAAGTACCCTGAGAATTACCCTATGTTCTAAGAAGAATACATGTTTAGTGTTCCAAGCTAAGGAATCTGGGAGTGGCCAATTCAGAGATGTATTCCTTATCTATAAGGAACATCTGAATTCCTGGTCCATCCTATGGAACACAGGCCATACAGGGGATTGAGGTCCTTTATTTTGAGTTAAATGAAGATTGCCAGGTAGAGGTTGCTATGGGAAGGGTACTAGTGAAGAAGCTATGTAAGCTGCATGCTTTTTACAAGTGGTTGTGGTTCTCCTGTCCAGCTCACTGCCACTGAATTGCCTTGTACGTAAATCCCCTCAATAAACCCCATGTCTCATTTGCGCACTCCACATCTCTTTTCTGGCCTCTCAAACAAGGTGCCATCCCTACTGAAATCAATGGGGGTCCAGCATGACCATCAGCAATCCAACCAGGAGGTCAGAGGAAACCCTATGAGCATGAAGAGGATGGGACTGGGAAAGGGGAAATCCATGGGGGAAATCCCAGGCTGGCCATCCACACCTATATGGAGCCTGATAGCCACTATCCTTGATGGATGGGGCCCACCACATGAGTACAGGGACACCCTGAGAATGCTGACGGGTCTGGAAGAGTTGTTGCAGGGATTGGATGTAACTAAGCAAAAATCAGTTGCCTGTGGCAGCCACAATTGGCTGGCTGCTCCCCACTGCTTTGAGCAGCCACTGAGGCTGAGCTCACAGCACAGGTAGGAGTTCCTCAGGTACAGGATGAGTTACAACTAGAAAGCAATGCAAGATTAGCTCAAACTGAAATGCTGGAGTCCTTACTGTCCCACTTTCAGGCACAGGATAACAAAATGGAGACCCTGGCTTATCAGGTAGCTCATTTGAAGGATCATTGGCTGCCATGGTAGGGCTATCATGGACTAAATCACCCTGGAACCCTAAGTCCTAGGACCTAATGGAGAACTCTAGTGAGAAGGAGAACAAGGACTGGGACAAGCTCATAGAGGTCCCCATCCTCTCTGCCCATCCCATAGCCACTACCGAGATAAAGGCAGACCAGCTGCACCCACAGAGAGTTGACCCACAAAACCTGCCCTCACTTGAAAGATAGCAGCACACCACAATGCAGGACTGAACTGCTGTGGAAGTGGTGGAGCTGGGAAATAGGTTCAGGCAGAAAGAGAGAGAGAGTCAATCACAGAGTGACTTCTCCATCTGTGGGACACGGGAGCAAAGGGTATTATACTCTCTGAACTAAAGATGAGTAAAATGACATCTATAACAAACCACCAGACCCTGAGGCAGCGCCTCTAGGGTGCCAATAATGAGGTTTGGACCATATCCCTCCTTAGCTGGGCAGTTGCAGCCTGCAAAGCAGCCTGGCCAAATGAGGGAGATGTCCCCTTGTCGCCTTCGCGATGGCAGACTATGGAGGAACTGCAGGACATTCCCCAGGAATTAGGGATGAAGCGTGTTATCTATGCTGATCATACCAAGCTCCTGACAATGAACTTTCTTCTGCTGGCATGAAAGACACCATCTTACAGTCAGCACCCAATCAATGGTACAGAGCACTAGTGTCTATCCTGAGTCCCTTGGTAAGACAGCCAGTGTCTCGGACAGCCCAAGCAGCTGCTGACCTAGATGACACAGTGGAGAAAGTACATAGGTGAGGCATGTGCACTGTTTGAACGAAAGACAAGGGAGCCAAAGGGAAGGAGACAGCCAAGGGGCCCGTCAGGGTGCTGACAAATGTGGCATGACCTGGTAGTGGCAGGGACACCTACTGACAAAATAGATAAACACCTAATGCCATTCTGGTCAGACTGTGACAGAACCTCAAGCAAGAACAGCGTGTCACTAAGGAGCCTCTGGCTCAGCCCACCACCTCTCCTACAGAGGGCTGGCAGGCACCAACCCCTTTAGTCTAGAATGAAAGCCAAGGCCCCAGAATCCCGATAAAAGCGATGGTGGCCAGGGTCTGGGGACCAGAGGCCACATGTAGAACTAACTATATATTCATCACCTAAAAATAAACAGACTGTTTCTGCCCTGGTGGATACTAGAGCCAAATGTACTTATATGGTAACATTCATGGGTTCCAAGGCCTTGTTACAACAATAAATGGTTATGAAGAGGGGGCTGTGAAAGTCAGACAGCCAAAGCCCTGCCACCAAAACCCTACTCAGTAAACACAGCTTTCTTTCCAGAATACCTCTTGTGAATGGATATCTTATCAGGCTTTACCCTCTAAACAACTGGAGGGGAATTCCAGCCGAGAGGGTGGTGAAGCACATGATCAACAGGATCGCAAAATGGACCCCAGTACAGCTGCCAGGTCTGCAGCAGGCAGTAGCACTGAAGCAATATGGCCTGCTGGAGGTGCAGGATGAGATCATGGGACTGCTAAGGAGTTAGCCCAGGCAGGCATTATAAGGCCAGTGTGCAACCCATACAATGGCACTGTATGGTCCATGTGGAAACCTGATGGGATATGGAGAATGACCATAGATTACCGAGAATTAAATAAGGTAGTCTCCCCAGTGTATGCAGCTGTTCCCAATATTGCCTTCCTTCTAATGAGGGTAGGATCCATGCTTGGCACATACCACTTTGTCGTAGATTTAGCTGCTCCAGAGTCAAGAATAATTTGCATTCACCTGGGAAGGAGAACAATGGACTTTTACCATCTTGCCCCAGGGATATTTACATAGCTCCACTGTCTGTCATGTACTGGTGGCTACAAACCTCAGTGATGGACCACCCTGGAGTGGGTGTATGTTTTCCATTACATTGAGCATAAATGCCAACTTCTGAGTCTTTTTCCAGCTTAGAAACTGCAGCCTCCACCTTGTCGTCTCACTTGGCGAACAGAAGATGGGCAGTCAATGCAGACAAAGTCTGAGATCCAGGCTTACCAGTCACATTCTTGGATGTTATCTGGTCGGGTAAGACTAAAGTGCTTCTGTCTGCTGTCATGGATAAGGTGCAGACCTACCCACATCCTACCACATCAAAGCGGCTGCAAATGTTTTTAGTTCTCCTAAGGTATTGGCGTCCCTTTACTCCCCATTAGGCCCAACTCCTTAGGCCCCCCATAAGAAGGAAGGGGGCCCACTGGGACTGGTCCACAAAGGAGGGTGAGGCCTTTGAACAAGCTGAAGTCCTAGCGAGATGAATAAAAGCCTTGAGGGTTCTAGTGCTGGGACAGCCTTGTGAATTGGATGTGGTCTGTTACCCTGAGGGGTTTGGGTGTGGCCTGTGGCAAAGGCAAGGAGGCTTTAGGATTCTGGTGCCTTTAGGATTCTGGTCCTCACTACAGAAAGGGCTGAAGTTAGGTTTACTGCCATGGAGCAATGATTCTGCGCCACACATTAGGCCTTACAAATGGAGGACATTACAAAGGGGGTCCCAGTGCTAGTATGCACCCGGTACTCCACAGGGTATCTTCCGGAAACCAAAGTCTGAGAATGCTCAGATACAGACTGTGGCCAATTGGCATGCATACCTGCAACAGGGGAGCACATTAACTAATAGCCTCTTGAGCAGAGCTCCATTAGATGCTTGGCCCTGTCCCCTGTGTGACAACTGAAGGTCAGTCTTTGACAGAGGCCACTGAACCTCCCTAGTCTTTCCTTCATACAGGAGGAACAGGGCACAATTCCTGACCAACCCTGGTATGTAGACAGCTCATCACGAGGCAATCCTTGCATTGGGATAGCCATGGCCACCAAGCTGTCCACTGATAGTATCTGGCTTGATACAGGCAAAGGACATAGTAGTCAAGGGACTGAGCCACAAACTGCCTGGATTGTCCTTCTCTATAAGGCAGAGCCCAGCACAATGGTGGCAGGTAGACCACGTAAAACCTTTGCCTCTCTCTGATGGCTGCCACTATGCCTTGACTTGTACAAACACCTGCACAGGGCTACTGCAGGCAAATCCCAGCAATCGTGCCACCCAGAAAACCACCAGAATAGCACCAGAGCAGCTGTTTGTAGCCTACAGTATCCCCGCTGATATTGGTGGTGACCAGGGCTTGCACTTTACCAGACATTAAGTCTGGCCCTGTATATCCACAGGCATTTTCACCTGCCATACGACCGTACAGCAGCACGACTGATTGAACAGATGAATGGACTGTTGAAGCAAAACTCTGGCAGGTGCTATCTGGCTCTGTGGACACATAGCTTACCAGCAGCTGTCCACACACTGAATGAACATGCCCATTCCCATCACCCCAGCACATACTCTTCTGATGCAAGGACCTGATATCATCATCAGGATCCAGGTGGACAGTGTAAAAAACAGTACACTTTTGCCCCAATCTGGGACTCAAAGTAACCTGATATTGCCCTGGCTACAGGACCTATGCACCGGCAAACATGTGGCCCTGGAAATGTCAAACCAGCCCCTGGCTGGTTCGTTTTTTCTGCTCCAGGGAGGAAGGGTCTAGAACAGAATATAACACCCTAGAACAGAGTATTTTACACCTACTCTTCATACCTCTAAAATAATGAATCATAGTGCTCCCTTGTTCAAGGGGACAATAATCCTCTCATTATGGAACCTTATGATAGCCCATTGTCTTACCCTGGCCTTCTGCAATGCGTCACTCATGGGGGCAAGTCCATTTGGTAC
Source organism: Papio anubis (assembly GCF_008728515.1). Lineage (NCBI taxonomy): Eukaryota > Metazoa > Chordata > Mammalia > Primates > Cercopithecidae > Papio > Papio anubis. The sequence goes on from NC_044980.1 coordinate 105,411,087, forward strand.
TGTAAACCAAGCATCCAGCCACTGGCCAGAGTGGTGTTCTCTCAGAATGACAGCACTTTCTGTGCCTTGTTAATTGGCCATGACTTGCCCTTTTTTTTTTTGAAACAGAGTCTTGCTCTATTGTCCAGGCTGGAGTGCAGTGGCACCATCATCCTTCATTCACTGCAATCTCCTGCTCTGTGGTTCAAGCGATTCTCTTGCCCCAGCCTCCTGAGGAGTAACTGGGATTATAGGCACCCACCACCATGCCTGGCTAATTCTTGTATTTTTAGTAGAGATGGGATTTCACTTGTTGGCCAGGCTGATTTCGAACCCCTGACCTCAAGCAACCCGCTCACCACAGCCTCCCAAAAAGTGCTAGGATTACAAGTGTGCGCCACCATGCCCAGCTAACTTTCCCTTTCTTATACCCACCAAACATCTCACCTTCCGCCCATAGATAGTGTGCAGCAAACCTCTTCACTGACTGGGCATAGACAGTAGTCTCCCTCCAGAATAAAATAAACCACTGGGTCTGTGGAGAGCTGCCACTCTCCTCCACCATGGACCTGCCATGGTGCATCCAAGCAGCTAATCTGAGTACCTGGAGCCACTTCTGTACTTGGCATAATGACCCTCATCCATTTCCCGTTAGTGACAACAGCACCTCATGCAGTGAGTTTCCCACCATCAATGAGAAGAGATGATGTATTTTCCACCTAGCATGGAAGGAAGTTAATGTTACCCTTACTGTGGAGTACATTGTACACAATGGTCTAGGGTGGATGACAGGAGTGCAGAAACAGGTGCTGGGCTGTGCACCCTTCTCTGCAAAATCGCATGGCTCTGGACACCTTAATTGCTGCCCAGGGTGGAACTTATTCATTAATTAAAACTGAATGTTGTAGATACATCCTTGATTTCTCTCACAACATAACCCAGGCCACACAGGTCCTAGACACCCACACGTCCACTCTAGAATCTCTGTCTTACAACCCAATAACCACGTGCTTCAATCAACTCCCAAGTGCTTGGAAAAACTCTCTATACAGTATGATTGTTGTATTAATTATTCTTTTGTGTTGTTGTAGTTTGTATTGCTGCGTGGTTGTCTGGCCACAATGCTCCTTTGCATGCCTGGACACAGGGAAATGCAGGAGAATGGTATGATAAGAATGTGAGGGCCACTCAAGGGTGTGCTGGTGAGGAGTGTATAGCTGATGCACCCGACAACAGTAACTTAAGCATAACCTGAGAATGATCCTATGGTCTAAGGAGAATGTGCCTTTGGAGTTCCAAGCTAAGGAATCTAGGAGTACCCAACCAGGGGATTCTTTCCTTATCTATGAGGAACATCTGAACTCTTGACCCAACCTGTGGAATGCAGGCCCTACAGGGGATCAAGACCCTTTGTTTTGGGTTATATGAAGGTTGTCAGGTTGAGGTTGCTGGGGGAGGGTGCTAAGTGAAAATACTGTGTAAACCGCATGCTTTTCATAAGCAGTTGTGGTTCTTCCACCCACCCTCTGCCACTGGACTGCCCTGTATGTAAGTCCCCTCAGTAAAACCCGTGTCTTGGTAGCTGGCTCTGGGTCTCTTTTTCAGCTTCTCAAACATGGTGCCATTTGTACTGAAGTCAACAGGAGTCTGGCTCAACACAAACTCATAACTAAATTGTCTGAACAGTTTTCTTTAATGAATAGATGGTGCTGATGAATTTGGAGGATAGCTGTAGTAAAAACTGTTGAATAAACAAGCTCGAAGAGAGGATTTGTGTAAGAGAAGACAGCTAGAAGTGGAGTTTTGAAGGTAGAATAGGTAGGGTTCTGAAGGGCTTAGAATAAATGCTAAGAAAGAAGAAACTCTGCCACCCAAGTATAGGTCTATAAACTGTGAGAGTGTGAACTACAATTAGAGATTGAATATTGACAGAATAGTCATGAATAGCAAAGTCCCCAAAGGTGTAGTACTCCTTATCTAATGGAGGAAAGGTAGGATTACTACAAGATTATAAAATGCAGGTGGAGACCAGGGCCAGGTCTCCCTTGGTGACATAGTGCCATAATTTTCCACCCACTGGGGAACTGATCAGGCAGAAATCTTCCCTACTTAGGGACCCTAACAATAATTTCCAAGATAGAATTAACAGGGAGTATTCTGGAAAGACAGCCCCCAAGTCCTCCTTTGTCAAAGTGGAGGTGAGTGGGGATGGGTATTCCAAAGAGACAGTGAGGAATTGCTGGCGAGATGGTTGAATAGCAACAGCTCTGGTCTGCAGTTCCCAACGAGATCGACACAGAAGGCGGGTGATTTCTGCATTTCCAAATGAGGTACCTGGTTCATCTCATTGGGACTGGTTGGACAGTGGGTGCAGCCCAAGGAGGGCGAGCCAAAGCAGGGAGGGGCAATGCCTCACCTGGGAAGCACAAGGGGTCAGGGAACTCCCTCTCCTAGCCAAGGAAACACCTTAGGGACTGTACCGTGCACTCTGGCCCAAATACTGTGCTTTTCCCAAGGTCTTTGCAACCCACAGACTAGGAGATTCCCTCTGGTGCCCACGCCACCCAAGCCCTGGGTTTCCAGCACAAAACTGGGAGGCAGTTTGGGCAGACACTGAGATAACCACAGGAGTTTTTTTCTCATACCCCAGTGGCGCCTGGAACACCAGCGAGACAGAAGCGTTAACTCCCCTGGAAAGGGGACTGAAGCCAGGGAGCCAAGTGGTCTGGCTCCACGGGTCCCACACCCACAGAACCCAGCAAGCTAAGATCCACTGGCTTGAAATTCTTGCTGCTAGCACAGCAGTCTTAGCTTGACATGAGATTTTGGAGCAGGGTTGGGGGAAGGGCGTCCCCAAAGCTGAGGCTTCAGTAGGCGGTTTTACCCTCATAGTGTAAACAAAGCCTATGAGAAGTTCGAACTGGGCGGGGCCCACTGCAGCTCAGCAAGACCACTGTGGCCAGATTGCCTCTTTTTTTCAAACACAGCAGCCTCAGTCAAGGACTTATAGATAAAACCTCCACCCCCCTGGGACAAAGCACCTGGGGGAAAGCGAAGTTGTGGGGCGCAGCTTCAGCAGACTTAAACATCCCTGCCTGGCAGCTCTGAAGAGAACAGCGGGCCTCCCAGCACAGCATTTGAGCTCTGAGAAGGGACAGACTGCCTCCTCAAGTGGGTCTCTGACCCCCATGTATCATCACTGGGAGACACCTCCCAGTAGGGGCCGACAGACACCTCATACAGGAGAGCTCTAGCTGGCATCTGGTGGGTTCCCCTTTGGGACGAAGCTTCTTGAGGAAGGAACAGGCAGCAACCTTTGCTGTTCTGCAGCCTCCACAGGTGATCCCCAGGCAAACAGAATCTGGAGTGGACCTCCAGCAAACTCCAGCAGACCTGCAGCTGAGGGGTCTGACTTGTAGAAGGAAAACTAGCAAACAGAAAGGAATACCATCAACATCAACAAAAAGGATGTCCACTCTGAGAACCCAGCTGAAGGTCACCGACTTCAAAGACCAAAGGTAGATAAATCCATGAAGATGGGGAGAAACTAGCACAAAAAGGCTGAAAATTCCAAAAACCAGAATGCCTCTTCTCCTCCAAAGGATCACAACTCCTTGCCAGCCAGGGAACAAAACTAGATGGAGCATGAGTTCGACATATTGACAGAAATAGCTTCAGAAGGTGGGTAATAACAAACTCCTCCAAGCTAAAGGAGCATGTTCTAACCCAATGCAAGGAGCTAAGAACCATGAAAAAAGGTTAGACAAATTGCTAAGTAGAATAACCAGTTTAAAGAAGAACGTAAATGACCTGATGGAGCTGAAAAACCTAGCATGAGAACTTCATGAAGGACACACACAAGTATCAATAGCTGAATTGATCAAGTGGAAGAAAGGATATCAGAGATTGAGGATCAACTCAATGAAATAAAGTGAGAAGACAAGATTAGAGAAAAAAGAGTGAAAAGAAATGAACAAAGCCTACAAGAAATATGCGACTATGTGAAAAGACCAAATCTACGTTTGATTGGTGTACCTGAAAGTGACGGGGAGAAAGGAACCAGGCTGGAAAACACTCTTCAGGATATTATCCAGGAGAACTTCCCCAACCTAGTGAAGCAGGCCAACATTCAAATTCAGGAAATACAGAGAACACCACAAAGACATTCCCTGAGAAGAGCAACCCCAAAACACATAATTGTCAGATCCCCCAAGGTTGAAATGAAGGAAAAAATGTTAAGGGCAGCCAGAGAGAAAGGTCAGGTTACCCACAAAGAGAAGCCCATCAAACTAAAATCTCTCTGCAGAAACCTTACAAGCCAGAAGAGAGTGGAGGCCAATATTCAACATTCTTAAAGAAAAGAATTTTCAACCCAGAATTTCATATCCAGCCAAACTAAGCTTCATAAGTGAAAGAGAAATAAAATCCTTTACAGACAAGCAAATGCTGACAGATCTTGTCATCACCAGACCTGCCTTACAAGACCTCCTGAAAGAAGCACTAAACACGGAAAGGAGCAACTGGTACCAGCCACTGCAAAAACATACCAAATTGTAAAGACCATTGACGCTATGAAGAAACTGCATCAACTAATGGCCAAAGTAACCAGCTAGCATCATAATGGCAAGATCAGATTTACACATAAGAATGTTAATCTTGAATGTAAATGGGCTAAATGTCCCAATTAAAAGACACTGACTGGCAAATTGGATAAAGAGTCAAGACCCATTGGTGTGCTGTATTCAGGAGATCCATCTCACATGTGAAGACACACATAGGCTCAAAACAAAGGGATGGAGAAATATTTACCAAGCAAATGGACAGCAAAAAAAATCAGGGGTTTCAATCCTAGTCTCTGATAAAAAAAGACTCTAAACCAACAAAGATCAAAAGAGACAAAGAAGGCCATTACATAATGGTAAAGGGATCAACAAAACAAGAAAAGCTAACTATCCTAAATATATATGCACCCAAAGCAGGAGCACCCAGATTCATAAAGCAAGTTCTTAGAGACCTACAAAGAGACTTAGACTCCAACACAATAATAGTGTTAGTAGTGGGGAGTTAACACCCCACTGTCAATATAAGATCAACGAGACAGAAAATTAGCAGAATATCCCGGACTTGAACACAGCTTTGGACCAAGTGAAACTAATAGACATCTACAGAACTCTCCACCCCAAATCAACAGAATATACATTCTTCTCAGCACTACATTGCACTCATTCTAAAATGGACTACATAATTAGAAGTAAAACACTCCTCATCAAATGCAAAAGAATGGAAATCCTAACAGTCTCTCAGACCACAGTGCAATCAAATTAGAACTCAGGATTGAGAAACTCACTCAAAACCACTCAACTACATGGAAACTGAACAACCTGCTCCTGAATGACTAATGGGTAAACAATGAAATAAAGGCAGAAATAAAGATGTTCTTTGAAACCAATGAGAAAAAAGACACAATGTACCAGAATCTCTGGGACACATTTAAAGCAGTGTGTAGGGGGAAATTTACAGCACTAAATGCCCACAAGAGAAAACAGGAAAGATCTAAAATCAACACCCTAACATCACAATTAAAAGAACTAGAGAAGCAAGAGCAAACAAATTAAAAGCTAGCAGAAGGCAAGAAATAACTAAGATCAGAGCAGAACTGAAAGAGATAGAGACATGAAAAACCCTTCAAAAAATCAATGAATCCAGGAGCTGGTTTTTTGAAAAGATCAACAAAATTGATAGACTGCTAGTAAGACTAATAAAGAAGAAAAGAGAGAAGAATCAAATAGACGCAATAAAAAATGATAAAGGGGATACCACCACCGGTCCCACAGAAATAGAAACTACCATCAGAGAGTACTATAAAGACCTCTATGCAAATAAATTAAAAACTCTAGAAGAAATGGATAAGTTCCTGGACACATATACCCTCCCAAGACCAAATCAGGAATAAGTTGAATCCCTGAATAGACCAATAACAAGTTCTGAAGTTGAGGCAACTATTAATAGCCTACCAACCAAAAAAGTCCAGGACCAGATGAATTCACAGCCGAATTCTACCAGAGATACAAAGAGGAGCTGGTACCATTCCTTCTAAAACTATTCCAAACAATAGAAAAAGAGGGAATCCTCCTTAACTGATTTTATGAGGCCAGCATCATCCTGATACCAAAACCTGGCAGAGACACAACAAAAAAAGAAAATTTCAGACCAATATCCTCAATAAAATACTGGCAAACTGAATCCAGTAGCGCATCAAAAAGCTTATCCACCACGACCAAGTTGGCTTCATCCCTGGGATGCAAGCTGGTTCAACATATGCAAATCAATAAATGCAATATGTCACTTAAACAGAACCAATGACAAAAACCACTTGAATATCTTAATAGATGTACAAAAGGTCTTTGATAAAATTTAACAGTGCTTCATGCTAAAAACTCTCAAGAAAACTAGGTATTGATAGAACATATCTCAAAATAATAAGAGCTATTTATGACAAACCCACAGCCAATATAATACAGAATGGGCAAAAGTTGCAAGCATTCCCTTTGAAAACTGGCACAAGACAAGCATGCCCTCTCTCACCACTCCTATTCAACATAGTATTGGAAGTTCTGGCCAGGGCAATTAGGCAAGAGAAAGAAATAAAGGGTATTCAATTAGGAAAAGAGGAAGTCAAATTGTCTCTGTTTGCAGATGACATGACTGTATATTTAGAAAAGGATATGAACAGACACTTCTCAAAAGAAGACATTTATGCAGCCAACAAACATATGAAAAAATGCTCATCATCACTGGTCACTAGAGAAATGCAAATCAAAACCACAGTGAGATACCATCTCACATCAGTTAGAATGGCAGTCATTAAAAAGTCAAGAAACAATAGATGCTGGAGAGGATGTGGAGAAATCGGAATGCTTTTACATTGTTGGTAGAGTGTAAATTAGTTCAACCACTGTGGAAGACAGTGTGGTGATTCCTCAAGGATCTAGAACCAGAAATACCATTTCACCAAGCAGTCTCATTACTAGGTATATACCCAATGGATTATAAATAATTCTACTATAAAGACACATACACACGTATGTTTATTGTGGCACTGTTCACAATAGCAAAGACTTGGAACCAACCCAAATGCCCATCAATGATAGACTGGATAAAGAAAATGTGGCACATATATACCATGGAATACTATGCAGCCATAAAAAGGATGGGTTCATGTCCTTTGCAGGGACATGGATGAAGCTGGAAACCATCAGTCTCAGTAAACTAACACAGGAACAGAAAACCAAACACTGCATGTTCTCACTGTAAGTGGGAGTTGAACAATGAGATCACTTGAACAAAGGGAGGGGAACATCACACACTGGGGCCTGTCGGGGTGTGGGGGGCTAGGGGAGGCATAGCATTAGGAGAAATACCTAATGTAGATTACATGTTGATGGCTACAGCAAACCACCATAGCACATGTATACCTTTGTAACACACCTGCACATTCTGTACATGTATCCCAGAACTTAAAGTATAATTTAAAAAAAGAGACAGTGAGAAGAAATAGGTAATGAGGTACTGTCTTTTTTGTGTAAAGGGCTAATTACCCTGAAAAATCCCACCCATTATTTACTCTGAAAAATAGCACCCCCTGTGGCAAGGCTGTGGAGTGCTTGGAGTAGTAGTGACTAGAGCTCCCTATCCTCTCGCCTGCCTCTGACACCACAGTACAAACAGTACGTCTGCATAGTTTCAAACAAGCACCCAAAGTTCCCCTTCCAACCAAATGGCTAAATCCTTCCTGCAATAGAAACTCTGATCTCATATTAACGTAAACTGGGAGTGAGGAAGGGGATTATGGGACCAAGGAAATCACTGGGAATTAGGAAAGTGTTTTTGCTTATTCCAGCTTCTCATGGCTCCTGGTGTTCCTCGGCTGGTGGCACCATCATCAATCTCTGCCTCTGTCTGCCCATAGCCTTCTTCACAGTCTGTAACCTTTTCTGTCTCCTACAGGGAAATTCTGATTGGATTTAGGGCCCATCCTAACCCAGGATTATCTCATCTCAGTCCTTACCTTGACTACATTTGTAGCAACCCTATTTCCAAATAAGGCCACATTCTGTGGTTCCATGAATTCTGAAATGTATGGAGACACTATAACTGATTAGGAGAGTGCTCTGTGGACCAGGTGAGGAGAAATGGAGACACAGTGAACAGACTGGTTAGGCCACTGCTTAATCTCTACCAGCGTGGAGATTCAGTATGGGTTGGAATATTTCACCTGAGCCCTTTACATTCCCTAAGATTCCATGATATGTTTTACTGGCTGACAGCCATGCCGTTTTGTTACAAACTGTACTCCTCCTTTCCACAGTGAGGTGCTTGGTGCTGGGTTTACACCAAAATGACCAAAATAAAATTATTAAGGAGAAGTGAAAAGTATAATACTGTTCAACCTTGGAATCAATATTTGGTTAGATGATCTCTCTCTTTTATTTGTGCTTTTGGTTTTCTTTGCCCAGGTATATCAGCTCATACCTAATTTTACCCTGTTTCTTACCACCTCCTTGTAGAAACGCAGGCTTTGACCTAGAAAGTAAGTTCCATGAGGGCAGGAAATAATTAAGTGCTCAATAAACATTTGTTGGATGAATGAAGAGAAGGGGGTGATGTGGGACAGAGAACAAAAACGAAGGGGGGAAAAGAATGCTTCTGAACTGTGAATCTGGGCTGGAGTTCCCTTAACTAGTGCCACCACTTTTGATGATACGCCTTAAATCCTCATAACTACATATTCCTGATTTGTGAAAGAAGAATAATTATGTACATCTTGCAGAGTTCTTGTGAGGATTAGAGAAACATGTACAAAATATTCAGCACTGAGTCTTATGCAGAGGAGCTCAGTAAGTGACAATTAGGATTATTATTGGCTTGTTTATTCTATGTATACAATTCTTCTGCTGCTGTTTTAACTACTGCCAAGGACATTCTGAGAAAATTAAGCCCATGCTAACCTATGTCATTTGCAATTTGGTGTTTTAAAATTCAGCAATATCCTAAATTATTGTTAGTATATCCTTTTCTCTCAATTGAAAAGATGCCCAGAAGCAAGTAACTAGCCACATACAGGTTGGACAACAATTTTCACCCAGCACACAAATACTGTGATAATATATTCAACATGCAAGTCAATTGCACATTGAATTTTTCAAGCTGACTTTCAGCTTTCTGTATCACAAGGATTATATTTGCCATCTACTCTCCCTGGCTTTACTGTAGTGAGGATTACTGAGTTGATATGTATTAAGCACTTTGAGCTTCAGGGAGGAAAAGGTGTTGTAGGAACACAAAGCAGTATTAATAGTAAATGCCAAATGAATTGCTTTAACTCAATGGCACGTTAAAGCCTTTACCCAGAAAATCATAAGGAAACAGTAAATCATGATTTCTACAAATAATTCAATTCCCTTATGGTTTTTCATACATGTGTGCACTAATGCATAAAATAGACACTAATTCTAAAATTTATGAATTTGCTGTTTAAACTTTAAACATCTCAAAGCTAATTAGTTGTTTAGTTTTCTTAAGTTCTAATGAAAGCACTTCATACATATATGTTGGATCGTCACAGCACAGTCAAGATTCATCAAATATTTTATGTGATAGCATTTATGGTCAAGGCAGAACGCCTTAATTAAACAAGTAATTAGCCTTGAGGAGAGTAGTGAACACAACAGGCTGAGTAGTGGATTTGTTAACTGTTCCTCTCAGTGACTGAACCAATAGCGAAAGCCAATATGCAGTCAGATACTGTAGTTACTTTGGTTATGGGAATTACATGTTATCTCTGCAATGCACAAAGGCAAAAACAAAACATTAGGTGAATTCATGAACTTGAATATGATGTAACAGAATAAAGATTAGACTAGGAGCTAAGAAATGCCAGTTTTAATTCAGGCTGCCACTCATAAGTCATGTGACCTAGGATAACTAACTTAACCTTCCTGGCCTCAGTTTCCTCAATTATAAATTATGAGAGCTGGACTAGATGATTTCTAGAGCCCTTTCCAGTACTAGCATTTCACACGCTTGTTGTGAGGAATCCCTCCCTTTCAATTCTTATTTTTGAAGCCACTTGTTTCCTAGCACTGTGCCTGTCAAATAACACTGCTGCCAGCAATTTACAAGGTAGGTCTGTGGGTGCGGGAGAGGCTTCTGCCTGATCTAGTTTTGTTTACAGTGGCAACATTTCAGCACATCCTCTCTGCTTTCAGCAGGAAGCAGTCAGGCAGCAAAATTGCTCTAGCATAAAACAAATCCAGCTGCAGGGCATCTTCAAAATGCTCCCTATGTGTTTTTCTATTTAGCCTGCTTTTAAAATTTTAAAGCACAATTTAGAGCTACAGTGTGCAGTCTTCTGGTACAAAATGAATCCAGGTTTCTCATTAGTGGCTTTGCAGTGTCAGGGCAGGGTAAAAGGAAAACAAGATGTGCAGAGAAAGAAGACATTTTGAAATGTGGAGCACAATTTGCCTTTGACTCCCTCCTTTCCAAGCATTCATCATCTGTACCTCACTCAGGGCTTCAACCCATTCTGCCCACAAGCCAGCCAGTCAGTTCAGAGCTGCAGGGTGAGAGAGGAAATTGGAGCAGGGCCAACCTACTCTGCAGAAGGACTAGGTGGTTTGAATGAGAGGTGTGATCCAAGAAGCTGCGGGTCCGGAATTGGCATAAGGGGTGCAAGCAGTGGGCAGAGAACATCCAGCAGGAGATGCGGCATGCACAAAGCAGTCAGGAGGAAGAGCATAGTGGGTTTGGACAATAACAATCACTTCTCAGTAGATTCGCCTGTAATGGAAGAAAAAGCAAGCCATGAGATGGAGAGAATGGCAGTGACCACTGATGTAAAGTCTTGCAGGACTGTGTTGCACTGCCCAGATCCCCTGCAGGGCTGAAGAACTTATTCCAGAGCTGCTACTGCCCACAAATTGCCCTCAGCTGCAGAAAGCTGCCTCTCCCAAGGCCACATGCCCCCTTCCCAGGGGCAACCTACCTCTGATAACTGGCCAATGTTGGAGGGCTGAGATATATCAAGACTACAAATAATACTCCCCAATGCTTTTTCTACATGATAATCTGCACCTCAGGGTGCTCCTCAAGGAGCCCAACCTGCAACTCGATGCTGGAGAGATTGATGTACCCTCATGGCAATGGTGAGTGGCTGAAAGCTTTGAAACAGGGGGTTAACCCTGATCATATCTGCAATTTTAAAAGATCACTCTCATGGCAGTGTGTGGAGGGTGCATGGACATGGGCAAACACAAAGGAATAGTTTGTGTGGAAAATGACTTTGATGCAATGTAACCTCCAAGTACACAACCAGAACTACCCCAGAAACAGAGCTATGCCATGCAACAGAAAATGCACAGAGCAAATGAACTCTTTGTAAATTAATACTCAAGCTACACAGTTCATTAAATCAGTTCAAAACACAAAGTGAAAAGCAAGACGAAGTAAACAGAGTGTTAAAACACTTAGGATAGGGTATGAGCAGGTGAAGTGACTTTTTTTTTTTTTTTTAACAGAGTCTTGTTCTGTCACCCAGGCTGGAGTGCAGTGGTGCTCTCTTGGCTAACTACAACCTCCGTTTCCCAGGTTCAAGCAATTCTCGTACCTCCATCTCCCAAGAAGCTGGGATTACAGGTGCCTGCCACCACACCCAGATAATTTTTTGTAGAAATGGGGTTTTGCCATGTGAGCCAGGTGGTTTTGAACTCCTGGTCTCAAGCAACCCACCTGCCTTGGCCTCCCGAAGTGCTGGGATTACAGGTATAAGCCACTGTGCCTGGCCAAGACCATGCTTCTTAGGACTTGTTCATATGTACTCTCTCTCTCCCAACTCCCCAACCCCTGCCCTGCCCCATCATCCTTCTCCACTGTTGGTGATGTGGTTATGAGGACTAGAGTTGAGATATGAGCAAGGGCTCACTGACAGAAGATGCCCAAGGCCAAAGACACACAATCACTCTACTGAAAGAATGCAAAGCAAGTACACCTGGCCACAGCTATAGTTTTCCAAATAGTTCAGTGAACAGCTACAATTTTTGTCTACAATTCTTGGACAAAGCACATGTAGGACCAGACAGGAATCCTAATCATACTGGGTGTCAGCACCGGGTGGCTGATTTAGAGAGAGCATAACTGTCAGCCCAGTGAGAACATAATCCTCTCTATCTGTAAGCAACTCTCTTGGTTGGTACACCGTATTTTTAATTTATTCTGTGTATTCTTGGCAAGTCTTACAGTTAATAACTTGCTATCTATATTTAACACACCTTACAAATTATGTCTCACATCGTACTTAATTAATCATTAATTATACTTTACACATCCTATGAGTTTTGTCTATATCTCATAAGCTCTTTGATTACTTACTGAGCAATGCTTGTTTCATACTTCTTATGAGTTGCATCCATCTTCATTTGTCTTTTATAGTAGAATTAAATACTCTCAAATACTTGGGTAAATGTACATGACACACAGGGATCTCTTTGGAGATTTTTTGCAGAAAAGGAGGCTATAGATGATGTGGTTTTGAATTAGGGAAGTGGTTGTGGAGATTCAAAAGCTGCTCTACAAAGGGAAATGAGCAGGAATGATGATAGATTAGACATAGGTGAATATGATGGACATTGTTGACTGGATGACCCTGTATAGCAGACACATTTGACAGCAATTACTTAAGCATACTCTGAGAATGACCCTGTATGGCAGATGCACTTGAATGTATGTTTGCAGATCTGTGCTAATAAATTTGGGAGCGGCCAACTGGGAGATTCATTCCTTATCTACAAGGAACATCTGAACCCCTGCCCCATCCTGTAGAAGGTGATGAGGGGGATTGAGGCCCTTTATTTTGGGTTAAATGAAGGTTGCCAGGTGGAGGTTGCTAGGGGCAGAGTGCTACGTGAAAATGCTATATAAACTGCATGCTTTTTACAAGTGGTTGCGGTTCTCCTGTACAGCCCACTGCCACTGAGCCATGCCATTCTTCTGTCCAGCCTGCTGCCACTGGACCATCCCTGTGTGTGAGTTACACTCAATAAACCCCATGTCTCGTTTGCTGACTCTGGGTCTCTTCTTTGGCCTCTTGAACCTGGTGCCATCCCTATCGGAGTTGATAGGAGTCTGGCACAACAAACCTAACATCCATTCCCATTCCCTTTTCCCTTGACTGTTTCCAGTGTGGAGACCAGGAAACCTAAATATTCATTTGCAGCATCTCTTGTGGCTGAGGGTGGCCAAAACACACGGCTCTAGCCAATGAGATATATGTGAATGTCTGCTAGGAAGATTCTATGGCAGCTTTTGCTTTTCTTAATAATGAAATGGAGAGATACTGCTGGATCCAGCCCTCTGGTCTTCTTCCTGACTTAAACAAGAACATGACGCTTTGAGCTGTAACAACCATTTTGTTAAGTACCATGATGCGAGGAGCCACTGTACTAAGAATGGAAGCATGCAAGTATAGGAAGAGCCTGGGATTTGATGACATCTTTGAGCTGCTGCTTCAGCCCTGGACTGCCAGCCTCCAGGCCTATTGTTATGGGAGAAGAATGAACCCCTATTGTTGAACCATCATGAGCCAGATTTTCTGCTACTCATAGCCAAATATACCCCAAATTCTCAGTGAAAAGGCAAGTGGAGGTAGGATAATTTAATCAAATGGCCAGACCTCACTGCAAAAGACACTGGGAAATAAAGCTTTTATTTTAATTAGTCATGCACCCAACTAAAAATTAGAAGGTCTCTTACTAATATAAAAGGACAACTAACAGTGCATTTCATAGGAAGATGCAAGCTGATACTGCACAGAAATAGAAAGTCAACTTTCCTGTCTTCCCTGGCTCTCTAGTGTCCCACAATTGCATATCAATTCAGAATGATTAAACTGTAGCCTTAGAGATGAGGTAGGGTGTGGGGAGTGTGAGGCTTAACATTTTTAAAAGCTCCTCAGATGATTCTTAATGAGCAGCCAGAACTGAGAACTTCTGCTTTTAATAAATATACCTGTTTTGGCATACACATGTGGTCAATCCTTCTCTCTAAACTTTATGTAATGCTGAGCTCAGTTATCTGCATCTGAACAGACATGGGGACACCAGAACATTAGGGATGTGCAGGTACCTATTTCTCCTGTAGACTCACTGTACTGCTATGAATCTGGGATGCATACTGCAGGCTGTGCTTTCTAAAGCATCAAGATAGTCTACTGACAAGATAATCTATTGAGTGACATATTGCCACTCTGCTACATTTTTCTGTCAACAGCTGCAAGTTTCACCAAAATTTTCATCTACATAGCAAAGAGAAAATAATCCCACTGCTCTCTTTTCCTGTCTGCAAATTTTTCCACAGAATCCCTTTTTAAGTTGAGCCTTTTTCTCACCCCAGAGTGAAAACATTTCTGGTCATGCTTTCAGTAAAGTTCTCTTCTTGTGTCTCAATTGAGCCTTACCTTTGCAGTGGTCATACATTTCTGGAAACAGCTCGGGTATGCAAAAATGTAAAAATCTCTATTTTTCATGACTAAGTTCTATCATATCTTGAGCCCCCAGTGTACTTGATGGAATAACTGGAAGCAAGTCAATTCCCGGTAAACTCTGCCCAGTCAGGGTTTTTCTCCCTCCCCACTTGCCCTGGGAGGTGGGGAGAGACTGATAGAACATCTGGACATGGAGGGGGCTCATCTGGTCCTGGGCTGTCATCTGTCCACGCTGGCATCCTCTGCCGTATCCTTGTTCCCAGGAGTCATGAATTGTCAGCATCTATCCCTGCTGGCATCTACGAAGGCAACTGAGTTCCCATCTGGCCTTTGATGCAAGGACAGTGCTGACATCTGCTCTTGGGCCACCCCTTCCCAATACGAAGCATCTCCTAATCTGCCAGGCCTCTTTGTGATACTTCTGTGCCATCTTGAACAAGGGTGGATTCACTCCTGGCCGCTCTAGGCTATAGGAGACTCACAGAACTCTCTTATGCCCTTTCCGCTCTCATTTGCTATGCTAAAATGCTTCTTCTCGACTCTCACACTAAAGCAAAGAGAGTCTCAGACATTCGGCACTTTTCTGGGATCCTTTGGGGACAAAAGGCAGACCCTGTATATCCTGAGTTTTCTCTTTCCCCAATCCCCCATCCCCATCAGGTCAGAAAAGAGCTGGCTCGGGCCTCCCCTTAGAGACCCATAGCAGCGTCTCCCCTCTTCCCCATCATTCCCAGCCACAGCATCTTTATCTAGTCAGGGAAGCAGGAAAAATGCTGTTTCTATGGCTGGGAACAGAGTAGAGGCAAAAATATGAATACTTTAACATGCAGTAATTAAATTAATGAATATATCAAATCTATTTATCATTCATAGTTCAAAAATATCCTACCACGGCCATAAAGAAGAATTAGATCATGTCCTCTGCAGCAGCATGGATGCAGCTGGAGGCCATAATCCTACTGAATGAACACAGAAATGGAAAACCAAGTACCGCATGTTCTCACTTATAAGTGGGAGCTAAACGTTGGGTACTCATGGACGTAAAGATGGCAATGATGGATACGGTGGACTAACAGGGGGAAAGGGGACGTGGGCTGAAAAACTAACTGCTGAGTACTCTGCCCACTTCCTGGGTGACAGGTTCAATCACACCACAAATCTCAGCCTCACACAACACACCCATGTATGCACATGTACTCCTGAATCTAAAATAAAAGTTGAAGATATTTTTTAAAAATTCTACTGCACCTCCTTGTCTATCTGGAAAATACATTTACAAATTGCTCATTATCATCAGGGCTAGAAAAATTGCATGAAAAACTGGGCACAATAAAACAGAGCTTTTCTTCTAATAGCAGAAATGTCCGTGCTCATTTTTTTTTATGTCACCTTTTCTACATTTTTCAAATTTCCACTGTGAGATTTTTTGTGTTTTGTTTCTATAATAAAAACTACTGCCAAATGCCCACTGAATCTCTGCTGAAAAAGAGAAGATACAAGAGAAAAGGTTGATTAATCTGACCATATAATAATATAAAATCAAAGTAAATTTTAAAATATCATAAAATAAAAAGACAAATGACAAAGAAAAAAATCTTTCACATGTTTCACACAGGTGACAGAAAAAGTACTTATGAAAAAGATGAAAACAATAGAAGCATAGGCAAACTATATAAATAGCCTTATTTAAAGAAAGCAAATTGCCAAAGACATAAGAATCTTACTCAAAATTACAGAAATGCACATCAACACAAAGCTGAGATACCATTTTCGTGTATATTTGTGAAATGAAAATTTTATACAACTTAGTATTTAGTGAGGGTACAGAAAAGGCAGACCCTGTGTTCCCTGAGTTTTCTCTTGCTCCAATCCCCCATCCCCATCAGGCCAGAAAGGAGCTGGCTCGGGGCCTCCCCTTAGAGACCCATAGCAGCACCTCCCCTCTTCCCTCTCATTCCCAGCCACAGCATCTTTATCTAGTCAGGGAAGCAGGAAAAATGCTGTTTCTATGGCTGAGAACAGAGTAGAGGCAAAAATATGAATCCTTTAACATACAGTAATTAAATTAATGAATATATCAAATCTATTTATCATTCATAGTTCAAAAATATCCTACCACAGCCATAAAGAAGAATTAGATCCTGTCCTTTGCAGCAGCATGGATGCAGCTGGAGGCCATAATCCTACTGAATGAACACAGAAACGCAAAACCAAGTACCGCACGTTCTCACTTATAAGTGGGAGCTAAATGCTGGGTACTCATGGACGTAAAGATGGTAATGATAGACACAGTGGACTAACAGAGGGGGAAAGGGGATGTATGTACATACAGGGAAAATATATTATAATGTTGGTGAGTATCTAATTTAGTAACGTTTTTGGAGAATTTTGGTAAATCAACCAAAATTTAAAAAGTATAATTCTAGGAGCCCCTTGCAAAAATGAACCAACTGAACAAGGATGTGAGCCAGGTTAATCATGGCAGTAGTGTCTATAACAACAACAGCAAAAAGTGGAGACCACTTAAATGACCATCAAAAGGAGATGGGTTACTAAGTTATAAATTACAGTAAATTAATATAATCAAATATCATGTAAGTGTTTAAAACAAACATGAAGTGATGTGTTATATTCTAACATGGAAAATTCTCCAAGACACATTATTAACTGAAAAAACCATGTGTAGGGCAATGTGACAAGTTTACCGGCCTTTTCCATGTAAATAAACAACTATATTATGCAGACATTGGTACTCATTCATTCACAGAAAATATTTCCTGGGAGTAAGCAGAAAACTGTTCATTTCTCTGTAACCAAGTCCATGTTTAATTTTTATTATTTTTAATGTCAGCCACAAGTATCTGCCTACAGAAGTACAGAAAATTCTTTTTTCATGTAGAATTTATTTTAAAATCAGTATTAACAAAAAATAAATAAGATATGTAAAATACACACTGGATTCCGAAGACGTAATACAAAATAGGAATGTAAATGATCTTAATAATTCTTTATATTGATTGCTTGTTGAAATTACAGTGTTTGGAGATACAAGGTAAATGAAATTAATTTCTTCTGCTTCTTTTTACTTTTTTTTTTTCCCTGAGACGGAGTTTTGCTCTGTCACCCAGGCTGGAGTACAATGGCCTGATTTCAGCCCACTGTAACCTCTGCCTCCTGGGTTCGAGCAATTCTCCCACCCCAGGCTCCCGAATAGCTGGAATTACTAATTTTTTATATTTTTAGTAGAGACACATTTTCACTATGTTGGCCAGGCTGGTCTTGAACTCCTCACCTCAAGTGATCCACCCACCTCAGCCTCCCAAAGTGCTGGGATTACAGGCGTGAGCCACCGTGCCTGGCCTCTTTTTACTTTTTAAAGGTAAGATATGACTGTTAAAATTGGCTGTTAAAAATCACAATTGTAAAAATTTTAAAATTACAAATGTGGTTAGCACCATATTCATCACATTACTGTTAGCACTATCATGGATTCACTCCACGTGCTCAATGCAAAATGTCATTTGCAGTTTCAGGTCCACTCATGGACCCCAAGTGAAGCACCCTTCTCCAGGTACAGAGGAAGCAAAACCAACAGACAGCCATGTATTTGGATTGGGCTATATTGGGTCACCATAAAAATGTATTTCCTGAGCTCCACTTTAGGGTGATGTTAATCTTGGTTCAGGATCACTGTTATCAACATCCCTATGAATGGCTGGAAGCAGTGGCTCACACCTATAATCCCAACTCTGAGAGGCCAAGGCAGGAGCCCATGAGTTTGAAACCAGCCTGAGCAACATAGGGAGACCCCATCGCTAAAAAAAATATATAATTAAAATAACACAGAAGAAAACAGGTATAGTGGTGTGCACCTGTGGTTCTAGCTACTCAGGAGACTGAGATAAGAGGATTGCTGGGGCCTGGGATGTTGAGGCTGCACTGAGCAGTGATCAGACCACTACACTCCAGCCTTAGTGACAGAGGGAGACCCTGTCTCAGAAAACAAAAAGCATCCCTATGAATCTTCTGTTTTAGCTGATAATGGATTTTTTTACTTTTATCACAGAATCTTATAGAGAACCTTTATAAAGAAAGTAGCATAAACAGAATTGTGCTTTTACTGACAATTAATTTGTCATTGGAATATTCAGCATTTACTGAGCCCTTTCTACACATTGTGCATAGCTTTAAGTTCTTTACATCGATCACCTTCCTTAATCCTCACAACTTAGTGAGGTAGGTACCATGATTATTCCCATTTTACACGTGATGAAATGGAGAGTAATTGCTCACAGACCCTGAAGCCTAGGTTCTAAATCTCTACACTGCCTTGTAGATCCTGTGAGTTATAGACCCCACAGGTTTCCTTTTGGAAATGGCTGCTGGGAAGCCTGACACAGTGAAAAGTATCTAACCGTGGCATAGTCTTACAATATTCTCATTCCTGGCTGTGCCATATATCCCTGCATTTGTGTTCCTTATTCTTCTTTTCACTCTCCTAATTCAATCTGCTTTCCATATCTATTTATCCAGGTGAGCTGCCACACAGCCTTTGCAGAAGATGGCATTGTGTGCACCTCCTCAGATCCTCATGGCCTCGCCAGCCTCTCGAACGCTGGCAGCTTACTCTGCCTATGTCACTACTGTGATGATGGCTCTGTGCAGGTCCATGCAGACTGCAGCCTAACACCCACACCTCATGTCTCTACCTTCTCTCACCGTTTTCGCATTCAGATGAAGTGTCAAAAGGACCCCATGATGCAACCAGGAAATGTGGGACAGTTATTCTTTAACCAATGGGCAAGGGGGATGGCAGGAAGACACCAGGTAAGTATTCTATGTTCAGTAGAACATTCCAAGGCACAGGTTTTCTGAACAGACTCCCTGGAGATAAGCCATGTGGTCAAGCTATTCACTGTGTCTCTTCAAATCTTGTGAAGAAGTAGCCCGCTCAGTATTTGCTTCTTATCCTTCCCTGTTTTAATTCCCCTTTCCTCACTTTCACTGCCCCGGGATTACACCTCCCAATAAACATTTCCTCTCAACCTTGCTGTAGACTCTTGGGCTTTAGAAAGGTAGATAAAGGCTGTATGGTATAAATTAATTAATCTTAGAAATGAACTGGCCAGGTTTAACTATTGTACTATTGTAGTGGGGTGGCTGTGGCAGTGCTATGACAGCGATACCAGAATTTTTGATTGTGGTTACCAACCTGGTATGATTTTAAAACTTGTGTCATTGTTGTCATTACCACAATCACCTTTCCCCCTGGAAAATATAATGAGTTACTAAGAGAATGTAAAACCACAGAGGGATGCCCTCCTCTGAGAAAATGCTCAGTAAATATTTGGTAGATGAATAGATAGATAGATAGATAAAAGATATCTAGATAAGGGATACTGAACAGATTGATAAATTTTGTGGGTTTTTAATGATGAAGAGTAAACTTCCTCTGTCTCTTCCATCTGGATCCCTGCTTGTTCAGACCACAGTCTTTTTTTATTTTTATTTTTTTGAGACAGAGTCTTGCTCTGTCACCCAGGCTGGAGTGCAGTGGCATCATCTCAGCTCACTGCAAGCTCCGCCTCCCAGGTTCACGCCATTCTCCCACCTCAGCCTCCCAAGTAGCTGGGACTACAGGTGGCCACCACCACGCCTGGCTAATTTTTTGTATCTTTTAGTAGAGATGGGGTTTCACCGTGTTAGCCAGGATGGTCTCGATCTCCTGACCTGGTGATCCACCTGCCTCAGCCTCCCAAAGTGCTGGGATTACAGACCACAATCTTAGTAGCCAGCAAAGACGAAGCTCAGTGCAGGATATAGATCACCATGAAGCTAATGTTCCACAATCTCATCTTCTCCAGTCTCCAATCTCTTGGCTCTGCACCATTACTCCTAATCCCTGCCTCAGGCTTTCATTGCCTTGTCACCCAATCATAACTACTTATCTAGCTTTAACTCTTGGCCCTTTATCTATATTATATTATATACCTGGCTCTCTGGCTTGGACCATTTACTATTGTGGATACAGATTGTTTTTTTACCTTCTATTAACCCCAGACCACTAGGATCCAAGCCTCCCCAACAGAGGGAAATCTGTTCGTATGTGAGTTCTACAGTTCTGCCCTTGAAACTCATGTGCAGTATTTTCCCAGGCACATCGCCCAGCACCACAGTCCCTGGAGGAATGGGGCATTGCTGTGAATGGTGGATCAATTTCTTTTTTGCCCAACATCTGCCACTGCCCGATCAGAAGCAGCTTATTTACTCTACTTTTGAAGTAGTACAAAGAGAAAGCATGTTGCTGGTAGGTTGTTCTCAGAAGAATCTGGGAGTAGAGCAAGAAAAGTCTATTTTTTGTGCACATATTTCTTTTGATTGTAGTATGAAAATATCTTTCTACATAGATTTTTCTTACTTATTTCCCCTATTGCATCAGTTAGAGATTAAGTTCAGCTGCAAATAGCAAAACCCCAAAGAACAGTGACTTATATAACTCACCTTAGAGGAAGTTCACTTCCCTACATTTCCTGGTTGCATCATGGGGTTCCTTTGGCACTTCATCTGAATTCAGAAATGGTGGAGGGAGGTGGAGACCTGAGGTGTGGGCCTCAGGCTGCAGTCTGCATGGAGCTACACAGAGCTATCATCACAGCAGTGACAGAGGCAGGGCAATTTTATTTTTTTCAATGAGTAGTGAGAAATCTGGAGGGAGACAGTTGGCAGCAGTGAATTCGTTGTTCCAGGATGTCAAGGCCAAGGTGTTTGTGATTTTCATGGTCTGTCCTTCATGGTCACTGCATATTCTATCTTTACTATAGTATCTACATTTCAGGCAGGAAAAAAAAAAAATAGAAAAGGCAAAGTACAAAAGGGCACATGTCAACTCAGTCCCTGGAGCTCCCCACAGTGTCTTCTGACTGCATCCTGCTGGGTAGTATAAGTCACATGGCTGTCCCTCTCTGCAAAGGAAGGGTATGTAGTTGTGCATCTATGTGCATGCCTACCCCCCTCCCACCCCATCAGAAAATTAGAGTGGTACTAAAAAAAAAAAAAAAAAAAAGGAAGTAGACACTGATATTGACTGGACAGTCTAGCAGCAGTCTCAGTTTCTGAAACCAGGCAAGCAAACAAAGGATGCTGAGAGCTCCTTTGTTTAGAAAGTATGGCTATGAGGAAATGTGTTTCTTGCATAAATAATTCTTTTTATTGTCAGGAACAGATGTCTTCCTATATAGCCTTCTTTACTGATTTCTGCTAACATCATGATATAAATTTAGTTGATCCCAGTCGGGCGCAGTAGCTCATGTCTGTAATCTCAGCACTTTGGAAGGCCGAGGTGGGTAGATTATTAGGTCAGGAGTTTGAGACCAGCCTGACCAACATGGTGAAACCCCATCTCTACTAAAAATACAAAAATTAGCCAGGCGTGGTGGCAGGCACCTGTAATCCCAGCTACTCAGGAGGGTGAGGCAGGAGAATCGCTTGAACCTCAGAGGCAGAGGTTGCAGTGAGCTGAGATCATGCCACTTCACTCCAGCCTGGGTGACAGAGCGAGACTTGGTCTCAAAAAAAAAAAAAAAAAAATTAGTTGATCCCATGTAGCATAACCCACTGTGTGGTAACACCCATCTGGGTCCACCTGCATTGCCACCAGAGGACTTGGTTAAGGGGTTCTGATACATATAGGCTGACACTCATGATGCTTGCTGTGCTATAACTAACAAAATTTTTTTCTCCCCTGACCCAGGAATCTTGTCTTTGGCCAGCATCTGTGAAGCTGTGGCAGGCTAACTTGTCAGCTTGCAAGTTGGGTAAAAATCTCAGGCCCTTCACAATTCTCAACGTAGTTTTCCTAGATAGAATACTTAAAGAGGCTTTTGTTAGAAGATGAGATTTCATGTGAGACTTAAAGGGTAAAAAGGAGCTGGCCATGTGAAGAGACTGGAAGAATAAAAGATGAAGTGAGATCTACAGAGGCCCTGAGACCTTTGAAGAACTGAAAGACCAGTGTAGCAGGAGTGAGGTGAAAAAACAGGAACAAGAGGGATCTGGAAGGATGAACTGGCATACAGTTATGCAAGGCTTTAGTGAATGCAAAGAGTTTGGGATTTTTTTTTTTTTTTTTGAGCTGGAGTCTCGCTCTGTTGCCCAGGCTGGAGTGCAGTGGCACAATCTTGGCTCACTGCAAGCTCCGCCTCCTGGGTTCACACCATTCTCCTGCCTCAGCCTCCCAAGTATCTGGGACTACAGGTGCCCGCCACCATGCCCAGCTAATTTTTTGTATTTTTAGTAGAGACAGGGTTTCACCGTGTTAGCCAGGATGGTCTTGATCTGCTGACCTCATGATCCGCCCGCCTCGGCCTCCCAAAGTGCTGGGATTACAGGCGTGAGCCACTGCACCCAGCCGAGTTTGGGATTTTATTCTCAAAGCAATGGTAAGCCACTGAAACTAATGACATGATCCCATTTCTGTTTTATAAAGATCACATTGACCATTAAGTTAGGGATGTCTTAAATGTGAAAAGAGAAGAATAGGAAAACTGATTAGGAGATTCCAATAGTAATCTACTTAAGAAAGTTGGCTGGGCACAGTGGCTCATACCTGTAATCCCAGCACTTGGAGAGGCCAAGGTGGGTGGATCACTTGAGGTCAGGAGTTCGAGACCAGTCTGGCCAACATGGTGAAACCCCATCTCTACCAAAAAATTAGCTGGGCATGGTGATGCATGCCTGTAGTCCCAGCTACTTAGGAGGCTGAGACACAAGAATCACTTTAACCAGGAAGGTGGAGGTTGCAGCTAGCCAAAATTGTGCCACTGCACTCCAGCCTGGGCCACAGAGCAAGACTCCATCTCAAAAAAAGAAAGTAACCATTTTCCTCATATATAAAGATCTCCTACAAATCAGTAAGAAAAAGACCAAACACCTAATGGTAAAATGGACAAAGTATATAGGGGATTGATTACAGAAAAGGCCCTTAAAATTGAAAAATATGCTTAATCTCACTTACAATAAAAGAAATAAAAATAAAAACATAATGGGGATAATTTTTTGCCCATGATTGATAAGTTTTATATCTATTTCAGCAACAACACTATGGGAAATAGGCACTACCCTCAGGTATTCCCAGGAGTGGTATAAGTCAACGTAATTCTGTGGAGGGTAATTGGCACTACAATCAAAATGATCATGTTCATACAGTGTGACTCAGCAATGCTACTTCCAGTTGTTCTTAATGTTAACTGAAAAACACAACATCTATAAATTTGGAAAGGAGAGCTTTATTTCTTATAAAAGATGCAGACTGCAGGCTGAGAAGTGTAGCTTCCAGTAGGAACCGAAAGCAGGCACTTCAAAGGAGGAAAGGTAAGACAGGAGTTTATGCTGAATAGGTTGGCTAACTATACATATTCAACAAGTTATAGGAGCAACTATGAATATTCATGAAGGTAGTGTTGCACACTTGCATAGTAAACAAATATGCATGTTATATATGTTCCATATTCACTTTGGAGTGGAGACTTTTTTTTCCAATTGCTCTGTCACCTAGGCTGGAGTACAGTGGTGTGAGCACAGCTCATTGCAGACTCTACCTCCCATGCTCAAGTGATCCTCCCACGCTCAAGTGATCCTCCCACCTTAGCCTCCTGAGTAGCTGGGACCACAGGTGTGCACCAGCACACCTGGCTACTTCTTTTTTTAAAAAATTTTTGAAAAGACAGTCTTGCCATGTTGCCCAAGCTGGTCTTGAACTCCTCCTCAGGCTCAAGTGACCCTCCCGCCTCAGCCTCCCAAATTGCTGGGATTATAGGTGTGAGCCACCACATTAGCTAAACTCAACATTTAAATGTAATAAAATTAGGCCATACGTCAAAAGCTAAAACAGAGGACACAGAGGTGCTCCACGTGCAGCTTCCATGGACCAGAGAGAACCAGTCTGTGTTCAATGATCTTTTATCCGGATGGAATGCTGGTCAGTTGTTATGCCAAAACTGCAAAAAAGGAATGGGAGTCCAGCTCCAGTGTCAGTTGGGTGGTTGAAATCAGCAGTGGCTGCTTTATAAGCTCTCCAGCCCACTTCAGGTTGCCCTAATGACACTCCTTCAGGTAACTGCCATTGGTGTGGGAAGCCAGGCCACTGGAAGACAAACTGTCCCAATGAGATAGATGGGGAAAAGCCCCCCACAGCTTGCCTCCTCTGCCACAAGCTCCACAGCTGGTAATGGCACTTATCTGAGGGCCAAAGGGGCCCCAGGACAGAATCCCACCCCATCCATCCTGATGGCCTTGAGCTGAAGGGCCTCTCTGTTCTGGCTGGCTTCCAAATCAGACATCATCATCAATAAGACAAAGCCAAGGGCAACTCTGGAGGCTGAAAGTAAAATAAGTTTCCCTTTTGGGTTCAAGAGCTGCCCACTCTGTGCTAATCTCTTTCTCTCAGCAACTCTCTTCCAAATCCTGCTTTCATAATGAGGCAAATGACACCCCCTCCCTCTAAAAGAAAGGATTCACACCGCTTCAGGGCAAAAATACACTTTATAAGATGGGTGTCTGCTTAATATTTACCCAACCTCTGAATTCATCTTTCTCTCTAGTAGCTTTCTTTCTCATGGGAAGACAACCTAAATCTTTAACCAGTAACTTAGACCTTGAAAGTCCTACCTAAGGGGCTTAGCAATAGCCCACACTTATTCAAACAAGCTATACATATACATATATATATATATATATAATCAAGTAATCTCTTGAGTGGGGAATAACATCTACAGTATGTAGAAAACTTCCTTATCTGTTCCTCCTTCACGGGACTCATGCAGCGACATGCAGTACAAACCATAACTTCCAAACAAAAGAAAATGACTTTTATCTAATTCAAAGGTTATAAAGCTAAAGAGGTATTTTTAGTAAGGAGCATTATAGAGAAAAGAGATTTTGTATTAAAAGAATCATGTATGGGAAATTCTTGTCCTAAAGTAAAATAACTGGTTGTTTAAAAAGAGGGATGTGTAGGACAAGTCAGAAATTCCAAGCATATTGCAGATGGTCTGTGTAAGTCATGAGAAAATTAATAAAAGGGAATTTATGAGAGAAATGTTCTCAAATTGTTCTTGAGTTTTTGTCTGCAATTTAAACAACCCTGCTTATTCCTGTGAACCAACCAGTGATCTGTGGCTGCAGCTCAGAAGATAAAAGAGGGATAGGTAATGTAAAAATCTGGATCAATATTCTAATTCTGGGCACATATTGGAGTCAGCTAGCAACCACATGCACCCAAGTCTTAGCAAGCATAACTATAGCCACCACCTACCTGGGCGTGTCAGCAGCCTTAGGGTATTTTGGAGCTGTCTTCACCCCTTATTTTATTTTGACATTCTTCTAAATATAATAACCTTATTTGTCCTCTCTTGTCTTAACGCCATCAAGCTCCAGATGATCCTCAGTAAGGGATATTGTCCTCTCGATGTTCAAGAGTCACCCTTCTATAAGGGACCTCTAGATTGCCCATCAGTGGGACACGACAGAGGCAAAATCCCCCTGTCTCCCTTAGACCTGGCTGGATACTGCTTCCAACAACCCACAGAGCCTCCCTGCCCTGACAGCTAGTACGAGGCCAAAACCCACAGACCCACAACCACCACCCCTCTATCGGCAAGAAGCAGTTACAGAAGACTGACCTTCATACATTTTCCCCAAAGAACTGGGGTATTGAACTCTTGAGGGGGGAAATGTTACAGTCAGGCACGAGCAGGGCAGGAGAGGGCTCCCCCCAACACAGACACACCAGGAATGTTGGGCGACCATCAGGTGATGGTCAGGTGATTGTTAACGATCTCTCTAAAGTGGTAATTGGTCACAGGCATCAGGAAAGGCCGTCTCCTAATAGATAGAAAACACCTGAAACTGATCAGCAGCTTCCTTATAAGATCTCAGGAGTTGGGAGAAGACCCCAGAAGTATACCAACGTATAAAACTCCAAATCAAAAGGTCAAACCACACACTTATCTTACAAGTCACCCGCTTGGCCCTCTTCCAAGTGTACTTTCCTTCCATTCATTCCTGCCCTGAAACTTTTTAATAAACTTTCACTCCTGCTCTGAAACTTCACTCAGTCTTTCCTTCTGCCTTGTGCCCCTCAGTTGAATTCTTTCTTGTGAGGAGGCAAGAACTGAAGTTGCTGCCGACCCATATGGATTCACTGCTGGTAATAGTACTGATAGCCTGGGGACCCGGGAATTGCTACTGGTGTCTGAGTGGGACAGTCCTGTGAGACTGAACCCTTAACCTGTGGAGTCTGCACTAACTATAGATGTTAGTGTCAAAACTGAATTGGAATTATTGAACATCCAGTTATTGTAGAAATTGGGGAATGAGGATGAAAAAATAGCATGTATTTGGTGCCAGGAGAAAAATCACACAATAGGGAAGAGCATTGGTTGCCACTGAAGAAAAGAACTGACTGGCTTGAAAACAGCTGGCTTTTGCTATATGCTATTTTGCAGCTTTAAAAATTTTAACCATGAATGTGTATCAATTCAAAAATATAAATAAATAAAATATTAAATGGGTGAGATACATGCTAGTGGTCTCTTCAGGATTTGAAAGGAGAGCTGGAAAGAAGTCTATGGATTCTAGACATATTTAAGGTAGACTCAATGGAATTTCCTGATAGAATGGATAGGGTGGATAAGGAAAGAGGAGCAGTCAAGGATGACTCCCAAGTTTCCAGTCTGTGCAAATAGACAAACGGAGATGACATCAACTGAGATGGGGAAGACTAGGGAGGACAGAGGGTTATGTCTTAGATTCAATTCCCTACAAGTGAAGCCTTGGGGTACATGTAGTTTTTTGAGGGAGTGCTCTATGGGAAAAGCATGAAGTGGGTGAGGGAAACAACATAGGGAAGGAGAAAGAAGAAAACAGAGAGGGCATATGCTCCACATAAACCTCCCATAGAGTTGTCTGTGCCCTATTAAGACAAGAAGACCAGTATCAAGCCATCACTGGCTGTAAAGATAACTTCCAGGACAAGATGGGTCACTTCAGCTGAAGGTGATTCTCCAGAGCAGCAGAGAGCTGTGCACCATTAGCAGCCAACACTCACAGCTGCTGGGGAAGGGGTGCTCCAGCCCAGTAACAGGGATTGAGCAGGCCAGGAAGATAGCATCCACCACAGGAAGTAAAAACAAGTGTTTTACCTTGTGCTTGGAAAGCCTGAGATATCTTTGAGATACCAAGAGTGAAAAGGGATGTCAGAAAGTCTGGAGCTCAGAGAGTAGGTTTGTAAAGAGATACCCACATAATTTTTAAAACACCATCTATCTGTTGAACATTATCATATTTGTATGGGTATCTCTGTACTGATACAGAAAGAGCTCTAACATATACAGGAGAGTGAAAAAAAGCAAGATGCAGAATGGTGTTTATGATACTGTTCTTTGTGCAAGAAAGGGGAACAATAGGAAGTATCACATGAGCTCGCACATATAAACATACATAGCCATACATGTTCATTTACAAAAGGAAGCACTGGAAGAGTAAGCTGATAAAAGCGCTTACCTGAGGGGTAAACACGTAGGGGTGGATGAGAATAAGAGTAAACCTGAGACTTCTCCAAGTATTTTTACATGTATTCAACTTTTTAAATGATTGCCTAAATAAATATAATTTTTAAGGGAAAGAAAGCCATGAGGATAGTTGAGATCTATGAGAAAAGAAAGAAATACAAGATTCGGATCCAAGTCCCAAAGATCAACACTTAGAATTTTGCTAACAGAGGAAGGACCAACAAAAAGATCAAGAAGAAACCAGTCAGGTACCAGGAGAAAGGAGAAAAGCTGCATCTTGGTGTTACAGCTCCAGCCACGGCTGCAGTGGCCACTGCTAAACTATTGGTAACTTGATATTGGCCACAATGGAAGGATTTACACTATGGAAAGTGGAAAATGCCACCATTCAGGGCTCTTCCCCCACCCCAAGCCAGTTTACCTGCACATCACTGCAGAGAAGTGAGGAGAGAGAAAGTTCTGAGAAGGCAGAAGAGTGTTTGACAATGTGCAATGCGACTTGAGAGGACAATGGGACAAAGACAGAAAGATGTCTGTCATTTGTGGAGTTATCAATGGGGAGGCCATTGGTGATTTAGCAGCAGTTTCAGTGGAGAGGTGGGAATGGAAGCCTGCATGGAGAGAAGAGCAACAAGAGGTGAAGAAGTAAAGATGCTAAGTGTAGACTACTCTTCCAAGCTTTGCGGTGAAAGGGAGGAACAAAAGCAGAATGTTGCTGACTTGGGATCAAGGGAGGGATATGTATGTGTTTCAAGAAGAATACTATTAGAAGCAATATGTATACTGATAGAGGGAGGACATTGAAAAGAGACCTCCACGGCCCACATGAAAGGACTCACATTTGATGGGAAGGACAACTTGTCCATTAGAAAAATAAGTTTATGAATCTCCAAGCAGTGTTTGTGATGGGAGGTGCTCAGGTATACAAGGCCCCGCCATCTCTCTACCTGTGAAATTTCATTACGAACACCTTGACATTGTTCTTAAGACAGGGTGCACACATATGCCTTTCTCTAAGACATGTAACCAGTAAGCAAATACATTTCTAAGAGCCCTCTACATCTCAGAGAAAGCTGGGATACACACCTAAAAACCAGCACTCCAGCTGCAGGGAGAAGGGAACCTGCTGAAATGTGTAAATATTCCAGGCAAATGAGTTCCAAAAAGAAGGTAGAGGTAATTATATCTCAGGTATTCACTGTCTGCCACTTGTAGTATACTTGACTTCAAAAAGTGCTAATGTTTAATTAATACATTCTTGCTTTTAGTAGCTCAGCTAAAAGTGTTGCTTCTAGTGAACAGGTGGTACATTAAATTGAAACATAAAAGAGACTTAAAGTGCTTGGAATGAAGAAAAAGACCTTAAGAAGATGGAAATGATGATTACCTTAATTGTTTTGAAAAGGAAAGGACTGATCTTTCACTCAAGAGGGAGGAGTTCCAGCCTTTGTACCATCGTCTTTTAACCTGACTTCCACCATCTTTTAACCCGATTTTGCAGCTATGAAGAGCAATGCCTTTGATAAATCACACTTCAGTGGGGTCCTTGCTATGCTAACTGGGTAATCATAGAGTTGTGTAGTGAAAAGCCTTGGAATAAAATGCCTGGCACTCTGCCTAGGCATTTGTGTGATGAATAATAAGCAGCAATTATTATTATTATATTATTCATCTCTGAGAATTCTGCTATTACTGTGTTATTACCTAAATGTATGTGCATGACACTAGACTCACATTCTTTCCCAACCTGCTATCACAGGTGAATTACCCAGTGGCTAATAACTGTGACTTTTCCATGAAGTTCCATGTTTGCAACTCTGCTGGATTTTAAGACATTTCTATTCCAATAAAGACCTCTGTCTGTGAACACTGTGTCCTCATTGATGTCTGTAATAACTGCTGACCAACTGACAGCTTAGTATGTTTCAGGTGGAGCTTGGAGGCATATTAAGAGTTTCAAACTAGTGTTTGGGACTTAGCCACTTTGTTCTCAAAGGTACGTCATTATATTGTTAGGGAAGATTTCTCCCATTCTATTTGGAGATATACCTTAGGACGAGTTCCTTGGAAGCAAAACCAGAGATGAAGATTCTTGTGCAAGCAATTTATTGAGAGAATGAGACAGAAAAATCCTGTAAGGGAGTGAAAAGCAGAATAGGGGAATGGAAGTTAAGCAAAGATGTGGTTTCAGGAGAAGTTTAGCCTTAGCCTGATGTCATGGGGAACTCTGCAGCATGAATTGTACTAGTTTGTTCTACTGTGAGCCAAGGAAGATGGGCTTTTATAGCACCCCCTATCAGTTAGTCATTGGCCAAAGGCCACCCTTCAGGGCAGAGGGGATCATAACCTCCCTGGCTTCCGTGGACAAAATAGTTCCCACTGACTACGGGCAGTTTCCCTAAGATAGGTGCAGCTGCCCACCATTACCAGCAGCCAACACCCGTAGTGAATGGCGGTTGCAAGCTCCAGCTCAGAAATAGGGGATCAGGGTGGAGCATTGTATTAGTCAGCATTCTTCAGAAAAACAGAACCAGTAGGATATATAGAGAGATATATGAAGAGATTTATTATAGGAATTGGCTCATGTGGTTATGGAAGCCAAGAAGTGCCATGGCCTGCCATCTGCAAGCAGGAGAACCAGGAAAACCAGTGGTGAAATTCAGTCTGCATGTGAGAGTTTAAGTGGTTGATGGTGTTAGTCCTGGTCCCCATCTGAAAGCTTAAGAACCAGGAGTGCTGATGTTCAAGAATAGGAGATGAATGTCTCAGCTCAAGCAAAGGGAGTGAATTTGCCCTTCCTCCACCTTTTTGTTCTATTCTAAACCACAATGAATTGGATGCCCACCCACATTGGGGAGGGTCATCTGCTTTAATCAGTGATTCATCTGGATATTTGTCTCCATCCCCCTCATGTTGAAATGTAATCCCCAGTGTTGTAGGTGAGGCCTGGTGGAAGATGTTTGGATCATGGGCGTTGGCATGGTTAGGCTTTGTGTCCCCACCCAAATTTCATCTTGAATTGTAATCCTCATAATCCCCATAATCCTCATGTGTCAAAAGAGAGACCAGGTGGAGGTAATAGGTCATAGCTGTTTGCCCTGATGAAGTAACCCAAACCTTCATTCCTGAAGCATTTGGGCCATTAGTAGTCCTGCCTGGATTGGATTTGTTATAGTTCCCCATGGACCTTAATCACAGGGCATGGTAATACTGATATACACCCTAAGGAATCTCCTGTATTCCAGACACACTCTACCTTACCTTCATTGTGGAGTAGTAGTGTAATTTCCCCTTGGTAGTCAGGATTAGTCACTCCAGCTAACACTACAACTCACAACTCCCTTCTTTGCCTGTTGATTCACAGGCATGGAGAGTCAAAGTCATCAAGTGGCAGTCTTAAGTTACACTTTAGTTGAATCGTTGCTAATGTCTCCTAGTGGAAGCAAATCTCCCTCAGAAACTAAGACTTCTATGCCAGCAGAGCATGAAGTATTGGTAGCAGAAAGCAAAACTTTTGTTAGTGAGTCACTAAAGAGTGTTAGGAGTAATAGTGAGTGGTACCACTCGCATTTCCACCCCTTGATTCCTAGACCCATGAATCCTGGCTATCTAAGAAACAGCACCACATATTGAACGCTGATTCAGAGCATATACAGCCTTCTGGAGAACCTTGCAAAGCCCTGCAAGGTATTGCCACCTGCCTGGCACTACGAGTCTTCAGAAAGGCCATTCCACTGTTCTATCAAGCCAGCTGCTTCAGGATGGTGGGAAACAAGGTAAAACTAGTGAATTCCATGAGCATGAACCCATTACTGCACTTCTTTGTTGTGAAGTGAGTTCCTTGGTCAGAAGTGATGCTGCATGGAGTATCATGATGGTGGATAAGGCATTCTGTAAATCCATGAATTGTAGTTTTGACAAAAGCATTGTGTTTTTCAGAGGAAACAAATCCAGAGTATCTACTCCAGCAAGGAAAAAACACTGCTCCTTCCAAGTGGCCCAGTGTAATCAATCTGCCACCAGGTAGCGGGTTGATCAAGGGGAATGACACCATATCAGTGCCTCACTGTTGCTCTCTGCTGCTGGCTAATTGGTCTCTCAGCAGTGGGTGTAGCCAGGTCAGCCTTGGTGAGAACAAGTCCAGGTTACTGAGCCCATGTGTAACCTTCATCCCTGTCACATAACTACTTTGCTCATGAGCCCATCAGGCACTGACAGGGAGAACTGGGGTAAGAGGCTGACTGGTATTCACAGAATGGGTAAACCTACCCACTTAATTACTAAAATCACCCTTTGCTGAGGTCACCATTTGGTGAGCACTCACATGGGACACAAACATTTTTGTGGGTTTTTCGTTTTTGTTTTTTGTTTGTTTGTTTTTTGTTTTCTATTTGCTTGTTTTGGGGGGGGGTTTCTTTTGTTTTTTGTTTATTTGTTTTTGTTTTTGTTTTGCACACTCAGAGAGGTCTATCCACATACTTCTTGCACAAATTTCTTTGTCATCAATTTTCCTCCCAATTCTATTATGCCACATAGCTTTGGTCACAATAGCCACTTTCTTAATATAATCTTGGGCATCATGCACAATTTCTGAACCTTCTAACATCGTGTTGGAAAGTATCAAAATGAGATAAACAACAGCAAAAAAGCAAACAACAGCAAAAAAGCAAACCATCATAAGGTCCCTGCATTTGTTTGTTTTCCCAAGGAAAGAAAAATAATTTTGAACCATAATATGGAATTATATTTACATGAAATGGAAAATGACTATTCTTTGCAGAACCTGAAATCACTTTTTTGACACCTGAATACACACACATACAACATGCATCAATTTCATTGCCTACAGTCAAGCAAAAGTTCTCTGTTTTTAAAATAACAGCATTACATTCTCTTCCACTATACTAATTTATGTAGGTTAATATCACCTTAAATACTATATAAAGTAAAATTTCTATCTGATCGTTTCACTTCATTCATTTAAACATGTAACACTGTCTTTTTAACGCCATATGTTGGAAAATTTTATACTGAACACGTTGGTTTTTCAGTATAAAGTGTAAGTTTAGCACACTGCAACAAACCAACAGAGCCCCAAGAAGAATACCTTGGGCTGGATTTGGTCCATGATGTGAGCATTCTTGGTGGCTCCTCCTCTACAGCAGGGTGTTTAGGAAGTCCTAGCAAATCTGGCTCTGTACCAAGCAATTGAGGGGCACATTTTTTTGCCTGTGAATCAAATGAAATACCCCTTGGCAGACCCACCCATGGAAGGCCCCAGGAACAGCTGGGTGGAATTAAATGGCATTTATCCCTGTATTGGTTATGGCCAGGAGCCAGGAGTTCTACGCCCAAGACGCAGCCTGCAGTGCACATGAGCAGCGGTATTGATTGTGGCTGCAGCTCCACTTTCATTGTGGACAAGATGTGAAGGATTAATTTTTCTACTTAAAATATTCCTGAAGGATATGGATGGACTGTTCATTTTTTGCTCTTGGCCCAATTTTTCTGATACCCAGGTAATTCTCACATGTCTACACAATGAAGGGGAGAATTGCAAAATTTTGTCATAGAGTCAGATGACTCATGCAACTAATCCAGTCAAAAATGTCCACAACGATCTGGTCTCAGATTCACTAAGAAACTGTCTAGTAATTTCATGTGACATTTTGAGCACTGGACTTAAGAGTCATGAACACTCAATATTATAAAACATCATTTACCTCAAATTAATCTGTTAGTTCATCTGGGAGATTAAATGTGCTGAAAAAGCTGCGAATCTTTTGGGGAAGGGGTGAAAGACTTCTGAGATGGGGACCAACCTTATCAGATGAAAAACTTGCTGTCAAGCTATAGTAACTTCACTGGTGTGGTAGTAGGTGAGAAGAGCTATTCAGGTGAATGGGACCAAACAGAGAGCCCAGAACAAGACTCATATGCCTATGGAAATTTAGTATGTAATACATTTTGCAATTCAAATCTGTGAAGAAGGTATAGATTATTCAGGAAGTTGTGTTGAGACATGGAAAAAAATTAAATTACAATGTTACCATTCAGGATATACTACCCCTCTCCTCAATTCAGATGAATTAAAGGTTTAAACACTTTAAAATCTATAATAGACAAGAGGAAAATATCGAATTTGTGTGTGTCTGTCATGTGGAAATAGAAAAGCCTTTCTAAATACAACCCTAGGCCGGGCACAGTGGCTCACACCTGTAATTCCAGTGCTTTGGGAGGCCAAGGAGGGAGGAGCACTTGAAGCCAGGAGTTTAAGACCAGCCTAGGCAATATAGTGAGATCCCATGTATACAAAACATTACAAAACAAATTAGCCAGGCATAGCAGTGCATGCCTGTAGTCCCAGCTACTTGGGAGGATGAGGCAGGAGCACCGCTTGAGCCCAAGAATTCAAGGCTGCAGTGAGCCTAGGATCAGGCCAATGCACTCCAGCCTTGGCAGCAGAGGAAGATTCTGTCTCTAAAAAAATTTATTAAATAAAATAAATAAACACAACCCTAAACCCTGGAGTCATAACAGAAAAGATGACTTCATTTGATTCTACATAACTAAAACAGACAGTTTGGGGAAAAGAAATACAAGTTCCTATTTACATGTAAAGAAGATGTTCACTCTTATAATTAAGGAAACACAAACTAAGCATTAAAAAACTTTTTGCCCATCAGGCAATTTTTTAAAGTTTCAAAATCAGTATTAGTGAGAACATGAGGAAAGGAGTACTTTCAGAGAAATGAGTGTATGACTTTTATAAAAGCAAGCTGACAATATCAATAAAAATTTTAAATGCACACACTTTCCTGACAATGCCACATTGACATAGTAAAAATATGTCAAGAAATTTATTGTGGCATTGCATATATCAACAAAAACTATAATAGAAACAACTAGTCCACTATTGCTGGCTATTTTGATTGTCTCCATTAACTGTCCAGCCAGAAAAATAAGTAAATTATGATATATCCACATGATAGAATATTATTTAGTCACTAAAGAATCCTGATATATAAAATCACAAGACATATAAATAAACGGAAAAAATCATAATACAGAAAATTCTTATAAATATGTAATAAATGAAAAATGATTCAATGTGTACTTTTTTCTCTTCTTTTTTGAGACAGAGTCTTGCTGTCACCCAGGCTGGAGTGCAGTGGCACAATCTTGGCTCACTGCAACCTCTGCCTCCCAGGTTCAAGGGATTCTACTGCCTCAGCCTCCCAAGTAGCTGAGACTATATGCCCAGCTAATTCTTTGTATTTTTAGTAGAGATGAGGTTTCACCATGTTGGCCAGGCTGGTCTCAAATGCCTGACCTCAGGTGATCCACCCACCTCAGCCTCCCAAAATGCTGGGATTACAGGCATGAGCCACCATGCCCAGTCTATGTGTATATTTTTTTCAAAATGATATATGTATATAATATAAACATAGGCATATGCATATCACTTTTTTCTAAAGTTAACATTGTTCATAGTGATTACATTTAGGGAGATGTTCTAGGGATGGCAGTGGGGGGCACGAGGGGAGAGGCAATAGCAGGAATCAACTGTGGAAAGGTTGATTTCTGCTAAATTGTGATTTGAATTGAATGCCAAGTTCAGGATTTGGAATCTGAAGGTAGGCAACAGTAAACCATTGTAGATTTTAAGTAATATATATATTTTTGAAACAGAGTCTCACTCTGTCGCCGGGCTGGAGTGCAGTGGTGTGATCTCAGCTCACTGCGACCTCCGACTCTCTGGTTCAAGGGATTCTCCTGCTTCAGCCTGCTGAGTAGCTGGGATTACAGGCATGTGCCACCATGCCCAGCTAATTTTTATATTTTTTAGTAGAGATGGGGTTTCACCATGTTGGCCAGGATGATCTCAATCTCCTGGCCTCATGATCTGCCCACCTTAGCCTCCCAAAGTGCTGGGATTACAGATGTAAGCCAC
This sequence comes from Papio anubis, assembly GCF_008728515.1. NCBI lineage: Eukaryota > Metazoa > Chordata > Mammalia > Primates > Cercopithecidae > Papio > Papio anubis. Next base: position 105,447,127 of record NC_044980.1, read on the forward strand.
CATGCCTGGCCTATTTTTAATAAATACATTAAAAAAAATAAAAGACAAATAATTGACATATAGTGAAAATGATATACAATTATGGTATTAGGAGGTGTGACCTTTGGGAAGAGATTAGGTCAGAGGGGCAGAGCCCTTATGAATGAGGTTCATACCCTCATACAAGAAGCCATGAGAGACCCCTCACTCCTTCCACCATATGAGGTTGGAGTGAGGGGAGAGCTGCCTATGAGGAAGCAGGCCCTCACCAGATACTGACATCTGCTGGCAACTTGATCTTGGACTTCCCAGCCTCCAGAACAGTGAGAAATAAATTTCTGATATTTACAAGCCACCAAGCTAATGGTATTTCTTACAGCAGTCAGAAGAGAATGAGATGTCATTCCTTTGTATGGCTGCACATCATTCCATTGTAAGGATCATTATAATTTATTTAACTAGTCCACTATTGTTGGCTATTTGGATTGTTTCCATTATTTTTCTACAAAAAAAATATACTCCTACTTACCTACAGGGGTAATATTTAAAGTTTTCCAATTTAAGTATATCTTGGTCATCAACCTTTTAGAAGGAGTACCAGGCATGAACCAACCAGTTGGGTGTTGTCTTAGTCCACTTGCGCTGCTATAAAGGAATACCTGAGGCTGGGTAATTTGTAAAGAAAAAATGTTTACTTGACTCATCATTCTGCAGGCTGTACAAGTGTGGCACCAGCATCTGCTTCTGATGAGGGCCTCAGGAAACTTCCACTCATGACAGAAGGGGAGAGGAGCTGTCATCACTTGGCAAAAGAAGAGGAAAGAGAGAGGGGAGGGAGGTGCCAGACTATTAACTGGCATAGCTCATGGGAACTAAGAGTGAGAATTCACTCAATCCCATGAGAATAGCACCAAACCATTCATGAGGGATCTGCCCTCCTGACTCAAACACTTCCCACTGGACCCTGCCTCCAACATTGAGAATCACATTTTAATATGTGATTTGGAGGGGACAAATATCCAAACTATATCAGGTCTTATGTGTTTCAGTTAAATACTACTCCTGGCCGGGCGCGGTGGCTCACGCCTGTAATCCCAGCACTTTGGGAGGCCGAGGCGGGCGGATCACAAGGTCAGGAGATCGAGACCACAGTGAAACCCCGTCTCTACTAAAAATACAAAAAATTAGCCGGGCGCGGTGGTGGGCGCCTGTAGTCCCAGCTACTCAGGAGGCTGAGGCAGGAGAATGGCGTGAACCCGGGAGGTGGAGCTTGCAGTGAGCCGAGATCGCGCCACTGCACTCCAGCCTGGGCGACAGCGCGAGACTCCGTCTCAAAAAAAAAAAAAAAAAAAAAAAAATACTACTCCTGAAAAATCTTTTGGCATGTAATTAAATACATCTGTAAAATGTAGAATCTATAGAATCCACAAATGCATTCTCAGAAACAGAACTGCTGGACTAAAGGGTATAGGCATCTAACATATATTGCCAAATTGCCCTCCATAGGAGCTATATTCTCTCTGGCTCTTTATGATAGTGACAGCTTCTCTAAAACCACCAAGAGAGTATGGTATCAATTTTTTGCATTTTTTGCCAATCTAATAGCTGGCAATGATATCTCAGGATATTTTTAAAGTTCATTTCTCTTTATATAAATGAAGCAAAGTTGAATACGTTTTCACATGTTTAAGAAACATTTGTGGTCTTTTTGCTAGTTGGATGTTCATATCTTTTGTTTGTTCTGTATGTTGATGGCTTTTTTTCTTACCAATTTCTAGGAGCTCTTATACAATCGGGAGATTAGCTGATTATCTATCATATGAGTTCCATTTTCCCCCTGAGTTAATCAATTATCTTTTGGCTTTGCTCCTGGTGTTCTCCAGTGTGTTCATTTAATAGCAGTAAAGTTTTCACATTTAGTTCTATGATTTATTTGGAATTTATCCTGCTGCCAGCTGGCAGGTATAGATCTAACTATATTGTTTTATTGAAGGTTTCTGCAATTTGTCTTACATAACACCATGGCCATTTCCCGTACTGATAAATGATGAGCCTGATGCAGAGATTAGTGATATATTTTCCACCCAGTGCCTGACAACCCATAGCTTCAGGCTTCCTAGCTGATAGCGATTTCTTCCATCTTCCTCACTGCCAAGCCCTAACTTTGCTTGGGTGACTATCTCTCCTTTGTATGACTTAGGGTAAATCTTGGTTAACTTAAGCCTCTCATCATCATTCCATTCTTTCCTCAGTGATTGGTTTCATGGTGGCCTGTGATCTAGTTCTAGCCAATGAGATGTGGAAATGTGGAAAAGGTCTGCTGGAAGGCTTCTTCGAAGAAAGTTTTTTTTTTCTGAGACAGGGTCTCACCTTGTCACCTAGGCTGGAGTGCAGTGGCACAATCACAGCTCACTGCACTTGGGCTCAAGTAATCCTCTCACCTCAGCATCCCAAATAGCTGGAGCTACAGGTGCATACCAACACACTTGGCTAATTTTGTTGTTGTTGTTCTTTTTTTTTTTTTTTTTTTTTCTTTTTTTCAATGCTAGTCCAAAATATTACCAGCTAATTTTTGAATTTTTGTAGAGAAGGGGTTTCACCATATTGCACAGTCCTCATTCTTATAATGAGAATTAAAAGCGGGGGGGAATCCCCTTGTTTCCTTTTGAGAGGCATTTTTAGATTTGTATGAGCCTCCAGGAACCAAGGCAGCCTTCTACCTGTGAGAGGAGGCAGTCAAAGACGAAGCCAACTGCTGCACTTGACAGGGCAGGAAGATACATCCTAAGACATGGTGGGTATCCTTGACTTGTTGAATTAATCATCCTGCAGCCACCTTCCTCTGGACTTCTGTTTAAATGAGAATACATTTTCTTCACTGTTAAGCAAGGTAGATTTTCTGGTGAGGTGGTATCCTAATATATTGGTCCACTAATGTGGCACATAAAATGAAATACAGTCATGAGTAACAGAATATCCTTGATGAGAAGTCCTAACATTACTTTCAGGCTGGTTTCTCAGACTCACATGTGGACATCTTTACACATCTTCGGGACTATCCCTGTGCAATGCTACTACAGCAAAGTTCTGACCTATTGGAGGAACCTGTGCCCAATATTTCAATGTAGGTTCTTTCTATCTTCCATAAATGTCAGCCAGCTGATGAATAAAGAGAAAGAGTACAAAGAGAGAAATTTTACAGCTGGGCCTCCGGGGGAGTGACATGACATATTGGTAGGACCATCATGCCCACCTGAGCCACAAAACCAGCAGGTTTTATTCAGAATTTCAAAAGGGGAGGGGGTGTACAAACAGGGAGTAGGTCACAAAGATCACATGCTTCAAAGGGCAAAAAAGGGAACAAAGATCACAAGACAAAGGGCAAAAACAAAGATCACAAGGCAAAGGGCAAAAGGAGAATTACTGATAAGGGTCTATGTTCAGCAGTGCACTTATTGTCTTGATAAACATCTTAACAGAAAACAGGGTTTGAGAGCAGAGAACCGATCTGACCTCAGATTTACCAGGGTGGGGTTTTTCCCCACCCTAGTAAGCCTGAGTGTACTGCAGGAGACTGGGGTGTATTTCAGTCCTTATCTCAACCACATAAGACAGACACTCCCCGAGTGGCCATTTATAGACCTCCCCCCAGGAATGCATTCCTTCCCCAGGGTATTAATTATTAATATTCCTTGCTAGGAAAAGAATTTAGCAATATCTTCCCTACTTGCACATCCGTTTATAGGCTCTCTGCAAGAAGAAAAATATGGCTCTATTTTGCCCAACTGCGCAGTCAGTCAGACCTTATGGTTGTCTTCCCTTGTTCCCAGAAATCACTGTTATTCTGTTCTTTTTCAAGGTGCACTGATTTCATATTGTTCAAACACACATTTTACAATCAATTTGTACAGTTAACACAATTATCATAGTGGCCCTGAAGTGACGTACATCCTCAGCTTACAAAGATAACAGGATTAAGAGATTAAAGGAAGACAGGCATAAGAAATTATGAAAGTATTATTTGGGAACTGGTTAACGTCCATGAAATCTTCACAATTTATGTTCCTCTGCCACGGCTCCAGCCAGTCCCTCCATTCAGGGTCCCTGACTTCCCGCAACACTGGCCAGAACATTCAAGTTGTTGATAAGATATGGAAAAATTGAAAAGTAGGTATGTTGAAACTCACATTATTTTAAGTGTAAGCAGTTTACTTATATCCCATAGAGAATTTTTAAAAATAATTTTACTTTCCTGGCTTTAATGGAAGTAAACTTATCAATAATACATTAGAAATCTACTTCTGAAAAAACACTAAAAAGACATTAAAATATGTTGATAGGAGTGCACATTTTCCCTTTTGTCTGAAGTTCTAACATGGTGTGACATGGCACTGTTGGATCTAATTTTTATTTAAAATTTTGCTATTTTGGCTGGGCATTGTGGTTCACTCCTGTAATCTCAACACTTTGAGAGGCCAAGGCCAATGGAACACTTGAGGTCAGGGGTTTGAGACCAGCCTGACTAACATGGTGAAGCTCCGTCTCTACTAAAAATACAAAATTATGGGCGCGCCCAAGATGGCCGAATAGGAACAGCTCCAGCCTCCAGCTCCCAGTGTGAGAGACACAGAAGACAGGTGATTTCTGCATTTTCAACTGAGGTACCAGGTTCATCTCACTGAGGAGTGCTGGACAATTGGTGCTGGTCAGCTGGTGCAGCCCAACCAGCGAGAGCTGAAGCAGGGCGAGGCATCACGTCACCTAGGAAGCACAAGGGGGAAGGGAATCCCTTTTCCTAGCCAGGGGAACTGAGACACACAACACCTAGAAAATCAGGTAACTTCCACCCTAATAGTGTGCTTTACCAAGGGTCTTAGCCAACGGCACACCAGGAGATTATATCCCACACCTGGCCTGGAGGGTCCCACGCCCACGGAGCCTCCCTCACTGCTAGCACAGCAGTCTGAGTTCTAATTGCAAGGCGGCAGCGAGGCTGGGGGAGTGGCGCCCGCCATTGCTGAGGCTTCAGTGGGTAAACAAAGCCACCGAGAAGCTCGAATTGGGTGGAGCCCACCACAGCTCAAGGAGGCTGGCCTGCCTCTGTAGACTCCTCCTCTGGGGACAGGGCATAGCTAAACAAAAAGCAGCAGAAACCTCAGCAGAGGTAAATACCCCTGTCTGATAGCTTTGAAGAGAGCAGTGGATCTCCCAGCACTGAGGTTGAGATCTGAGAATGGACCTGCCTGCTCAAGTGGGTCCCTTACCCCTGAGTAGCCTAACTGGGAAATATTTCCCACTAGGTGCAGACCGACACCTCACACCTCACACGGCGGGGTACACCCTTGAGATGAAGCTTCCAGAGCAAGAATCTGACAGCAGCACTCGCTGTGCAGCAATATTCTATCTTCTGCAGCCTCCGCTGCTGATACCATGGTAAATAGTTTCTGGAGTGGACCTCAAGCAAACTCCAACAGACCTACAGCCCTAACTGTTAGAAGGAAAACTAACAAAAAGAAAGGACACCCACACCAAAACCCCATCAGTATGTCACCAGCATCAGAGATCAAAGGCAGATAAAACCACAAAGATGGGGAAAAAGCAGTGCAGAAAAGCTGGAAATTCAAACAATCAGAGCACATCTCCCCCTCCAAAGGAACGCAGCTCATCGCCAGCAACGGAACAAAGCTGGACGGAGAATGACTTTGACGAGTTGAGAGAAGAAGGCTTCAGTCGATCAAACTTCTCAGAGCTAAAGGAGGAACTGCATAACCAGCGCAAAGAAACTAAAAACCTTGAAGAAAGAATGGATGAATGGATAACTAGAAAAATCAATGCAGAGAAGACCTTAAAAGAACTGATAGAGATGAAAACCATAACACGAGAAATACGTGACAAATGCACAAGCTTCAGTAACCGACTTGATCAACTGGAAGAAAGAGTATCAGCAATTGAAGACCAAATGAATGAAATGAAGTGAGACGAGAAGTGTGAAGAAAAAACAGTAAAAAGAAATGAACAAAGCCTCCAAGAAGTATGGAATTATGTGAAAAGACCAAATCTACGTCCGATTGGGGTGCCTGAAAGTGATGGGGAAAATGGAACCAAGCTGGAAAACACTCTGCAGGATATCATCCAGGAGAACTTCCCCAACCTAGTAAGGCAGGCCAACATCCAAATTCAGGAAATACAGAGGACGCCACAAAGATACACCTTGAGAAGAGCAACTCCAAGACACATAATTGTCAGATTCACCAAAGTTGAAATGAAGGAAAAAATGTTAAGGGCAGCCACAGAGAAAGGTCTGGTTACACACAAAGGGAAGCCCATCAGACTAACAGCAGATCTCTCAGCAGAAACTCTACAAGCCAGAAGAGAGTGGGGGCCAATATTCAACATTCTTAAAGAAAAGAATTTTCAACCCAGAATTTCATATCCAGCCAAACTAAGCTTCATAAGTGAACTAGAAATAAAATCCTTTACAGACAAGCAAATGCTTAGAGATTTTGTCACCACCAGGCCTGCCCTACAAGAGATCCTGAAGGAAGCACCAAACATGGAAAGGAACAACAGGTACCAGCCATTGCAAAAACACGTCAAAATGTAAAGTCCATCGATGCTAGGAAGAAACTGCATCAACTAGCAAGCAAAATAACCAGCTAATATCATAATGACAGGATCAAGTTCACACATAACAATATTAACTTTAAATGTAAATGGACTAAATGGTCCAATTAAAAGACACAGATTGGCAAATTGGACAGAGTCAAGACCCATCAGTTTGCTGTACTTAGGAGACCCATCTCACATGCAGAGACACACATAGGCTCAAAATAAAGGGATGGAGGAAGATCTACCAAGCAAATGGAAAACAAAAAAAAGCAGGGGTTGCAATCCTAGTCTCTGATAAAACAGACTTTAAACCATCAAAGATCAAAAGAGACAAAGAAGGCCATTACATAATGGTAAAGGGATCAATTCATCAGGAAGAGCTAACTATCCTAAATATATATGCACCCAATACAGGAGCACCCAGATTCATAAAGCAAGTCCTTAGAGACTTACAAAGAGACTTAGACTCCCATACAATAATAATGGGAGACTTTAATACCCCACTGTCAACATTAGACAGATCAACGAGACAGAAAGTTAACAAGGATATCCAGGAATTGAACTCATCTCTGCACCAAGCAGACCTAATAGACATCTACAGAACTCTCCACCCCAAATCAACAGAATATTTATTCTTCTCAGCACCACATCACATTTATTCCAAAATTGACCACATAGTTGGAAGTAAAGCACTCCTCAGCAAATGTAAAAGAACAGAAATTAAAACAAACTATCTCTCAGACCACAGTGCAATTAAACTAGAACTCAGGACTAAGAAACTCAATCAAAACCACTCAACTACATGGAAACTGAACAACCTGCTCCTGAATGACTACTGGGTATACAACAAAATGAAGGCAGAAATAAAGATGTTCTTTGAAACCAATGAGAACAAAGATACAACATACCAGAATCTCTGGGACACATTTAAAGCAGTGTGTAGAGGGAAATTTATAGCACTAAATGCCCACAAGAGAAAGCAGAAAAGATCTAAAATTGACACCCTAACATCACAATTAAAAGAACTAGAGAAGCAAGAGCAAACACATTCAAAAGCTAGCAGAAGGCAAGAAATAACTAAGATCACAGCAGAAGTGAAGGAGATAGAGACACAAAAAACCCTCCAAAAAATCAATACATCCAGGAGCTGGTTTTTGAAAAGATCAACAAAATTAATAGACCACTAGCAAGACTAATAAAGAAGAAAAGAGAAAAGAATCAAATAGATGCAATAAAAAAATGATAAAGGGGATATCACCACCGACCCCACAGAAATACAAACTACCATCAGAGAATACTATAAACACCTCTACACAAATAAACTAGAAAAACTAGAAGAAATGGATAATTTCCTGAACACTTACACTCTCCCAAGACTAGACCAGGAAGAAGTTGAACCCTGAAGAAACCAATAGCAGGCTCTGATATTGAGGCAATAATTAATAGCCTACCAATCAAAAAAAGTCCAGGACCAGACGGATTCACAGCCGAATTCTACCAGAGGTACAAGGAGGAGTTGGTACCATTCCTTCTGAAACTATTCCAATCAATAGAAAAAGAGGGAATCCTCCCTAACTCATTTTACGAGGCCAACATCATCCTGATACGAAAGCCTGATAGTGATACAACAAAAAAAGAGAATTTTAGACCAATATCCCTGATGAATATCGATGCAAAAATCCTCAATAAAATACTGGCAAACCGAATCCAGCAGCACATCAAAAAGCTTATCCACCATGATCAAGTGGGCTTCATTTCTGTGATGCAAGGCTGGTTCAACATACGCAAATCAATAAACATAATCCAGCATATAAACAGAACCAAAGACAGAAACCACATGATTATCTCAATAGATGCAGAAAAGGCCTTTGACAAAATTCAACAGCCCTCCTGCCTCAGGCTCCTGAGTATCTAGGACTAGAGGCATGTGCCACCATGCCCAGCTAATTAAAAAAATATATTGTTTGTAGAGATGGAGTCTTGCTCTGTTGCCCAGACTGGTCTCAGACCCCTGGCCTCGAGGGATCCTTCCTGGCTCAGCCTCCTAAAGTGTTGGAATTATATGTGTGAGCCACTGCACCCAATGAATACTATAATTTTTTTATCCATTCATCTGTTGATAGACACTAAGGTTAATTCCATTTCTTGGCTATTATGAATAATGCTGCAATGAACATGAAAGTGCAGATATCTCTTTGAGATACTGATTTCATTTCCTGTGGGTACATATCCAGTAGTGAGATTGCTGGATCATATGGTAGTTCTATTTTTAAGTTTTTGATTAACCTCCATACTGTTCTCCGTAATGGCTATATTAATTTACATTCCTACCAACAGTGTGCGAGAATTCCGTTTTGTCTTTTTGACAATAGCCATACTAACAAGTGTGAGATGATATCTCATCGTGTTTTTAATTTAAATTTCTCTGATGATTAGTAATGTTGACTTTTTTTCATATCCTGTTGGCTATTTGTAAGTTTCCTTTGAGAAATATCTATTCAGTAAAGTTGCAGGATGCAAAATCAGCATACAAAAATCAGTAACATTTCTATACACGACAATGAAGTATCTGAAAAAAAAATCAGGGAAAAAATCTTATTTACAATAGCTACAAAAAAATAAAATACTTAGGAATAAACTCAGCCAAGGAAGTGAAAGACCTGTCCACTGAAAACCATAAAACATTGATGAAAGAGAAAAAGAGAAAAAGACACAAATAAATGAAAGATATCTCGTGTTCTTAGGTTAAAACAATTAACATTGTTAAAATGTCCATATTGCCCAAAGCAATTGACAGATTCGATACAATCCGTATCAAAATTCCAATGATATTTTCACAGAAATAGAAAAACAAATCCTAACACTTACATAGAAAAACAAAATACCCCCAACTGCCAAAGCAATCTGAGCAAAAAGAACAAAGATAGAGAGATCACACTATCTGACCTTTGCATTAATTTTAATCTTTTTAAATATTGCATAAAATTAGTATTTATCTTGATTCTTTGGTTTTTTAGTACCACCTTATATTTTGCGCCTGAGTTAAGCACCTCACTGGCCTCATTTGAGCCCCAGTCACCACATCCCTGGGGCACATAACAGCATGTGTGCAGGGTTTCTAGAAGATGTGACCCTAGCTTCTGCTTTTTAACTTTTGGGACCTAAGCCTCCTCAATTCTAAAGATGACTACTTTTCCAGAGACTCTCTGGGTTGTTCATCCAACTTTTCTCCTTAGCTTACTCGCTTCTTTATGATAGGAAAAATGCCAAAAAAAACAAAAAAACAAAAAACTCTCAGCTGAATAAGCCCTAACAACAATTCTGTGTGGGGAACTATGAAATATAACTTAGAACTGCAGCAGCCAGTTGTTTATTTTGAATTAAGTCAGCAGATTGTCATGCTTAAGGCAATATTTGTAAAAAGCTCTTTGGAAGTTAAATTTGTTTTATTATAATACCAAGTGTTTTTATCTTTTCTAACCCATAGGCAACTGATATATTTTTCTGCAGTCAGGTTGGGACAGGAGGCATTTTCAGATAAATTACTTCTTAATACACTCTTGAGACACTGTTCAAGCTGCTGCATAGGAACCTGCAAGAAAGGGTATTTGGTGGATTCTTAAAGGGGACAGAAAAAGAAAATTTAAAGAATTGTTCCAGTACAGCAGCCATTCAGAGAAAAGGGTTGGGTGAAGTGGTTTTTACATTCAGGCCTTATATGCCTTCTTCAACATGGATTTCAAATAGATTAGTAAGTACTATGATAGAAATAAAAAATTGAAATCAATGAGAAAATGTCAATTTTTCACCAAACAGCATTTTGAAATGTCTGTTCAGCAGGAGGCTGAAAATGTGGCTATTCTACTGTACAGCTTGTGTAGATCTAAGACAACCCGCAGCCCAGCTGAGATTCTGTGCTCTTGTATCTTCCCTCTGCTGTCAGACTACCAGCTCATTAGTATTTAAATTAGCTCATAAATATTTCCTGGAAATCCACAGTTGCTTAAGCTTCACCTCTATTCAGCTCTTCACTCTCCTTCTTTAGTCTTACTTACGCCTTTGTTTCTTAGGCTGATACATTGCAGGAGGGTGGATCTCATTACATATTAATCTTACTGATATACAGTGATGAAAAAGGAAAGGAGGAAGCCCTGTTGGAAGATAAAGATGAGAAATAGAGAAAGGATATAGAAGGAAATTTTACTCCATTTCCTTTGTACAAATAAAATTATCTAATGATAGACCAAGAAGTCTGTATTAAAATAAGTACAGCCCAAAAGTATATGCCAAGGCAATTTAACCTGAATGAATGTTTCTTTCACATACTCTAAAAGCTTTGAAACACAGACGAAACATTTCATTGGGGGCAGGCCCTGGATGTTCCCACTGGGGAGATGGTTGCATGGTTACAAAACCTCTTCTGTTCAACATGAGAGCTGTAATTCTAATTATAAAATAATGATGACAGAGAGGGGCCAGTTCCATCATGATATTCTGTATGTTCCTTAGCACTCTGCAAGAGTTCAACACTAATACCCACATACAATGCCAACAGCCAGTTCTTTTAAATGAGTGTGAATAAAATTTAACCAATGGCAATGAAAGAAAACAAACATATTTCATTGAATTTAAAGTTCCATTGATCAAAAGTGCCACTATTTTATATAAAATATTTGTAAGTGTTACCAATAAAACTAGGGCACATGATGGGTCATAAGTACATTCTGATTTCAGAGATGTGAAAAAATGTGAATCAGTGAAATATGTTAATTTTTAAAACAGGGTATTCTGGAAAGAATAAAGATTATTTGGTGGCTATATGGTTTGAAAGGATATGAAAATAGTGTTAATCTCTTTAACAGGAGCATGCGCTCTAAGAAGCAATCACTTTTCTAATATCATATACTTGAGAGACATAAGAAGCATACAGAAGCAAAACTTTTGGGAAAGATCCTGACTGTTTGCACAGGCTGGGGACAATAAGGGGCCTTGTCATTAGCAGTCGCATGTCATTTGATCATGTGCTCCAAAGGTCTTCTAGAAATAAACTTCAGAATAAACATGGAGACCTGCCAGTCCCAGTCAACGAAGATATAATTTTAGGCTAAGAGGCATCCAGTCCTATTAAGTGCAGTCTAGACAATGTAGGCTGGCATTCAAGGCCCCACTAAATCTGATTTAAAACTATTTTTATAGTTTTTTTCCTCTTTTGTTTTTGTGTATGTAATTGATACTTCTACCAAATTGAATTACTGAATTTTCTAAAACCTATAGTGTGTTACCTCAGTTCCCTGTCTTTGTTTATATCAGAGTTTCTCAACCTTGGCACTGTTGACATTTTGGGCTGGATAATTCTTTTTTGTGGGGCTGTCCTGTGCATTGTAGGATTTTTAGCAGCATCTCTGGCCTCTATCCACTAGATGCCAGTAGCACCTCCTCCCAGGTGTAACAACCAAATACACTTCCAGACATTGTCAAATGTGCCTGGGGGTAAAGGGACAAAATTACCACTGGTTGAGAACCACTGCATATAACCATGCTGGCATAGTGAAAGGATGCAAACTTTGGCATCAAATGTGCATGAGTTGAACTCTAGCTTTCTGTGGTGAACATTTGAATTTTGGGGGCACTCCGTGCCCATTCCCTGTTTCTAACAGTAACTCATTTTCCTTTGGGGGAACAATCTTTTTTGTCCCACTGTATGTAGACTTGATGAGACTCTGAGTCTCAGAAACCATGTCTTGCCCACCCTTCTCCAAAGTGGAACTGAGCTCAGTCCATCCCATACTTTCTCCCAGCACTATTACCATCTTGAGCAGAGTAATAGCAAGAATGGGAAAAAACTTTGGCGTGAATTGACTGCTAGATGGGATGGTTGTATCTGTATTTATCCAATACTCTATGCTTGCATCTATCCTAACACCTGTCCCTTTTCTGATTTGGGTTTCTAGATTCCCATTCTCTCTGTATCCCAATATCTCTCCAATTAATGACCTTTTTGGCTAAATATGCCAGGGTTGTTTTCTGTTGCCTACCTGCAAAGATACCTCTATTTACTAGCTTTGTATCTTTGTATTTTAAACTGGTCTCTTCACATCTCAAACCTATGTTCCCCTTCTGCAGATTGAAAATTAAAGCTATTTACCTTTCAAATGCAAAAGATGCTCTCTCCATAATCTCTTTAAAGTCTACCTATCCTTCATTAGTCTAGGTTCTGTGCTAAATCCTGGAGATGAACAAGACAAAACCTATGTTTTTGTGAGACTCACTTTCTTCCTGTGACAAAAGTAACAGCAGGACTCAGACAACAAAACAAAGCAAAAAAAAAAAAAAAAGCAAAAAACACAGTACCAGCAGGTCAAACAGCATTGGCTGAAATCGGCCTTTATCCTCAGCATGGCTCCAAATCACTTCATTTTGCGCTTACTCCTTGCTAATGGTCTCCCCCCTCCTTTTCAGCACAGAATGCAGTGTTGGGAGGGGAGAGAAGGTTCCTATCAAGGAGCTTTATACATTCATTATTCTGTGCCCCAGCCTGGCCAAAGCTGCTGAAGTGTCTGAGATTCTGCAGTACTGCTCTGTTAGCAGCAGGAGCAAATAAAAGAATTCAGTGTCAGCATTTTCTGTTTCTCATCTGACAAACAAGGTCAGGTACTTCTTTGAACAACCCAGTTCCAATAGCTGTGAAACATAAAGAGACAAGGAGGGAAAGGTTTTCCAGAAAGGCTGGTGGTTAGGCACAAGGTGGGTTTAAGTTTTCAGCTTTTGTTGTGGGAGAGGAAAGTTCCCCTCATCCCAGGCATCCCTTTTTCAGAATGGGGGAAAAGAATCCAGGGTGAAAGGCTCTTTTGTACTTCTTTGCTTCTTGCACTGAAATGCCAGGTGCAGAACTTGGTTCCCAGGGAAATCAGAATGTCATTGCCATCAAGGTTTATGGCCATTAGTCCTGATTCTTACTGTTTGTCAATGCCACTAAAAACTCTGAGCATTGAAGCAGATGGAAGAGAAAGTTGTACAAGCAGTTGGAAGAAACGGGTGCTCTGGAGATCAAGGCTGAAGTGAGGAGTTTTGAGAGCTGAGGTTCAGGCTGCCAGGATTGTACCTCTCCCCCAGCAATCCTCTGCCAAGTGAGCCCTTTACATGCAAGGCAATTTATGTCCCCACAACCTCTCTGCGCACCCTCTGTTTTCAACTCCCCAGGGGTAAATTTTTCAGCCTCTTTCTTTATAGCAAATTACACCATTGATGTCATCCTGGCGAATGAAACAAGAGAATAGTATTTATCAGAGAAAGTCTGGTGAGTTAAGTCCAAGGCCACAGGAAAAAACTAGCCCTGCTGGGCTGCCCCTCCTTTGGTAAGTAACTAAGCACTACATATTCTGTTTTCTGTGGATTGGTGTTTTTTCTAAAAGTTTGAGGGGGTGGTTGTTGTTGTTTGTTTGTTTTTGACACAAAGTCTTTGCTCTGTCACCCAGGCTGGAGTGTAGCGGTGCAATCTCAGCTCACTTCAACCTCTGCCTCCCAGGTTCGAGTGATTCTCCTGCCTCAGCCTTTCAAGTAGTTGGGACTACAGGCGTGTACCACTATGCCTGGCTTATTTTTGTATTTTTAGTAGAGACAGGGTTTCATCATGTTGGCCAGCCTGGTCTCAAACTCCTGACTTCAAGTGATCCACCTGCCTCGGCTTCCCAAAGTGCTGGGATTACAGGCATAAACCACTGCACCCACCCTCTTTGTAAAATGTTTAATGAAACATTGAAAGCTGTTTCTGGGCAGAGAAAAGTGTGACATCAGTACAGACCCCAGATTTTCTGTTGGATATCTTTACCTGGATGGCCCACAATATCCTCAAAACTAACCTGTCTTCAGACAATCTCATAACCTTCATCCACAAACTTATCTTCCTCCTGTTCCCCCTCTCTTAGTGAGTGGCACCGTCATCCACATAATTGCCTATCCAGACACCTGGGAGTCATCTTAACTGCTCCCTCTCCCACACATCCTGGCTGTCCTAACATTCCGTAGGTAGACAAAGCCTGCATCCTCTCAAAACTGTCATCTGCTATTTATCCCCACTGCTGCTCTCTTATTCCAGGACAGTATTGTCTTGGGAGTGCCAGTAAGGAGAAAGACAGTCAGCCCCAAATAATATAAGTAAACTCAAAGTCACTTTCCATAATACCTCATCCCCAATCCTAGTCCCCTCCCAAAGGTGAGTACTAACTATTGCTAGGAGTTTGATGTGTAAGCCTTCTGTTTCTATGCCTTTTCAGCTGTATCCCTGTACATACAAAAATATATGACTGGTTCACATAAATGTTCTACATAAAATATCCTGCACTTAAAAATTTTACCCAGCAACTATCTTGAAGGTATTTCCATGTAGGTATAAATAAATCTTTTAAAATCTGTCTAGTATTCCAGGGTGGAGGACATCTGTCCCTTTGCCAGAACCTTGATTTTCCCTTGGGAAATCACCTCCTATACTATTTGTTCATGTGGCTGAGCACCTTACTTGTTCCCTTCAGGAGTGGGACTATGATCCACATCAGGCCAATCCATGCCACAGAATGGTCTAGGCATTGGATGAGTGCCCCAATCTGAGCCAATGAAGGTCATTGCTGAGGCATTTTGCTGGTTGCTAGGCTGCAGGCATCCCAGGCTTCCTGCTGCCCTTATGTCTACAAACTGTGGTCTGGAACATTCCAGGAACCACTTTTATCACTTGCAGCAATCTTCTTCAGTGAGTTCCCCAGGACTTGATTTCATCTTACAATCTGATTCCATGTGTCTCCCATATTTTAAGGATTCTTTATAATTTCTGGCTTACAGAGAACAAACATTATTTTTTGTTTTCCTGGTCTGTTTTAGATTTCCGAAAATAACTCTGTCACTTCTGTTATATGGTATCATTACTTGTAATTATCTATTTACTTATCTGTCTCTGGACTGGACTCTTTACAGACAGGCAATAACTAATTATCTGCCTGGCATTTGGTAGTCACTCATAAATGGTTTATTGCATTACTAACTAAATAAAAAAGTTGACCTTGCATTCACCTCTTCTGGATAGTTCAAGAGACTCTAATGCTTTTTAAAGTACAGTTTTTATACTAGCTTACAGTCGATGATTGTTCAGAAAATATTTACTCCCCCTAACAGAATTATGTGAAAGAAATACATTTCTTCTTCCTTGATGTTAACCTTGGACATGGGACACTCCTGGGCCAGTGGTATGTTAGTGGACAAGATGTGAGTGAAGACTCAGCATGTGCATGAGGGTCAGACTTGCCATCTCACGCAACTGCTTTTCTCAGTGAGAAGAACTTTCCTCAGAAAAATGCTGGTTCAGGGAGATGAGAGACACGTGGAACAGATTTGGACCCAAACAATAGCTGAAAGCCAAGTTCAGGCTAGATAAACTGAACTAAAGTTTATCTCCATGTGGACGAGTGAGAAGAAGATGCTTATTTTCTGCCACTGAGATTTAGGGGGTGAGGGGGACGTCATGACACAATATTACTACGGCAATACCAGCTGAAGCACACCTACATCAGAATCACCTAGAGTGCTTGTTGTGAATGTGGTTTCTGAGCCCCAATCTAGGTCTAGTAAGTGATCATCTCTGGAGTGTTTTTAGAAATGTATATTTTAGCAAGACCCTCAGAAAACTTTTATGCTCACTGCTGGGCTACAGACAATATTTATCAGCATGCTATTTTCAGTGACAAGGAAAGAGCAGTAGGTTAGCACCCAGAGAGCTGCTACATTTACCTACATGAAACTTCTGAGAGATGTAGCACTGTAAAAAGGACAGGAAACAAGGTTTTCTTACCAAATCATTTAATTAAAGGAGAGAAATTGAGAAACATAAAGGCACCTTGAGGTCATTTATAAACACAATGTTGCTCAAAAAGCTGTTCTTTCATACAGGTACATAGTTGACATCATTTACTTAAATTTGAAAAAATTAAAACTAATCAGTCTGAGAACATCAATGGCAACACAATATTCATTAATTGAACATGGCAACATAACATTCATTAATTGAACATGTATTTAGTAAGGGCTTACTAAATACTAGGAATTCTGGAGAACACTAAAAATATCAAATATGCATAAGATAGTGTTTGTCTAGTCTGTTTTCCTTTGCTATAACAGAATACCACAGACTGGGCAATTTATAAATGATGGAAGTTTATTTGGCTCATGGTTCTGGAGACTGGGAAGTCCAAGAACATGGCACTGTCATCTGATGAGTCATCTCATGGCCAAACAGTAAAAGGGCAAATGAGTGCAAGAGACAGAGAAAAATTTGTGGTCAAACTTATTTTTTTATCACAAGCACAATCCTATGAAAACTAACCCACTCCCATGATAGCAATATTAATCCATTCAAAAGGGCAGAGCCCTAGTGACCTAATAACCTCTTAAAGGCACCACCTACCAATACTGTTATATTGGCAGTTAAATTTTAGCATGAGTTCTGGAGGGGACATTCAAGCCATAGACATATTTTTACCCAAAGAATTTCCAGTCTACCTAGTCATGATCCCTCTGTGTGCAGGTGTGGGTGTTTGGGAGTTCCAAAGAAAATAGGTTATGCCATTCTTGCCTTCTAAATGTTGCATGGAATGTCTTTATCACCTTTCTGATCATTTTTTCTCTTTGGAACCCACCTTGACTCTTGTCTCATGGGGGAATTATTTAAAGTAGATGGCAAGACAAAATTATTTCTCCCTTTAGCTCTGAATTCACCTAAGCACTCTTCTCCCAGAATGCCTCCTAGGTGTACTGCATCCTGCCAGGAAATTTCACCACTCAGCTCCCATGTAGGAGGCCAGGGCTCCTGAACTCAGGCTCTACAGTTTCATTCTGGGTACAAGCATTGCTAATGAACAAGAAACATTGCAGTGTAGCACTATTATAATCACCCTTTCAGTTCATAGGACTTATGTCTTGAGAAAGCATTTTCAGTAGCAGATGAAATAAGAAGATTGAAATTCATAAGGAGTCTTACTCTCTGATTAATATGTTGTAGAAACAAATATTGATTTCTTGTTTGTTCATCTGAAGTTTACCTGCTAACCTCAGAAGATAGTTTACTGAAGTAACCTTTGGTCACTGACAATAGAGAACACCTAATGTACTTACTTTTTTTTCTAATAATATAACATCATGTACCTAGTGATAGAGGCAGGAAGATTATTCTCTGCCTCCTCCCACTTCAATTGCCAGCATATCCTAATTCTTCTTAGACACAGGACAAGAGCTCAGGACCCACCAAACCTGGGTACAAAGAAGGCTGTAACAGTGGTGGGGCTGAGCCAGCCTCAGAGCCATAGGCCAAAGCAGGGCAACAGGGTTGACAGAGCTGTTAACATGCCGCCATCCACCTGGGCAGGGTTGTCACCAGCCAGGGGTCTCCAGCTGGCAGAATGACCAAGAAGAATCCTGCGTCACTAGCAAATTGCCCTGTGATGTATTTCACATTACTCATCCAAACCAAGGCTTTGTCCTGTGGGACTCAACTTCTAAAAAAAAAATCTAGATTCATATCATAAGGATGTCATCCTTATATAAAATTATAGAAGAGCCCTTGCTTTCTGAGCTGTCAGAGACAGTACTTCCTAACATACAAATTGCCTTCTAGCAAGATTTGAAGGAGACATTCTTTTCCCAACCACACATGTTTTGCTATGACATTTTACAAAAATAAATCCCTCAATAATAACCAGAGATTGTATTGTTTTGTATTTTATTTATAGTACAGTAATACTACTAGAGTTATCTCTCTTTTGAATATTATCATTAATCTCATTTTTTTCAAGTCATGTTGAAATAATCAATGCAGTTAAACATTCCCAGGTAGACTCCAGTAGGGTTTGATTTTTTAATGTAATTTAAATTCGGTTACAAAGTGTTTCACTGAAATGCCACTTACTGGTTTGTGGCTTAAAAAGTTCCTTCTTGGTGACAGCTTAGAAGCTAACTTCACTGAAAACAACAGATTGTACTGGTTTCCTTTAGATATTTACAATACTTCATCAAACCAGAGAATCTAATTGCTGCGAAGGGCACTCTAGAGATTACTCAATCCAGCCCCATTATTTTGCAAATGAGGAGAATGAGGTTTACAAGAGAGAAATGGCAGCTGAACTACAGTTACGCAAGTAGTTAAGAGGCAGAAGTGAGACCAGCAACCACTTTCCTGACTCCTGATCCATTCACAATTTTATTTATAAATACTCTTACAACACTTTCATTGCTTCCAGTGTGAGTCAATTTTTTATAGTGGATAATCTGGAGAATATAAACTTAAAATACTCGTGTTATTCTTTTATTGTTTCTCCCTTTGAAGTACTAATACATTTAAGACCTCTTCCTTCATGACCCCAATTTTTCCCCCTTAGTAGTGATTATTTAAAATGGAACCACTAATGACTTAGAAAAACTTGCATGGATCTCTGCATTGTTCGCCTTATCCAGACAAAGCTTCCATTCAAATAAAAGTAATGTTGTGGGGGTGGTCTGAGAGAGACCTGGAACACTAATCTCAGTGTTTGAACACGCTATTGAGTACATAATATCCAGCCATGATCCAAAATCCTCTCTGCCTAAGCCACTATAAAATAGTTGCACATAATTTACTCAAGTGAAATTCTTTGAACAGTTGTTAGGGCAGGAAACTTAACACTCCAGAATAGTGACAACAGCGGTGGTGGTATAACAGCTGGGGGTCACAGGCTTACCATGATGCAGGTCCAGCTCTCAAGTTACCATCTGATCTGGGTCCAGCAGCAAAGGCCTAGAACAATAAACACCCGATTCATTGTGAAACTGGGAAACATCCTTCCCCCAATCTAGATAGTATTAATAGAACCAAATGACTCCTGAGGTCTTCCTGTTTGCTAGATTCTTTTGGTCTGAATATCTTTCCCATGCCAGTGGAGAATCAAGAGCAAGAGCACTACTGATAAGCAAGGCATTGGATTGCACACAGCAAGTGGATATGGAAAGTGGGGAAGAGGTTGGTAGAGGACAGAGAAAGGAGGTAGGGTAAGTGTGGGGTCCTGGTGCTAAAGCCAGTCCCATTTTACCCCTGTCCTGATGACATCAGGCTTCTAATGTAGCCATTCAGGACTTCTGGTTGCAGCTTCAACGTGTAAAGGAACCCTACTCACAGGTTATCTTGACATGAGGCAGAGCAGGAAATTGAAGGGGGAGAGGGGATTCTTATTGTGCCTTTTGGCACCAGGGCTGACGAGTCAGAGGTAGAGGTAGTAATTCTGTGGGAGAGGCTTAAGATAATTGTTATGTGTTTTCACATGTCTTTTACAAATTTTCAGTTCAGGCTTGTGAAAAGTTGGGTTGGCCCTTACATTTACTGTGGCCTTGAATTCCATAGTCTTGGTCAGTTACATCTCACTGGAAAATTAGTTCAATGTCTTTTTCTTCTGTCATAACACAGATTTTCTTAGGCACAGTGTATTCATTCACTTATTTATTTATTTTAACAAATAATTATTGCTATGTACTGGCACATCCTGGGTGCTGGGGATGTGGTGGTGATTATAGCTGCCTTTGTAAAGTTTACAATCCCATGGGGGAAGTGTACAATTAAACAAGTCATGACAATGAAGTGCATTAAGTGTTATGATAAGCAAAGCAAAGGAATGAAAAGCTGAAACACCAATCTTGTCTATTTATTCACTTTGTAAATTGGGAATGATTAACAAAAACCTACTTTGTGGGGCTAGCATGAGAACCAGCTGAAATCATGTGGTTAAAATGCTTTGCAAAGTGTAGTGACTCTTAGATGTACCTCCTAGTCAAATGCCTTATCTAAATAATTTACATGTTGCAGAGAAAGACTTAGAAGAACACCCCTCTTATTTTGAGAGCCCAGACTGATTCCGCAGATACCAGAGGCCACCCAGGGACCAACCATCAAGAGCTGAACAAAGACGCTATACTGTGAATATACATGTTACTCCCCATGAAAGCCCTGCCCCACTAGGTATCTGTGTTCCAGAGCAGACCATAAGGCCACAGGCAGGAGACAGCCAAGTGCAAGGGACAAAAAGGGCAATGCCCTACAGGTCTCAGCTCACCAGGAACCTGCCAGGCTCACTTGCACTCTCCTGGCTTCCTACCTTGCCTTACTCAGCACTTCTCACAGTTGTAATCACTTATTTGGGTAGTCATTTTCATCAGTCTCTCTCTCCCCTAGTAGATAGCATGCTCCACTAGGACAGGGCCCAGGGCTATTTGCTCACCACCGTACACTCCAGCCCCAGCCCAGGACTGTCAAATAATGCTGCTCAACTGATACTGCCTGAATGAATGACAAAACGCATGCTACTTACTTTGACTTATACCATTTGGGAAGTACAATTTTCTCTCTGAGCAATAGTTTCCACTTGACCTCTCTCAATAATGAAATTCCTACAAATCTATTCCTGGGAGACAGGACAAGCAGGCTGAGGCAGTCACCCGGAAATGAAAGCTCAGGTTGAAAGGTGTCAGGGTAGTCACCTGGGGTCCCTTTCAAGTGCCTAGAGCAGAAGCTTCTAGAATCTTGCAGCCCACCTCAGGCCAGGAAACATTCTCAGAAATGAGGGAGACACAGCCTTTTAAAAAGTAGGCAGCGTGGGGAGGCAGCTGGACTCAACTCCCTGAGATAGTGAGGTCCTTTCTCTCAGGGCATCTTGCCAAAATCTCTGTTATGTCCTGCAAGGAAATAAAAAATACTATCTCTTGACTTCTGGTGTCTGTTTTTATGCCCTGGTGTGGGAAGTAGTTTGTTTTGTTTTATTTTCTTGGGACAGGGTCTCGCTCTGTGGCCCAGGCTGGAGTGCTATAGCACAATCTCAGCTCACTGCAGCCTCCACCTCCTGAGCTCAAGCAATCCTCCCATCTCAGCCTCCTGAGTAGCTGGGACTACAGGCGCAAGCTACCATACCTGGCTAATTTTTAAATTTTTTGTAGAGACAAGATCTCACTATATTGCCCAGGCTAGTCTCGAACTCCTGGGCTCAAGCAATCTTCCTGCCTTGGCCTCCCAAAGTGTTGGAATGACAGGCATGTTGAGCCACCACACCTGGCCTGTGGACAGCAGTTTTAATGGGAAGGGAGAAAATGGGAATATGTTTCAAGTATGTGTGTTTTTATCCTGCTGTCTACTGACTTCAACAGAGGCTGTAGATTTTGAAATCTAAACACAAGAAGCCTCTGTCAAGAGGCAATGACCTAACATTTTGGGTATCACTCCATGTCCACATGAAGAATATCCTTGGCAAAGAGCAGTTGTAGCATAGTAATGGTAAAAATAACCATTCTCCTAATTTTCAACTAAATATAACTCCTAATGTCTAAAGCACTATAAGCTAGTCAGATTTTTTTGACCTTCAAAAATATCACTTTGAAAAGCAATATTACCTGTAACATACAAAGTCAGTATTAACTATGACATAAGATATTCCGGACTGCTCTACAATTACTTGTTTTATCACTATCTTAGAATTCTGAGTGTTCCAATCTTTCCCATTGTGGAGTGAAGGGAGAATAAAAGAAATGGGATTTACTTCATGCATTTTTCTCTGTAACAAAGTATACATTGTGTATGTGGTAAAAAAAATAATGCCAAAATAGTCTTCAATCTAGAGACAGAGCCAGGCCTGGTGGCTCACGCCTGTTATCCTAGCACTTTGGGAGGCCAAGGTGGATGGATTCCTTAAGCCCAGGACTTCGAAACCAGCCAAGGCAACATGGCAAAACTTCTTCTCTTAAAAAAAAAAAAAAAAAAAGTTGGGCATGGTGGCATTCACCTGCAGCCCCAGCTACTCAGGAATCTGGGGTGGGAGAATCAGCTGAGCCCAGAAAGGTCGAGCCCGGGAAGGTGATGGCATTCTAGCCTGGGCAGCAGAGTGAGACCCTGTCTCAAAAAATAAAATAAAAATATAAAATGAGACTCAGAGAATGAGTCTAGTAAGCAATGAAGAATATTGCAGCCTTTTGGTTCAGGTAAACCTTCCAGGGGTACACAGAAGGATGGAGGGAAATTTAGGTTAGACAACTGGTTCCCAGATGTTTTTGCCAAGCTGAGGCATGAGAGTGGACTTGTTGACAAATGAACCCTTCGGTAGACAATTACCCAAGGAAAAACTGTTACCGATGAGGAAATGACAGTGGCTTAGGAGCTACAGTGTAGAGAAACGGACACTGGGCCAGAAGAAATAGGTTAAAATTTGAACAAGTAGGGGAAGGAGAAGAGAGTTTAAAGGCCAAAATCATGCCCATTATGGTTCCTTGTCAAACTTTTTCTAATGAAACACTAAGATGACTATCTTGTCTGCAAGTTTTATTCACTCAAGAATATCAGAATCAACTTCACTTTCCCCTAAGAGAGGCAATTCATCAAATCTCTGTCCTACACATCTTAACCAGGAGGCAGACTAGGTCAGGCCCCTATTATGCTATTTTAAGCCCCGTGACTGTTTCCTTCATAGCACTAAATAGGGGTTATAATTTGAAATTTATGTATGAGGCTATTTGATGAAGGTCACCCACCCCTCCCCCTCCCCCGTAAACTACAGGTTAAGTGTCTCCTATCTGTAATGCTTAGGACCAGAAGAGTTTCAGATTTCAGGTATTTTTGGATTTTGGAACATTTCCATACATATAATGAGATACCTTGGAGATGGGACCCAAGTCTAAAGAAAATTCATTTATGTTTCACATGCACCTTATACACATAACCTGAAGGTAATTTTATACAATATTTTAAGTAATTTTGTACATGACTCAAAGTTTTGACTGTGTTTTGAGTATGACCCACCACACGAGGTCAGATGTGACATTTTCTACTTGTGGCTCATGTTGGTACTTTAAAACTTTCAGATTTTGGAGCATTTTGGATTTTGGATTTTCATATTAGGATGTTCAACCTGTAAAAGTTTCCCAGAGGCAAAAGTGTGTCTTCTTTTTTTGTAAGCCCTTAGTTTCCAGTGTCTAGCACAAGGCTCAACACATTGCCTGGCATGTAAGAGACACTCATTTAGTAATCAAATGAATAAATGTAGTTTCACTATCCTTCCCTTTTTTCTCTTATTTTCATCTTCCTTCCCTAGTCAATATTTTCTGGTTTTCCTCTACTTTATTTTATTTCATTTCATTTTCAGATCAAAATTATAATTCATCTCAACTCTTCTGCGCAATGGGTTCTTTTTGTCAATAGCCCTGCATAACACTAGGAGTAGCCTCCTAGGCCTCCAAATTTCTTGTGTCTCTAACCCATAAAACAAAGATTGGGAACCTTAGAGATTGTTAAACTAACAATCTCCTGGAAAAGTCAGAGTATAGTGCTGTGATTAAAAGTATAGACACCAGAGCAGGATTTGAACTGTACTTAGATAACTTACTAATTGTGTGCTCTTACACGAGTTACTTAACCTCTCCAAGTTTTAGTTTCCTCAACTATAAAATGAGGATAATAATAAAATCAACCATCTCAGCCAGATAGAGTGGCTCCCACCTGTAATCCCAATACTTTAGGAGGCCAAGGCCAGAGGATGGCTTAAGGCCAGAAGTTTGAGACCAGCCTGGGCAACACAGCCAAACCCTGTCTCTACAAAAAATAAAATAAGATAAAAATTAGCCAGGCGTGGTGGTGTACACCTGTAGTCCTAACTACTGGGGGCGCTGAGACAGGAAGATTGCTTGAGGCCAGGAGTTTAAGACCAGCCTGGGTAACATAGCAAGACCCCCGTCTCTACAAAAAAAAAAAAATAGAATAAAATAAAATTATTTTGGCATGGTAGTGCACATTTGTAGTCTCAGCTACTCAGGAGGCTGATGCAGGCGGGCCACTTGAGCCCATGAGTTCAAGGCTGCAGTGAACTATGTATGACCCTGCCACTGTACTTGCCTGGGCAACAGAGTGAGACCCTGTCTCCAAAGACAAGAAAAGAAAGGAAAGTAAGAGGAAGCACTTCGAAGACTTATTATAATGATAAAATAATTTCTATAAGTGAAGCACTTCATACAGTCTGTTACATGGAAAACATTATAAAGTATCAGCTATTATTATCTCAGTGACCACAAATCCCGAATGTGTATTCTGTTACACATTCTTGCAACTGGTCCACAATTTATACCCCCAAAATGGGCAAATGGACTCAACTTTAGACCCCTGTCCTCTGCTGTCTCTGCTCATTGGCAGTCTCCTTCCCCGGCTATCCATGCTACCAGAGTGTCTGTTCTGGATTAGGTGACGGGGAAGAAGTGGAGGGCAGCATAGTAGAAGGGAGAACAACTCAGTCAAAATCAGAGCTCAATGACCAATTGTTATTCCAGGGCAGAAATTTCTTCTTGGCCTCCAGGCTATTATGGCCTAAGGCATTCCCTTGAATCTCCAGGGAGGCAATCTGTGTCTACAAAACACAGCATTCTTCTTAGAACTCTACTCTGTTAAGCTGCCTCTCCCAAAACTAGCAGGAGCTGAATGTGATTGAATGCTGTGTCACTAGGAAAAAGGAATGCTCTATAACCTTTCTTCAAGCATTTAAATCTTTCTCTCCAAATAGGACAGATGAGATTTCTGCAACATGCAGCTCACAACAGAACTGATGGAGTCTATGTAGCGAGAAGACGTCAGAAGCTGCCCAAAGCAGCTCTGAGGCTGGGGTCACTGCACCCACCAGCTGCTGCCTGGAAGAGAAACGGGAAAGGGTGGATGCACTATTTTGCATTTTTTCTCCAGACAACCAAAGAAATCAATACGATAGGCAGAGTTCCCTGCCTGGGGAAAACAGCTCTTTGCAACCCAACTTATAGGATTGGGAATGTGGGGGAGGGTGGAGGAGTCATCCTCAACACACTTCTGTCTGTGCAAGATGTGGAGAAAAGTAGGAAAGAAGCAGAACTCCAGCACATCTTCAAATGGATGGCCCCTGAAACTGAAGAGACAGTACACAAAACCACACTACAACTTTCTGGGCGAGGGTCTGTGGCTGCAAAGATGGAAACTGATTTGTCGAGGACCCTAGGAGGTGAACTGAAACCAGAATGCAGAAATGCTGGGAGATGGTGAATGAGGCTGGAGGTCGCCTATATACGTAATTGTACAGGGCTGAGAAAGCCCACTGGGATGTTGTACTTTTTTGCCTTTTAGGCCACATTCAGAGGCTGCTGCAGACAGGGCTATGCCCAGAAAGCAAGAATGAAACGAGCTGGGGCAACCTGAAGCTGTGTGCTTAGGCTCACAAACCTGAGAGCAGGGAAGTTTTCCAGATCATTCTTTTACATGCTGTATGGAATCAAACAAAATTACAGTACCTCCTTTTTCATGACTGAGCCCCTCGGTGAGAACTCGATATTTCCTTACAGTCAACTCAAAATTTCCCAGTTTGTGGGAAATGAGTAATGGGGTTGAGGACATGCTACCCCCAAAAATGGCACCTTGGCATTTGAGAAAAAGCAGAAGCAGTAAAGTCTCTCCAACCTTCTACCCCTTTTCTCCTGTAGCTGATCATAAAACCCAGGGGAGATTTCCTGACCTTACCCTGAAGCAGGTCCTAAGATCCTCACTTTAGAGATGCCCTCGCTATGTCCAGAGGAAAGGAGCATCCTTATCTCCGAACACAACATCACAGAGAAGAATCTGAACTAACAGGCCTTGCTAAGTTTGCTTTGGTTTTTACCATCAGATCACACTGTTTTGCCCAATCATATTTCTCCACAACTGTCCACTCTTCATTAAACCTGAGATACACACACACACACACACACACACACACACATATATATTTAACTGCTCGGGTTTTCATTTGCCTATGAAGACTCATGTCACATAAAACCTACACTAACGAAATGTGTCAAATTTTCTCTGCTAATCTGTCTTATGTAACAGGGACTTCAGCCACACACCTAGGGAGGGGGAGATAAAGATGTTTTCCTCCCCTGCATGGTGAAGAGGAGAGGGTTTGCTATCACTCTCCTCCCTACCACACTTCTCTATTGGAGGCCTGAGTTCAAACACTTACAAAGTCATCACCTTTGAAATTCGTTTGAATTTAATTTCTTACTGATTTAAATTTTTTGAAAGTTTCCATTTAGGTAAATCTTTTTCACTGGTGGCATATCTAGTGAAGGTTGCAGGGGGATCTAACTGAGAACATTTTCTTAATGATTGTACCACTTCAGAAGAAAGAGAATATACTTAAAACACTAAAAAATTAAATATTTGATTTGTTTTTCCAATGCTGCAAAACAATTAGGACTGCAAAGGGGAAAAAAAAAATATTGGGGAGGACCCTTTCCTCTTTATTTAAAAGGAAAAATAAAGTCAATTTCCTAAAGAAACAGAAGCTTACATTTTTATGGGACCCCAGGGTGCTACTAATACTACCCTAACACTATTGTTATATTCCAACACAACTTACACCAATACTTGACACTACTGTTAATATAATAGTCAAAATTACTATTATTTTTATTCAAATATTTTGAGCCGCACATATTTATTTCAGCATCCATGTGTGTTTAGGGCTTCTAGATCTTCTAGGCCAACACTCTCTCAAGCACAGACTTGAATCCAGACAGTCTGGCTCCAGGAACCAAGCTCTTAATAAATGTACTGTACTGTCTCTCTGTGTCTTCCATGAACAATTAAATCTGAAAAGTCAGGTAACCCTTTACAACTAGAGAAACTGAGACCAGAGGCATTTGTCCCTGTGACTGCACAGCAGGTAGTGGCTGAGTGGAACTGGAAACCAAGTCTCCCAATTCCCAGGCCTTACTCATTCCACTATCCCTTGGTGACCTGCCAATGCTTTCAGAATGTTACCTCTTTGAATTCCTGGGACGTTCTGAACACTTAGACATGAATGGAGAGTCTACATTGAGCAGCAGTTTAGGAGACTCAGAGACCTGGGGCAATGAATACATTTATTTCTCAGGGTCTTTCTAACACTCAGATTCTGTATTAGTAGATACTGTAGTTAAAGTAGATGTTACCACAGAACATATTTAATATGAAAATTTACTTTTCAGTTGCAAGTTTAGAGATAAATTATACCAAATTTTGTTCAATGTTACCATTCATTTTTGGCTATTACTACAAAGAAAAATGTATCAAGTCATGAGCTGAAAATTTAAAGAAAGCATATCAGATTTAATCCTACCTAGCTACTCACTTACCATACAGAAAGTGGCACAGAACCAAAGTCTTACCTGGCTTGGGAACTGCACAGCTGCACTCTATATCTGAAACCATCGTCCAAAGTGCTAGGCAGCTCTTGAGAGCTGTGAGCAAAACTATTTTCAAGCACCTCATTAGTTTAAATAGTTCAAGAATCTCCCTCAGATCTCAACACACTCATCCTCCCTGCCCCACTTGATAACAAATGCCTGAGATTAAAAGCCAGAAGGCTCCTTAGAACTATCTGGCCCAGCTTTTTTTTTTTTTTTTTTTTTTTTCCTTGAGACGGAGTTTCACTCTTGTTGCCCAAGGAGTGCAGGGGCACAATCTTGGTTCACTGCAACCTCTGCCTCCTGGGTTCAAACGAGTCTCCTGCTTCACCCTCCTGAGTGGCTGGGATTACAGGCATGAGCCACTGTGCCTGGCCTAGCCCAGCCTTTCACCATCAAAAGGCCTCATATTGCCTAGTGCTTTACAGTCTTCCAATCGGTTTGCCACTTGTAAGTTCCTTTGATTCTCATGACCACTCTATGAGAACAGGTACTGGGTCTTCACAATTTTCCTATCCCCTTCGCCTAGACAGGGTCTGACCCACAGTGAAAGCTCCACGAACACTTGTCAAATCCTCCCCTGTTCATACGGTGCCCTGAAACTTCTCCCACTATTGTCCCAGTTATGGCCCAGAAAACCTGAGCTCTCTCAACAGCTAGGCAGGCTTGATGGAGAACAAGGCCCCCTGCCTGTGCTGCCAAAAGATAGGCTTGAGACAGGTTTCTGGGCTACATATACAGGCGTATAGCTTTTTCTCTTTCATTCATTAGTTGTGGACCTACTATTTGCCAGATACAATGTCAGGCACTGGATGTTCAGAGAGGAACAAAAGAGGGAGTTACAGACTCATGTGGATGACAGACATAACATGTAACACAAAAATATATCATCACAAATCCTGGCATATGTCCTGAAGGTACTGTGATGGAGACCATCAGTGGAAATATAATTTAGATTGGCAGAACAGGGAAGGTATCTCTGAGGAAATGCTATTTAAACTGAGCTCTAAAGGATGGGAGGACTCCAGCTACTCACAGAGTTGGGATGAAGAGAAGTCCATGGAGGCCAAGAGAACAGCATGTAAGCAGCCACCAACACGAGAAAGAGCTTGGAGTAGTCTCTCATAGCAGCCCCTCAGCCTGCATGTTTTCAGCCACAGCTGTGATGAATAGCTCCCTGAAAGCCCAAACTCACCTCCAGCTGACAGCCACCCACCTCAAGCTTCTGAGCTTCTTTCTACTTTCTCTGATAGTGCCACAGGGCAGCTTGTGCTAATGCTCCCCCAAACAACCCTCAATTGTCAGGGACAGGAGCTGGTAGACAGTGTCCCAGTCTCCTGTCCTTTAGGTTCACAACTCTGGAAGGCATTCTGTATACCTTTTGGGAGATCTCAGCAGAATAGAGCCTTATTGCCCAAAACAGCAATCTCAAAATAATGCACTTGGTTTTGTCTTTTCCTTTTCTTTCCACTCTTCTCATGCCCTCACTCCTTCCAGATCACCCCTACCTTGCCCCTAAACCATTTTCAGGGAACTCAATCAAGAATGTGCACGTTAGAGAAACTGAAAAAAAAAAGATCTGAAAAGGGGTGGGCAAGGAAGAAAGTAAAGCAAGATGGGTTTGAACTTGTAGGAATGGGCAGACAATGCAGACTTGCAGGCCATAATGAGAATGTTATGCTACATGCTTCTTGGTGAAGCCTGGGTAGACATGCAAAGCAGGAGTCCACACCACAGAAGATGAAGGCTTATACTGTGATATTAACAGAGGTGATGAAAAGAAATGGGCAGATTGGGATGTATTTTAAAAGCACAATGGGGCCGGGCGCAGTAACTCACGCTTGTATTCCTAGAACTTTAGGAAGCCGAGGCGGGTAGATCACCTGAGGTCAGGAGTTCAAGACCAGCCTGACCAACATGGTGAAACCCCGTCTCTACTAAAAATACAAAAATTAGCTGTGTATGGTAGCAGGTGCCTGCAATCCCGGCTACTTGGGAGCAGAGGCAGGAGAATTGTTTGAACCTGGAGGGTGGAGGTTGCAGTGAGCCGAGATCATGCCACTTCACTCCAGCCTGGGCAACAGAGCAAAACTCCGTCTCAAAAAACAAACAAAGGAAAAAAAGTAGAATGGTCTCTACTTGCTAATGAATTGGGTGAAGCAACGGAAGGGATCACGGATGATCTTGCTTGAGCAACTGGGTGGATGGTGATAACATTTAACTGGGGATAAAAGAGACAAGATTAAGCAGAAAAATGAAAAGTGTAATTTTATACTCATAAAATCTGAAATATCTGTGTGACATCCAAACAGAAACATCAAGTACACATTTAGATACATGAGTCAGGAACTCTAGGGAGTGGCCAGAACTGTAGATATGGGGGTCTTCTGGATATATATATATAATGTTTAAACTGGGAGACTGGATGAGCTTACCTGCAGAGATTGGATAGCTAGAGAAGAGAAGAGGCCCTGCGATGGAACTCCAATATTTGGAAGTTAGGTAGAGGACAAAGAGGCAGCAAATGAAATTTAAAAAGAGCCACTAGGCCAGGCGTGGTGGCTTATGCCTGTAATTCCAGCACTTTGGGAGGCTAAGGCAGGAAGATCACTTGAACCCAGGAGTTTGATACTAGCCTGGGCAACATAGGGAGACCCTGTCTCTATTAAAAAAAAAAGCTTAAAAAATTAGCCAGGAGTGGTAGTGCACAACTGTAGTCCCAGGTATTCAAGAGGCTGAGGTGAGGAGGCTGAGGTGGGAGGATCACTTGAGCCTGGGAGGTCAGGGCTGCAGTGAGTCATGATTGTGCCACTGCACTCCAGCCTGGGTGACTAAGTGGTGAGACCTTGTCTTAAAAAAAAAAGAAAGTCACTAGAACAGGAAGCTTATGGTATCACACAATCAAGAGAGGAGAAAAATTTAAGGAGGGGGCAACTGTTTTAAATGATGCTCAGAAGTGGAATAATTTGAGGACGTAGAACCATCATCATCTCTCGTATCTTTCATCAGCATTAAATCCTAAACGTCACATACCCTCAGGCCAGACACCCCAAGTACAACAAAGCTATTCCTAAAGACAAGCCGATGACTTGAAGCAGTAACTAAATATATGGTTGGCATAGGAGATATTTTACTCAGAGATCCATAGGTCTGTGTTCCTCCATCTGCCCGGGTCTCTCTCCTCTTATTTCTCTAATAAGTGTATATTCCTTTTCTATTCCACTATACGTCTGGCTGTGCTCTAAGTCTTTGAGCTCTTCTAGCCCCAGTGAAGCAGATAAGGGGAAGTATATATTATTACTTCCCCAGGTCCAAGCCATGATTTAAGAATCTTACCACCATAGGCCTATCATTCCTGGCTATCCAGGTCTCAGATTTATGCAGTTACTCAATTTCTAAACTCTTTCTTGCTTGACTGTCTCTCTTTTACTCACTGCATTCTCCTTCCATGTGCCTTTGGGCTTCCCTTGTTTCGCTATTGAGCCCATGGGAGTGCCTTAGCACAGTAACTTGGATTTAAAGTTGCCACACAGTGATTCATCAGGGATACCCAGACTGGTCCCAGGAAAATTCGCTGAGGTATATGCAATCTTTCTTCACCAAAGTTAAAAACAGGTGGCCCC
This sequence comes from Papio anubis, assembly GCF_008728515.1. Classification (NCBI taxonomy): domain Eukaryota; kingdom Metazoa; phylum Chordata; class Mammalia; order Primates; family Cercopithecidae; genus Papio; species Papio anubis. The sequence goes on from NC_044980.1 coordinate 105,478,590, forward strand.
TGCAAGCCTGCCGAGTGCCCTAATGCCACAGAAAGTTAGCTTTCTAGGAATACTCCATTTCTTTCATCAATTATATGGCTTAGATTAGCCAGTGATAGCTAATACTATAAGACTATAACTGAGTGGTAGGAAAAAAATGTTTATTTCATTGCTATCCCTTAAAAAAAAAAATACAATGATATAGAGAACTTGAAAGGCTCCACAGCTTGAAGCCAGATTTTTCAGGATAAGCAGACATTCTCTCCATCTCCTAAACCACCCCAAATACCTGCAACTAAACTAAAATACCCTGAGTCATGTCATTTTATGTCATTTTATGAAACTCTGTTCAAAAGTTTCCAGTGAGTTTCTGGTTTATTTCATTTAGTCTTACTCCTATCAAAGTCGTCTATAAGCCAGCCTACCATACTACTATTCATAGGATAATACAAGCTTTCCACCAATACAGCCCTTTCTCCTCACAAACATGGAACTTGGCTTTGCCTCACCCCACCTGTTCTGTGGTGCTTCCCCAGAATTCTTCTTCCCACCTGCCCTGTGGTGCTTACCCAGAATACCTCTCCCCACCTGCCCTGCGGTGCTTACCCAGAATACCTCTCCCCACCTGCCCTGTGGTACTTACCCAGAATACCTCTCCCCACCTGCCCTGCGGTGCTTACCCAGAATACCTCTCCCCACCTGCCCTGTGGTGCTTACCCAGAATACCTCTTCCCACCTGCCCTGTGCTGCTTATCCAGAATGCCTCCCCCCACCTCCCCTGTGGTGCTTGCCTAGAATGCCTCTCCCCTCCTGCCTTGTGGCACTTACCCAGAATGCCCTCCTCATGCAAGCCATACCCCATTCAGGGAAGCCTGCCTGGCATCATGCTCCAGGCTTCATGTTTTTCTTTAAAATCCCAAAGCCCTTGGTACGAACCCATAGTTTAGCCGTTGACTTTTTTTTTCTTTTGAGATGGAATCTCACTCTGCCGCCCAGGCTGAAGTGCAGTGGCACAATCTCGGCTCACTGCAGCCTCGGCCTCCTGGGTTCAAGCAATTCTTCTGCCTCAGCTTCCCAAGTAGCTGGGATTACGTGTGCCTGCCACCACACCTTTGTATTTTTAGTAGAGACAGGGTTTTACCATGTCGGCTGGGCTGGTCTCAAACTCCTGACTTCAGGCGATCCACCTGCCTCGACTTCCCGAAGGGCTGGGATTACAGGCATGAGCCACCAAGCCTGGCCACTGACTTTGTCTTGATTTTTAATTCCACTCTGCGTAGTCTGAATTCTCCATCCAAATTATAGTTTTGTTCTAGTCTCATGGCTTGCCACCGACCTAGGTCAAGCTCTTACTAGAAATGGAACTGTTTTAACAGAACTTCACCTGTCTAACAGAGTCCCTTTTCTACTTAGAAACCCTTTAAAACCTCTCAGGTTGAAGTTTATTCTCTTAATTAGCACATACAATTTCTTATGCTTTAGGCTCACTGACCTTTCTGGCTTCGTCTCCTATCCTTTGTCCTCCACCCACCACTACACACAGCTGTGACCTGCCACATGGAGCTGCTGTTCCCTGAACCTCTCATGCTAGTTCTTACCTTTCAAGTGTCATTACCTAGAATGCACTTCTGTACTTTAGTTACCTAACCAATCTCTATTCATTTTCCAGACTTAGCTAGAGTAAAAACCTCCTCCAGGAAGTCTTCCCTGATTTGGATACCCCTAGTCTGTGCCTCCAAAGCATTCTACTCCTACTACTCCTAACACTTCTTGGCCTATTGATAAGCACTGACTACTTAGGGAGCAGGGGATGTGTCTTTTTTGTATTGTGTTGCTATTTTGTATTAGAACAGTTATCTTATGTCTTACCTACCCAGAAGCCAGTAACGGCTCATCATGGCTAACAAAATCCAACCTCTTCAATTTAGAATTCAAAATCCTTGGCAATCTGTTCTCTATTCTGTGAACAACCCAGTTCTACTTGCTGTTTTGTAAGAGTGTTTCCTTTGCTTTCCAATCCCTAGTTATTGATGCAAACCAGAACTCTACCCAGGATGATGTCCCTTTGGTCCCCCTTCCCATGTTCTCCTATACATGTCCAACCCATTCCCAAAGCCTCAGCTCAAATCCCATCTCCTCTGTAAAAATATACCCAGACTTCCCTTCTGCCTGAGTCATAATTAATCTCTTCCCCTTCTCTTCTTTTATGACATCTTGACATCTAATTATAGTATTCACTGCTGTTTGCTTTATACTTTTTTTGGGAGGGTGGTCCCTAGTAGATTATGGGCTCTTAGATGATGTCTCCCACAGTGCATATGACATTGTTCAAACTCAGTAATTGTACTAAACTGAGACCCTTTCATTAGAAGAAGTGCTGAGCTCCAAATCAGCTTCTATTCTAGGCTTGGCTGCTTATAACCTTGGGCAGGTCCCTTAACTTCTGTTGGCTTCCCTTGCCTCATCTCTAAAATAAGATTAATCATATTAAGGATGCTTGAAAAAAATTAATTATTTATTATTTTCAAAGTGTCTTGGGATCTTTAGAGATTGGCATTTCTATTTTTGTGGTATCTTTCTTGCTAGAGCTTGCAGTTTTCTTAAAAAGAAACATTCAAAGGAAAGGCATGGTTTATTCAAAGAACTTTTTTTTTTCAGAATCTGAAATAATTACATCCTATATTTCAGACAAGGTCATCTTTTACCTTTTATAGCAAATGGCGGAGTCTAGAAGAAACCTGCTTTTCCTACCAGTGACTTTAAAGTGATTGCAGTATTCATGTTGAATTACAAAAAGATGAGTAAGTATTCTATCATGCAAAGAACAGGGATTTCCCTGAGGGAAGAAATAAATGAAGAAAATGTTTGAAGCATACCTAAATACAAATGACCTTTAAAGAAATGTGTTTCCTATTTATCTGTCCTGGTCAAGGCTAGTCGCAGAAATACTTACTTGAGTGATTAATTCATTTTAAGACACACAAAGCATATCCAAACTCAAGGACAAAGAGACCGAAGTCACTGGCAATAATAACTCATATTTCATATACATTGACTCGCTCAATCCTCACAATACTCCCATGAGATACTGAGGGCAGGTATTATTAAACCTGTTTTATGGTTGAGGAAATTGCAGTCCAGTGTGGTTATGCAACTTGCCCAAGGCCACTCTGTATGTAGTGAAGTCAGGACTCAAATCGATCCTTTGAATCAAATCCAGGGCTCCTCCTACTCGTATCACTACCTCTTGGCCCTGGTGCCCTGAGTCTCGTAGACAGGAGGGCAAAGAGAATCAGGTACCTCAGAAAACTTCCTATGAAACTTCAAGTTCCTCCTCCCAGTGAGGTCCTTGAACCCCTCTGCAGAGGAATCCTTGATCTCCCTTTATCCTAATGCTTGGGCTCTCTCAGTGTTTAGGTGAGCTTTATTTATCTGCCCCCCTTCAGCTCAGCCAGAGTGCCCTTCTCCTCACAGGCTTCCATCAACTGCCTGCTGCATGGCAGTAACTTAAATGCATCAGGCAGGAAGACACACTCAGTGCAGGGATGGTGGCGTCTCAGGGGATCTCCAGTCTGCATTCACAGCAGTTTACCCTGCAGTTCTCTGAAGAGAGAACTCAAAACCCAGAGACTGCGGCTCCTACAGTCAGAGGAGTGGCTCTTTAAAAATTGTTGCTGGTCTGTACACAAACCTCCTGACTTTGGTCCCCTGTATCCAAATCCCTGCACTCTCTCCTGTGTTCCCACAACACCTGTATGTAGCTTGCACCATTCCTCACCTTGGGCCTTGAGCTATAGTTCTCTGCGGACATGTCGGATGTGTCTTATCTCCCCTGTTGGATAATAAGCTTATTAAAGGCATGTGAAAAGTTGGTTATTGTGATAACTATAATGGGAAGCAGTATTTATTGATTGATTGATACTTTTTGAGTGTTAGGTACAGTGCTAAACATTACACCTAATGCTGTAATGAATCTTCACAACAGCTTGTGAGGCAGGTATTATGTTCATCCAAATTTTATAGCTGAGGAAATGTAGAAGTGGAACAATTATTTGTTCAAGATGTCACATCTAATAATCATCAAAGCCAGGGCCAAGAGTGAGGTTTGTCATTATCTTTCACTGTAACCCCAAATGGCCTGGCGGGTACAACGTAACATTCATTGAATGACAGGACGACCTAGAAGTGCACTTAGTAGAATGTCATGAACATTTATTTGACTTCGGTAAACTGTTGTATAGTTTAATTTGGACAGCACATAATATAAATAGCTAAAACTTTAAATTAATGTAGTGCTAAACGTACTATGTACTCAGGCTTGCTCTCTCTGCCGTCCTCTTTCTCTCTTCCCCTCCTCCAGAGCAAAACATCTTTATTTTCTTTTCAATTTATTTATTGAAGAAACTGAAACAGTCATCTTGTAGTGTTTCCTTCACTTTGGATTTCATAGATTATATTACATAATCCTCATAACAGTCATATTATTAATCTTATGAGGTAGGTGCTATTATCATCCCTATTTTGCAAGTCAGAAAAAAAAAGGCTCAGAATGGTGAAAAATTGGTTCCAGATGACAAAGGACCTGCCCCCTCACTTTTCCCTGCTAGCCTCACCTCTTACTCTTCCCCTGGTCCCATCCCTCACTTCTCACCACCTTCCCATCCTCTCTTGCTTTCCTGTTTCTCCTCCCACCTGCTTCCTTACTTCACCCTCCTGGTACTTCCCACCTGCTTCTCCCCCACCTCCATCCTCTCTTTTGCTACATCCCTTCCATTTGCCCCCTTGCTTCTCTCCTCCTGCCCCCACACACCTGTTTCTCACCCCCTCCATGCAAATAAAAAGAAAAAGTGACGTAAGAAGTGATAAGTGAGGACACAAACCCAGCTCGCACTGACTCCCTGTCATATGCTCCTAACCAAGACAGCCAGCCTCTGGTGTAGCCACACCCAGCAAGCGTCTGCTAAATGGACATTAGTGACTTTGCTATAATTCATTTTACTACTTACCACAGAGACACAAAAAATAAAGGAGAATAGCACTTAGATGTTTTATATTCATTTGCAAGTTTTATGAGAATCATGACTAATATTCAATGTTTGACTAAAGAAGTACAATTCTCTAAAATGACAAACTTAGATATTTGTCTTTTATAAATCAAATACATCACTACTTCATCATGAGTGGCAATTTATAATGCTCTTGAACTCATAAGTTAAAAGGGTAAAATATGTAACTTCAAAAAGGATTTGGATAAAATAATAGAGCCATAGTGGTTTATGAAAGGAAGCCAAGGTTATTCATGATATATATCTCATCTTTTAAAATTGTAAATTAAAGTAATGTTTATTATTGAACATTTGGAAAAAAATTTTAGAGTACAAAGAAAATGAAAGCCGCTTACGATGGTATTACCCTCAAAAATCCCTCATCTTTTGAGTTGACATATGAAAAGCAGCTAGTCTCTTCCGCCATATGCGAGTGCAGGGATGAAGCTTGTGCTGCCAGTAGCAAAGATCTGACCTAGTGTAGAATCTCTAGAGAATTTTTCAGAAGAGGTAGCGAGTATGCCCACAGACAATAAAGCAGGAAGCCATATGAGAGAAGAAATCTGTGATAATAAGGCAAGGGTCATAAAACCCAGAATTTAAAGCTAAGAAAAAAAGACATGAATAAAAAAATATAGATACTGATACTTGCAAGGAAAAGGTGAAAAATGAAGCCTGAAGGTGGAAAGGGATGTGGATTTATGTTTTAGGCAAATTCCAGAAGTTTTGACACTAAAATAACTTAGGGAAATCACATGCATTTCAAAGACATCTATTTTGACCCACGTAGTGTGAGGTCAGGTCACAGGATGAAATGGAACATAAGAAACTGAGCTGCAGTTCTTTTGTTTTGTTTTGGTTTTTAGATGGAGTCTCACTCATCGCCCAGGCTGGAGTCAGTGGCGTGATCTCGGCTTATTGCAACCTCTGCCTCCCAGGTTCAAGCGATTCTCCAGCCTCAGCCTCCCAAGTAGCTGGGACTACAGGTGTGCACCACCACGCCTGGCTAATTTTTGTATTTTTAGTAGAGACTGGGTTTCACCATATTGGCCAGGCTGGTCTGAAACTCCTGACCTCTTGATCCGCCCACCTTGGCCTCCCAAAGTGCTGGGATTACAGGTGTGAGCCACTGCAACCACCCGGAGCTGCAGTTCATTTATAAAAAGATAGAAGACCCCAGCTCTCCCAAAGATGCCAAGTCAGGGATTAACTGCCACAGCGGGGCTGTATACCACTTTACAAGCTTGCCATTACAGACACATCCTGGCCAGGACTTCCCATTTGTTACAGTGTACCCAGATTCCTGAACATACTCACCTGGCCTTCTGCAAGGTCACCTCTACCCAGCTACCATCTCATAGCTAGAGTCCTCTCTGTAGAGATTTACCCCCTCTGGCCTGATGTATACTTCCGCTACCCTCTTTTTTTTTTTTTTTTTTTTTCCTACCCAGGGAAGAAAATGGCCTTGTCGACCCTGACATAAATGATCAGTGTTCAGCAGTCCACAGGGCAGATGGAAACAGTTTGACATTACACTGTAACTGGCCGTTCTTCAAACGGAATTCCTTCTGGAGACAGCCGCATTTTTAAAGTTAACCACATGCACATCTGTAATGTGACCTGTGGTGCTTATTACGTTCTTTAATAGATGAGGCATAACAGATCATAAATAGTTTTATAGGGAGACCTAATAAGCAGGCCTATTTATTTCTTTCAATTGTATGGCCTTTGCTCCCTGCCTTAGGTTATTTCCATACTCAGAGGTCTGAAAACACACGTAGAAGACTGAGGCAGGCTGTTGGTTGTTTCTTAGAAGCCAAAGGTGACAGCAGGCTCAGCTCTTGAGACACCACCTTGTTGGTCTGATTTTAAAATTGAAACTTACCATACTTCAGTTTTTGGAAGTTTTATTATCATTATTTTTGTTCAGGCAAAATAATCAGTCACACAGTAATTTGGAGATTTTCTATCAAGAGAGGAGAAGAAAAACAGACCACAGCAAAAGGGGGCCAAGCGGGAGAGGGAAAGAAGCACAGAACCGTTTTAAAACAGATACGAGGGAAGTCTTATCTCACAAACCCACTTCAGCCAGAAGGAAAGAATGCTCTCTTTCTCTCTCCTTCATAACCGCAGCCCCATTTACTTTTTTTCTTTTTTTGAAATTGAGTTTTGCTCTGTTGCCCAGGCTGGAGTGCAGTGGCGCAATCTCGGCTCACTGCAACCTCCGCCTCCCAGGTTCAAGTGATTCTCTGCCCCAGCCTCCCAAGTAGCTGGGATTACAGGTGTGCACTGCCACACCCAGCTGATTTTTGTATTTTTAATAGAGATGGGGTTTCACCATGTTGGCCAGGCTCGTCTCAAACACCTGACCTCAAGTGATCCACCCGCCTCAGCCTCCCAAAGTGCTGGGATTACAGGTGTGAGCCACCGCACCCGGCACCAATTTACTTTTAAAAATTCTCCATTGCAGTATGTTTACAGAAATCCACCCAGGCATATGTAGTTATATATCTTCCTTCCAGAAAGGTTTTGTTTTTATGGTTTCAAAAAATGTACCTGTGGTGTCTAGGCCTAAATAAAATATCTATTTACATTTCTTTAGTTCCAAATCTATATCCATATATATCCACCCTTTTTACATGATTTTTATCACAGAATGTGTACTAGTTTGTGCTCTCATTTTTAAGTGTGTATTTCTACAAGAGTTTTTTTTTCAAATCATCAAGTATGTCTTGAAGCTCTGTTCTCCCATGCTTACATTTCAACATAATTTTTTTTATTTTAAAGTGATTTAACTTATTATAAAATGGAGGTGCTAGAGTTGCTTAGAAGGGAATACCTGCTTTCTCTAGTTTCTAGGTTAAGAGACTCTGCTTTAACTTCATGAGGTCATAATCTCCCCATTCATCAGATTCTGCCCTTTGTTCTATGTCCTTCATGCAATATTTCTAAAAATAAAATGCAAATGTGAAATTTATAGGAAAAAATATTTCTTAAGAGATTTCGAACAGAGAACATTGAGGTTATGAACCTGGTGATGCAGAGGAACAGCCACTTCTAATCAGTATGAACCAGAAGGAGAGAACAGTAGTGGTGTCCGTGACTGAGGTTACGAAGAATCCAGAGAATCCAAGAGGATTGTTAGAAGTAGGTGTGGAAAAAAACCACAAATGTTGAAGAGGTTTTTGGAGGCTACATTAAAGCCTTTTTTTGTCTAGAACTTGTTAGTGTCTCTATCAATTAAGAGCATTAACCTCTCCACATTGTTCTCTTTATAGGTAAAATGTGAGGGGGAAGGACACACTGAATAAATTACCTCTTCACTATTGTCCCAGAAACAAAATGACAAAAGTTGCCCCAGATCCCCAATGACTACGTATAATAAAAAGGAATGGCCAGGTGCAGTAGCTGTCACCTATAATCCTAGCACTTTGGGAGACCAAGGCAGACTGATCGCTTGAGTCCAGGAGTTCACGACCAGCCTGGCAAAACTCCATCTCTATAAAAAAAAAAAAAAAAAAAAAAAAAAAAAGCACACAAAAGTTAGTTAGGCATGGTGGTATGCACTTGAAGTCCCAGCTACTCAAGAGGCTGAAATGGGAGGACTGCTTGAGCCCAGGAGGCAGAGGTTGCGGTGAACTGAGGATGCATCACTTCACTCCAGCCTGGGTGACAGAGCAAGACCCTCTTTCTAAAAAAAAAGGAAGTGAAAAGCAAAGGTTAACATATCGTGCCATATTCGAGGCAAAGAGTTGATATCAAAGTTCTTGTTTAATATGGTGAAAAACTACACACTTTAAAAGGAGAGCAAAAAATATTTTTTAAAGTCAACCTTAAATTTACCAAAAAGAACCAAACTAGGAAATGGAAAAATCCAATACAATTTTATTATTAATAGTTATCTACTGCCACTTAACAAATTACCTCAAAACTCAATGGCTTAAAAGAACAAACATTTCTTTTCACAGCTTTTGTGAGCCAGGAATCTGGGAGAAGCTTAGCTGGGTGGTTCTGGCTCAGGTTTTACCGTCTAGAGATTTGACAGGTGCTAGAGGATCTTCTTCCTAACTCTGTCGTGCGGCTATTATCCAGAGGCTTTCATTCCTCATGACTGCTCACAGAATCATCTTGTGGATCTCACTGCAGAGTTGGTGAGTAGCTTCACAATAGGGTAGCTGGCTTCCCTCAGAGTCAGTGATCCAAGATTTCAAGCTGGGGGGAATCGGGATGATTTTGATCTGCTAGTCACATACCCTTACTTACACTGTATTTTATTCATTAGAAGAGAATCATCAAGGTCAGGTATGGTGCCTCACACCTGTAATCCTAGCACTTCGGAAGGCTGAGACAGGAGGATTGTTTGAGGCTGGGAGTTCAAGACCAACCTGGCCAACATAGCGAGACCTCATCTCTATAAATAATTTAATTAATTAAAAAGAAGAGAATCATCAGGTCCAGCCCACACTCAGGAGGAGGGGAATTAGCCTCTGCCCTTTGGAGGAAGAATGTCAAAGAATTTGTGGACACATTTTTAAATCATTATATAATAACTTTAAAAACTATGAGAGGTGACTGGCAGGAAGGGCTTGGGAGGAACACCAACTTCTAGACAGAACGGAGAAGCCAGATACACAGGAAGGCTCAACTCCTACCTTTACTGCTGCCCCCAGAAACAGTACAAGACAGTCAACAAAATCTTGAGTATCCTTACCAAAACCTCCAAATCAAGACAGAATATATATACTAAGTGCATATGTGTATCTCTCTCATCTTCTGACTGAGAAATGATGGAAATGAATGCTGGAGGAAAAGGGATAAATAGAGAAGTGAGCAATGGCTCTGATGCTCTGAAAAGTATGCAAGGCTCTAGGGTTCCAGGCTGAACTGGGAAAACAATCCAAAATCCCCGAGTAATACCAACACTGTTGGGGCCCTGCCCACACCCCCTCAGCATTCACAATTTCTGTATCTGGTTTTTGAGCTTCCAACTGCAACCACCTACAGCTGAGGGTTTTTCTGTTTTGTTTTGTTTTGGAGACAGAGTCTTGCTCTGTCACCCAGGCTGGAGTGCAGGTGGCATGATCTCAGTTCACTGCAACCTCCACCTCCCAGATTCAAGCAATTCTCCTGCGTCAGTCTCCCAAGTAGTTGGGACTACAGGCATGTACCACTACATCTAGCTAATATTTTGTATTTTTAGTAGGTACTGGGTTTTACCATGTTGGCCAGGCTGGTCTTGAACTCCTGACCTCGAGTGATCTGCCTGCCTTGGTCTCTCAAAGTGCTGGGATTACAGGCGTGAGCTGCCACGCCCAGCCTCTGAGTGTTCTTTTGATCAGCAGAGCCCATTTGGCCTGTCATGGGGCAGACAGAAAGTGCTGGGAAGTTAATGCTCCTCCCAGCAATGCTCAAGCAATGACTGACATCAGGTGGGATAAATATCCAATTTCTCCACTGTCAATTGCAGTAACTCTGATATGTGTTCTGCACTGCCTCCCAGAGTTCCCTGGTGGGACTGAGCTGCTCCTACGGCCCACAAAAGTAACCTTTTACTGGCACACCCTTTATTGGCTTTCTTCCCTTCCCTTCCTCACTTTTCCACTCACCTACCAGTGCTTCCTGGGACGTTCTCCCAAATAAACTGCTTCCACTAACTTTCTTGTCTCGGTTTCTGCCTCTGAGATAACCCAACCTAAGAACCAATGAAAAGAACAGAATACACACTCCAATGGGAAGTATGAACCCTGATATAGAACAATTAACAAAATCCCAGAATACAGAGTAGAGCCCAGGTAACATACAAGATAGCATACCCATGATTATCTGTAGTATGTTTCCACTTTTATAAAAGTGTCAACCTAAATAACAAACAGAGACAGAGTCTCTAAAAGAAAACTATACATATTCAGGAATAAAGCATTGCAATGGGAATGTGTGTGCCATAGTAAACTATATGCATATTCAAGGAGGTAAAGAAAGACAAAGGCTTTTAAATGAAAAACGAGGAGGATTACATAATTGTTTTAAGATAATTTTCCTTGGGTTACAAGGATCAATAACAAGGGTGACACCAGTCCAAGTTTGGACAGGCAGTTGGGGGCAGATATTCTCACAGAAATATTTTTTGTGTAAGGTTGTGATAGCCTTTGTGCAAGGTTGTGTTTTTTGCAGTCTTTTGTGGTAGTTTTTGTTACCAAGTATTTATGCATGTGAACCTTTCTCTTCATGGCTTCCTTGGCTCTATTTGTCAGAGGTTTTTTTTTTTTTTTTTTTATAACACAAGTGACTTTTTATTCTGACAACTTTCACAAAAGTATCCCCTTCTTGTTCTCCAACAAGCCAGTCAGCCATCTATTTGTCTATTTTTTATTCATCCATCTGTAGACATGCATATAAATATGTCTAGGGACATGCATCTGCCATGCTGCCATGGCTGCTGGCACCCCCTATGAAGCACTTTGGCTGGTACCACTTATTGGAGTATTGTGGCCAGCAGACCAAGAACACCTTGGCTCCTCCTGTGCAACAGGTTCCTAATTTCAAAGGACCAGAGAACAAAGGCAGGGACCTGGTACCAGCCCCACAAAACTAGAGCATGCAGACCAGGAGTACTGACCTGGGCCCTGGTTCCCTAAAATCTTCCAGAAATGAACTCAGTTGACTGAACCCACTGTTTACCACAATCAAACCCCCAAGGGTATCAAAGAAGATAAAAAGAAAAAGCCATTCAAAGGACACCAACTTCAAACAGTGAAGGATCACCAGCCCAGTCTACACAGATGAGAAAGAACCAGCTCAAGAACTCTGGCAACTCAAAGAGTCAGAGTGTTTTCTTACCTCCAAATAATCACACTAGTCCCCCTGTTCTTAACCAATCTGAAATGACTGAAATGACAGAAATATTATTCAGATTATGGATAGGAATGAAGATCACTGACATTCAGGAGAAAGTCAAAACCCAGTCCAAAAAAATCTAAGGAACACAAGAAAATGACACAGGAGAGTAAAGATGAAATGGCCATTTTGAGAAAGAACCAAACAGATCTGAAAGAACTGAAAAACTCACTTCAAGAATGTCATAATGCAATCACAAGTGTTAACAGCAGAAACAACGAAACTGAGGAAAGAATCTTAGAGCTCAAAGACTAGTTCTCTGTGATAAATCAGTCAGACAAAAATAAATAAAAAGTAATAAAGAAGAATGAAGAAAATCTCTGAAAAATATGGGATTATGTAAAGAGAACAAATATACGACTCATTGGCATCCCTGAAAGAGAGGAAGAGAAAGCAAGCAACTTAGAAAACACAGTTGAGAATATCATCCATGAGAATGTCCTCAAACACACCAGAGAGGCCAACATTCAAATTCAGGAAATGCGGAGAACCCCTGCAAGATACTATACAAGATGATCATCCACAAAACACATAGTCATCAGATTCTCCAAGGTCAAAATTAAAGACAAAACGTTAAAGGCAGCTAGAGAGAAGGGTCAGGACACCTACAAAGGGAACTCCATCAAGCTAAAAACAGACCTTTCAGCAGAAATGCTATAAGCCAGAAGAGATTGGGGGGCTATACTTGATATTCATAAAGAAAAGAAATTCCAACCAAGAATTTCACATCCAGCCAAACTAAGCTTCATATGCAAAAGAGAAATAAAATCCTTTTCAGACAAGCAAATGCTACGGGAATTAATTACCATTAGACCTATTTTACAAGAAGTCCTTAAGGGAGTGCTAAATGTCAAAAGGAAAGACCATTACTGGCTACCACAAAAATACACTTAAGTACATAGACCGTTGACACTACAAAGCAGCCACACAATTAAGTCTGCATAACAACCAGCTAACAACATGATGATGGGATCAAATCTGCACATGTCAATATTAATCTTGAAAGTAAACAGGCTAAATGCCCCAATTTAAAGGCACTGAGTGGCAAGTTGGATAAAGAAGCACGACCCAACTATATGCTGTCTTCAAGAGACCCATCTCACATGCAATGACACCCATAGCCTCAAAATAAAGGAATGGAGAAAAAATTACCAAGCAAAGAGAAAACAGAAAAAAAAGCAGAGGTTTCTGTTGTAATTTCAGACAAAACAGACATTATACCAACAACGGTCAAAAAGACAAGAAGGACATCACAATAATGGTCAAAAAAGACAAAGAAGGGCATTACATAACGGTAAAAGGTTCAATTCAACAAGAAGGCCTAATTATCCTAAATACCAACGCAGGATCACCCAGTTTCATAAAGCGAGTTCTTAGAGACCTATGAAGAGACTTAGAACCCATGCACACAATAAATAGAGACGTCAACACCCCACTGACAGTATTAGACAGATCATAAAGACAGAAAACTAACAAAGATATTCAGGACCTGAGCTTGACACTTGACCAGATGGGCCTAACAGACATCTACAGAACTCTCCATCCCAAAATAATAGAATATACATTCTTCTCTTCGCCATATGCCACATACTCTAAAATCGACCAACAATTGGACATAGAACAGTCCTCAGCAAATGCAAAAGAACCAAAATCATACTAAACACACTCTCGGACAACAGCATAATAAAAATAGAAATCAAGACTTTAAAAAATTACTCAAAAACATGCAATTACAAGGAAATTATGCAACCTGCTCCTGAATGACTTTTGAGTAAATAATGAAATTAAGGCAGAAATTAAGAAGTTCTATGAAACTAATGAGAACAAACATACAGCATATCAGAATGTCTGGGACACAGCTAAAGCAGTGTTAAGAGGGAAATTTATAGCACTAAATGCCCACATCAAAAAGTTAGAAAGATCTCATATTATCAACCTAATATCACAACTAAAAGAACTAGAGAAGCCACAGCAAAGCAACCCCAAAGCTAAAAGACAAGAAATAACCAAAATCAAAGCAGAACTGAAGGGAATTGAGATGTGGAAAACCCATGCAAAAGATAAGTGAACCAGGAGTTGGAGTCTTCGAAAGAATAAATAAGACTGATAGATTGCTAGCTAGACTAACAAACAAAACAAAAGAGAAGGGCCAAATAAACACAAGGAATAATGACAAATGGGACATTACTACTGACCCAACAGAAATACAAAAGAATCCTGAGAGACTACTATGAACACCTCTATGCCCACAAACTAGAAAATCTAGAAGAAATTGATAAATTTCTGGAAATATGCCAAGATTGAACCAGGAAGAAATTGAATCCCTGAACAGAACAATAACGAGTTCTAAAATTGAATAAGTAAAAACAAAAAGCCTACCAACATAAAAACCCAAGACTAGACAGAATCACTGCCAAATTCTATCAGATATACAATGAAGAGCTAGTATCATTCCTTCTAAAACTGTTCCCAAAACATGAGGAGGAGGAAATTTTCCCTAACTCATCCTATGGGACCAGCATCATACTGATACCAAAACCTGGCAAAGACACACAGACACGTACAAAACCATCAGGCAAAAATCCTTGATGAACATAGATGCAAAAATCCTCAACAAAATATTGCAAAAATGAATCTAGCAGCACATCAGAAAGCTACTCCACCATGATCAAGTAGGCTTTATACCTGGAATGCCAGGTTTTGACATATGCAAATCAGTAAAATTCATGTTGAACCCAAAAAGAGCCTGAATAGCCAAGGCAATCCTAAGAAAAAAAAAGAAAGAAAAAAAGCCAGTGGCATTTCACTACCTAACTCCAAACTATACTACAAGGCTACAAGGCTATACTACAAGGTAACCAAAACAGCATAGTACTGGTACAAAAATAGACACATAAACCAATGGAACAGAATAGAGAGGCCAGAAAGTATGTCACACACCTACAATCATCTGATATTCGACAAAGTCAACAAAAACAAGCAATGGGGAAAGGACTCCTTATTCAATAAATCATGCTGGGATAACTGGCTAGCCATATGCAGAAGGTTGAAACTGGAACCCTTTCTTACACTGCATACAAAAATCAACTCAAGATGGATTAAAGATTTAAATGCAAAACCTAAAACTATAAAAACCTTGGGCAACAACCTAGGAAATACCATTCTGGACATAGACCCCAGCAAAGATTTCATGATGAAGATGCCAAAAGCAATTGCAACAAAAACAAAAATTGACAAATGGGACATAATTAAACTAAAGAGCAACTATCAACAGGGTAAACAACCTACAGAATGGAAGAAAATATTTGCAAACGATGTATCTGACAAAGGTCTATTATTCAGAATCTATAAGGAACTTGAACAAATTAGCAGGAAAAAACAAACAATCCCATTAAAAAGTGGGCAAAGGATATGACCAGACACTTTTCAAAAGAAGGCATATATGCAGCCAAAGGGCATATGAGAAGATGCTCAACATTACCAATCATTAGAGAAATACAAATCAAACCCACAAGGATACCATCTCGCACTAGTTAGAATGGCTATTATTATTATTATTATTTATTTATTTATTATTTATTTATTTATTTATTTTTGAGACGGAGTCTCGCTCTGTTGCCTGGGCTGGAGTGCAGTGGCCGGATCTCAGCTCACTGCAAGCTCCGCCTCCCGGGTTCACGCCATTCTCCTGCCTCAGCCTCCCGAGTAGCTGGGACTACAGGCGCCTGACACCTCCCCCAGCTAGTTTTTTGTATTTTTTAGTAGAGACGGAGTTTCACTGTGTTCGCCAGGATGGTCTCGATCTCCTGACCTCGTGATCCGCCTGTCTCGGCCTCCCAAAGTGCTGGGATTACAGGCTTGAGCCACCGTGCCCGGCCCTAGAATGGCTATTATTAAAAAGTCAAAAAATAACAGATGCTGCAGAGGTTGCAGAGAAAAGAGAACACTTATACATGCTGATGGAGATGTAAATTAGTTCAGCCATTGTGGCAAGAAGTGTGATGATTTCTCAAAGAACTTAAAACAGAATTACCATTTGATCCAGCAATCTCATTAATAGCTATATACCTGATATGGTTTGGCTGTGTCCCCACCCAAATATCAACTTGAATTACATCTCCCAGAATTCCCACATGTGGTGGGAGGGACCCAGGGGGAGGCAACTGAATCACGGAGGCCGGTCTTCCCCATGCTATTCTCATGATTGTGAATAAGTCTCACAAGAGCTGATGGGTTTAACAGGGGTTTCTGCTTTTGCTTCTTCCTCATTTTCTCTTGCTGCCACCATGTAAGAAGTGCCTTTCACCTCCCACCATGATTCTGAGGCCTCCCCAGCCATGTGGAAGAGTAAGTCCGATTAAAACTCTTTTTCTTCCTAGTCTCAGGTATGTCTTTATCAACAGCATGAAAACAGACTAATACAATACTCAAAGGAATATAAATAGTTCTATTATACCATAAAGACATGTGCATGCATATGTTTATTGCAACACTATTCACAACAGGGAAAACATGGAATCAACCTAAATGACCATCAGTGATAGACTGGATAATTAAAATGTGGTGCATACACATACCACACAGTTATTAAAAAAATAAAGGAGATCATGTCCTTTGCAGCAACATGGATAGAACTGGAGGTCACTATCCTAAGTGAACTAACACAGGAACGGAGTATCACATGTTCTCACTTATAAGTGGGAGTTAAACATTGAATACACATGGACACAAAGAAGGGAACAACAGATACCGGGGCCTACTTGAGGGTGTAGGGTGGGAGGAGGGAGAGATGGAAAAACTACCTATCAGGAACTATGCTTATTACCTGGGTGACAAAATAATCTGTACACAAAAGCTCCACAACACACAATTTACCTGTATAACAAACTTGCACATGTACCCCTGAACCTAAAATTTTAAAAAATTAAAATTAAAAAAGTAAATAAAGGAAAGAGAAAGATGTCTAAAGTCATTTCTTATATTAAGTCTAATTATGTCTACATGGTGCAATCTGGGCTGTTTTTAATCTTCATATTTGTTCTTTTTCATTATACACATTCTCTGTAATAAGCATGTACCATTTTTAAAACAACAATAATGATTGTTTTCTTTAAAAAGCAAAAATTGAGGGGGTGGAAAAATAGATGTTGGTCAAAGGGTACAAACTTGCAGTTACAAGATGAATAATTTCTGGGGACATAATGTATAGCATGGTGACTATAGGTAATGTATTGTGTGCTTGAAATTTACTGAGTGAATCTTAAGTATTTTTAACACAAAAAAAGGTAACTATGTGAGGTGGCAGATATGTTAATCAGCTTAGTTGTGGCAATCATTTCACAGTGTATATGTATATCAAATCATCACTTCGTACACCTTGAATATATACAATTTGTATTTGTCAACTATACCTCAATAAAGCAGAAAAAACAAAAAAGGCTAGAAAGAATCATGCCAAGAGGTGAATAAGGTAACTCATTCCAGATGGTGTGAATTTAGATGATTGTGACTTTCTTTTATGACTTTCTGTATCTTTAATGAGAAGCTGTTTATTTTTTCTTCCTTGTTCCTATCAAATTGGTCATAATTTTTTAAAATCAGTAATACACAGCGTTGATGAAAGACTATGAAATAGGCAGTTTTACATGTCACAAGGTAGAAGGAGGTTGCTTTAAAGCAGTAAGTTGGCAAAACTTTTCAGGAAGGTAAATTAACAATATAAATCAGAGGTCTTCAAAACCTTGATGCTTTTAAAGATTCAGTGATTATTCTATGTATTTAGCTTAAGGCAGTGTTTCCCAAAGGTTGGTCTCAGCATCAGAATCACTCTGGCCCCACCAAAGACATCTGAATCAATATCTCTGGGGCTGAGATCTTGGAATTGTGCATTAACAAGTTCTCCTGATAATGCTTATACATACTAAGGCTTAAGCCCTCCTGGCGTGGGGAAATGAAATTCATTCATTAATGTTTATTCTCTACGAAGAATCAGTCTCTGTTCCCTGCACTGGGGACATAGCTGTAAATAACTCAGAAAAGGTCCTTTGACTCATGTATCTTTTTAGTTTGTTTGTTTTTGAGGCGGAGTCTCGCTCTGTCACCCAGGCTGGAGTGCAGTGGCGTGATCTTGGCTCACTGCAACCTCCGCTTCCCCAGTTCAAGCGATTGTCCTGTCTCAGCGTCCTGAGTAGCTGGAACTACAGGCGCACGCTGCCACGCCTAGCTAATTTTTTGTATTTTAGTAGAGACGGGGTTTCACCGTGTTGCCCAGGCTGGTCTCAAACTCCTGAGCTCAGGCAATCTGCCCACTTCGGCCTCCCAAAGTGCTAGGATTACAGGCGTGAGCCACCGCACCCAGCCTGTATCTAATTTTTTTAACTAACAATTTTAACATAAATGTATGGATTATAGTGATAATTATAACAAAAATAAGAAGTAATGGTAATATTCAATGCTATGCCAAAGAATGGCAGCGGGACACCTTCATTATGTGGTGTCAGATGAAAATAGTTATAATCCCTTTTTTAAAAATATACCTATGTGTTAATGAAAAGACTAACGGGAAATATGTATCACAAAAATATTAATATTAATTTTGGTTATCTCTGAAGAACATGATTGTAGGTCATTTCTGTTTCCTTCTTTGTTCTTTTTGGTATTTTCTAAATCCTTGGAATAAACGTGAATTACTGACATAATCAGAAGAATATATAATATTTAAAGAGGTTGATTTAAACACTAGAGAAAATAGGAAATTTCCAATGCTGGGTCTATCTTTTAAAATATGTTTTGATTTAACAATATTAGCACATAGTTACTTTTCTTACTGACCTGAAGCTCAGAACATTCTATTCCCATTTTTGTAGCTATTCATTTTCAATTTCAGTCTTAAGGAGGTGAGCTTTTAAATTCTCTATAAAAGGAGAGCTCAAGAAGATTCTTAACATTTAATTTTTCTTTTTTAGATTTTTAGTATTCATTGCTTTCTTTGGCCTTTTGTGTGTTTGTTTTGAGACAGAGTCTAGCTCTGTCACCCAGGCTGGAGTGCAGTGGCACTATCACACCTCACTGCAGCCTCCATCTTCCAGGCTCAAGCGATTCTCCAGCCTTATCCTCCTGAGTAGCTGGGACCACAGGCACGCACCACCTTGCCTGGATAATTTTTTTTTTTAAGACACCAGGACTCCCTATGTCACCCAGGCTGGTCTTGAATTCCTGGGCTCAAGCAGTCCTCCTGCCTTGACCTCGCAAAGTGTTGGAATTACAAACATGAGCCACTGCACTTAGCCTCTTCCTTGGATTTCAAATATAATACATAATTGTCATGTAAAAATATTAGGGAAATATAGACTAGAGAAAGAGAAAGCCATAATTCCAGCTCTTCCCCACCCATAAGAAAACCACTTTAAAGGGATGGGTTATGTTCTTCCAGATTCTTTTCCAGTACATATGTATATATTATGTATACTTTATATCCAGTCATGTGTCACTTAACAACAGGGATAGTTCTGAGAAATGAATGTATCCCTGCTGAAGGAATATATTCTTCATTCTGAGAAATTAAGCAATTTCATCATTATGTGAACATAATGGAGTATACTTACACAAACCGAGATGGTATAGCCTACTACACACCTAGACTACATATATATAAAATCTAATTCTCCTAGGCTGTATATAGCTGTATATATAGTCTATTGTTCCCAGGCTACAAACCTGTACAGCATGTTACTGTGCTGAATACTGTAGGCAGTTGTATCACAGTGGTGCTACAATTTGTGTATTTAAACATAGTAAACATAAACATAAAGTATTTGTGTATTTAAACACAGAAAAGATACAATTAAAATACAGCATAAAAGATTTTTTTTAAATGGTGCACTTGTGTAAGGCACTTACCATGAATGGAGCTTACAGGACGAGAAGTTGCTCTGGGTAAGTCAGCGAGTGAGTGGCAAGTGATTGTGAAGGCCTAGGACATTACTGTGTGCTACTGCAGACTTTACAAACACTGTATGCTTAGGCTGCATTCAATTTATTTTAAAATTTGTTCTTGCTTTAATAATAAATTAGCCTGAGTTTACTGTAACATTTTTACTTTATAAATTTTTAAATTTGTAAACTTTTTGACTCTTTTGTAGTAACACTTAGCTTAAAACACTGCTGGACATGGTGGCTCAGGCCTGTAATCCCAGCACTTTTGGAAGCTGAGGCTGGAGGATTGCTTGAGCCCGGGAGTTCTAGACCAGCCTGGGAAACATAGTAAAACCCCGTCTCTAAAAAATAAAATAAAATAACCCACACATGCACACAAAAGCATTGTACAGCTGTACAAAAATATTTTCTTTCTATCCTTATTTTATAAGCTTTTTCCTTTTTTTTTTTTTTTTTTTTTTTTACTTTTTAAGCTTTTGTTAAAAACTAAGACACAAATATACATATCAGCCTAGGCCTAAGCAGGGTCAGGATCATCAATATCACTGTTTTCCTCCTCCACATCTTGTCCCACTGGAAGGTCTTCAGAGGCAATAACACACATAGAGTTGTCATCTCCTGTGACAACAATGCCTTCTTCTGGGCTACCTTCTAAAGGACCTGTCTGAGGCTATTTTACAGTCAAATTTTTTTTTCTTTTTTTTGAGCTGGAGTCTCTCTCTAGTGCCCAGGCTGGAGTGCAGTGGCATGATCTTGGCTCACTGCAACCTCCACCTTCTATGTACAAGTGATTCTCCTGCCTCAGCCTCCTGAGTAACTGGGATTACAGGTGCGTGCCACCATGCTCAGCTAATTTTTGTATTTTTAGTAGAGACGGAGTTTAACCATGTTAGCCAGGCTGGCTCTCGAACTCTTGACCTCAAGTGATCCACCTGCCTTGGCCTCCCAAAGTGCTGGGATTACAGGCATGAGCCACTGCGTCCTGCCTACAGTCAAACTTTTAATATATATAAGTAGAAGGAGTATACTCCAAAATAATGATAAAAAGTATAATATGCTAAACACATAAACCAGTAACAGTTGTTTATTATCATTTTCAAATATTATAACGTACATAATTGTATTGCTATACTTTTTCTATGATTCATAGTGCAGTAGGTTAGTTTACACCAGCACCACCACAAACAGATGAGCAATGCTTTGTGCGAAGACACTACCATGGCTACTGCATTACTAGCCAATAGGAATTTTTCAGCTCCATTATAATATTTTTGGATCACCGTTGTATATGTGGTTCATCGCTGACCAAACATATTATGTGGCACATAAGTGTATAAACACATACACACACTCATATGCACATACACGTTTACATATGTAATTTCATTTACTTTGATACTTTACACACTGTTTGGACTTTGCTATTTCCTTTTACCAAACGTTTTAGATCTCTTTCCATGTCATGTTATAGAGATGTACACCATCTTTGTAATGACTGTAGTGTAGTTACATTGGATGCAAATATCTTGATTTAATTAAAGAATTCTTCTCATTTACACATCATATTTTATAACATTATTGCTGATGTGTAAGAAACCTATTGATTTTGGTACATTTATAGTCATTCCTGACTTTCTTACTGATATCTCTCATTAGACCTCATTGTTTTTCTTTGTCTTAAATTTTCTAGAAAGGCAATCATATCATTTAAAGATCATGACATTTTTTATTATTTCCTCTCAATATCTCCTATCCTATTTCTTCCTATTGTCTTATGCTTTGGGTAAGACCTCCAGAAGAGTAAGTGATAAATGTCCCCAAGCATGACCATCTGTATAATTTAGGTAAAAGTTGATATTTTGGGTTCTAGAATTATCAAGAGAGCTAAGTGATCTAATTAACTTGTGCAGACCTGGCCTGAGTGTGCTTGTTCTCAAACACCACCTGTTTTCACATAACCTTATAACAGACTTTGCAGATAGAGGGTCAGGATGAACCTGTTCAATTACAGACTGCAAAGTCAGAATGAGGAGGTGGTTGGGTGCGCTATTGTAGGTGGATCTAATTTTCAGTTTTCCATCTTATACATTATCTTGTTCTATACCCAGTTTCCTTTTTCTGCTACCTTCAATCATGAAGTAAAAGAATTAAGAATCCTCCTTTTCTACTGTTTTCATATCTGTCCTATCCCCAGACAGCTCTACTTGCAACTGGATGGTGATAACTTAGGAAGGTAGAGCTGATTCATTGAGTAGAGAAGGGCTTACGTGAATACCTAATATCTTTCTAAGTCTTGGTGACAAGGATAACTAATACAAAAACTTCGGTAGGATTACTGTTATTATTAAGTCCATTTAGAAAGTTGCTTTAAATTGAGTGAGGGGAGGGCAGTTTCATTTTTTAAAATTATTTCCACTTGATCTAAAAATCAGGCTAGCAAGCTGGAGTTATTATGGCTTTCGGTGGGTTGCAGCGAGGAAGCAAAGACTGTTTGAGGTCAGCACAATACTGTCAATACCCAAGTTGGAAAGTTATGCTGTTTTTACTTAGTCTCGTCTTGTTCTTAGTAATTGCTTCCTTTCAACCATAAAGTTGTTTAGTGTAGGAGATATATTCCAAGGCTTCTCTTTATATTCACTGCTGCAAGATCCCATTTTAGCATAATTACAGTCTTGGAATTGAAGAGGCAGGCTCACTCTATCTAGCTATGCAGCTGGCTTTCTCAAATGACAATATGATGCTCACCAGCTTAGCAACAACCAAGGCTGTGAGCCAGGGGGAGGCCCTCATGCTGAAATTTTGCCCTTGCTTTGTCTGTATTTCCTCTGTGAAAATGGAGAAATGGTTTAGAATTTTTAAAAGCACAAAGTTTTTAATTCTCTGAGAGCTTTTGAAGGGACACGCTGAGTTCCAAATGCAGATTTCCGAATCCCAAATCAGAGATTATTCATCTTTACATCTCAAATAGATATTACAGAGAAAAAAGATTTTGCAGTGCTTCTCTCCTTCTTACAATCTTTTCTTTCTGAGAGAAGACTAAATAAAATTTGGGCTTGTGGTGCTGTGGCTCACAACTGTAATCCCAGCAATTTAGGATTTTGGTGGAGGGCTTTTGGATATTTGGAAGTCAGGAGTCTAAGACAGAGCCTAGCCACACGGCAAAAGCCCGCCTCACTAAAAATACAAAAATTAGCCAGGCATGGCAGGTGCCTAATCCCCAGCTACCTCGGGAGGCTGGGCTGGCAGAGAATCGCTTGAACCCAGGAGGTGGAAATTTCAGTGAGCCGAGATCATGCCATTGCACTCTAGCCTGGGCAACAAGAGTGAAACTCCATCTCAAAAAAAAAAAAAAAAAAAGACTAAATGAAGTCTAAATTTTCCTACCTCCTTCACCTACAGATGATTCCACATTCAACTTGACTAGAAGTTATTTTCATGATTTGAAATAATTAATAATTTGTTCACAATAAGTTGTTCACCTTCAACCCTCAGTTATCAAGAGACTTAAGTTTACATCTACACTGATTTATCTTCTTCTCAAGAAGACCCGGACCTCTCTTTTCTTCTACTCAACTTGCCCAGATGTATTGCCTCCTGCCCCCAAGTTCTGTTTGTCCTTCCTTCACACAAATTCATCCACCCATCCCCTTTCTATCCCAATTATCACAACCTCAGTTTAGGTCTTTATATCTATTTTCTGAATTATTAAAAAAGCTTCCTAAATGATCCTTCTACTTCTAGGCTCTCCTTATCCACACTCTTTTAAAGGTAGGATCAGCCTGTGTATAGCACCGTTTAAACAGTAATGAACAAAAGACTTAAAAACTATCCATACATAACAGGTGCCAAAACGAGCACTTGGAATACACAGATTTTGAAAGACACTCTCAGGAATGGACTTTCTGCCCTTTTCAAACTGATGTTTCCCTGACACCAGTTCTATATAGCAGCGGTTTTCAAATTTGGGGTGGCGGGGAGAGCTTTTTTTTTGCCCTCCAGGAAAGATCTGAAGTGTTTGGAGATATTTTTGATTGTTACAACTGGGGTGAAGGAGGGAATTACTGGTATCTAGTGTGTAGAGGCCAGGGAAGATGCTAAGCATCCTAAAATGTACAGGAAAGCGCCCACAATAAAAAGCTTACAGTACAAAATCTCAGTGGTGCTAAGGTTAACAAAGTCTGCACATGTTCATAAAGAACTGATAAATTTTCTCTGAGTTCAATGCTTCCCATCTCCACATAATCAAATCCTACCATTCTCCGAAGCTTGTTTCAACCTCATCTCTCCCAGTTCTCTCTCAAAGTTCCCAAAGCAGTTCTGATCTGTATTACTCACTGTGGGTCTATCAAGCATTATTTTCCTTTGGAGGTATTGTCTGTGTCCCATGTGCCCTATCTTCCAATACCCTATCTTGTCAGAGCACAGCGTCAAGTCATTGGGCCCATATTCCACCGTGTTGTCCACAGAACTGACCACAGTGCCCCGCACACATTACACAATTATTTAATACTTGTTATCCAAAGATGAATCCATCAGCATAGAAACTGACAACTGAAGTAGTCAGAAAAGAAAATGCTGCAGGGCTCATATTGGGGCAATTAATCTACAACAATCTTATTGAGAGCAGAGATAAGGGAAATGGGAACATAGAGAAAGGCAGGAATGAGGACTCCAGGATATACTACCTAGGATAAGAGAATTAGAATGTGTATTTACTTTGATATGATTTGTTTTACAGGAAAAAAAAGGAATGTGCATTTAATCAGATTTGTTTTTTATTGTAGTGAAATACACTCAACCTAAAATTTATCACCTGAACTATTTTTAAGTATACAGTTGTATGGCATTAAGTACATTTATATTGTTGTGCAACCATCATCACCACCATTCATTTTCAGAACTTTTCAATCTTCCGCATTGAAATCCTATATGTACTCAACACAAACTCTGCATTTCCTCCTTCCCCCAACCCCTGGCAACTATCATTCTACTTTCTGCCTCTATGATTTTGTCTCCTCTAGGAACCTCATCAAAGAGGAATCCCATACAATATTCGTCTTTTATGATTGACTTATTTCACTTAGCATGTCTTTGAGTTTCGTTCATGTTGTAGCATGTCAGAATTTTCTTCCTTTTTAAGGCTGAATAATATTTCATTATATGTATATATCACAATTTGTTTATCCATTCATCTGTTGATGAACATTTGGGTTACTTCTACCTTTTGACTATTGTTGAAATGCTTATTGTGAAGATGAATGTATAAATATCTGTTCAAGTCCCTACTTTCACTTCTTTTGAGTGTATATCCAGAAGCGGAATTACTGGGTCTTGTAGTAATTCTGTTTTTAATTTTTTGAAGAATTACTGTACAATTTTATATTCCCAGAAGCAATGCACAAGGGTTCCAGTTTCGTCACATCCTCACCAACACTTGTTATTTTCTGGGTGATTTTTTTAATAATAGCCATTTGAGTGGGTGTAAAATGGTATTTCATCTTGTGTTTGATTTGCATTTTCCTAACGACTAGGGAGGTTAAACATCTTTTCACCTGCTTATGGATCATTTATATAGATATATTCCTTGGAGAAATATCTACTCAAGTGCAACTTTTAATCAATTGTTTGTTTTGTTGTTTTTGAGTTGTAGAAGTTCTTTATATATTCTAGATATTGATCTGTTATCAAATACATGATTTGCCAATATTTTCTTCCCTTCTGTGGGTTGTCTTTTCATTCTGTTAACAGTGTCCTTTGATGCATGCAAGCTTTTAATTTTGATGAAGTCCAACTTAAATATTTTTTTCTTTCATTGCCTGTGCTTTTAACGTCATAGCCAATAAATCATTGCCAAATCCAATGTCATGGAGCCTTTCCCCATGTTTTCTTCTAAGAGTTTTATGCTTTCGGCTTATACGTTTAGGTTATTGATCCATTTCGAGTTAATTTTTGAATATGATGAAAGGTAAGGGTCCAACTTCATTCTTTTGCATGTGGTTATCCAGTGTTCTCAACAGCATTGGTTGAAAAGATGGTCCTTTACCCCATTGAATGGTCTTGGCACCCTTGTGAAAGATCGTTTGACCTTGTATGAGACAAATCGATTCTGAACTCTCTATTCTACTCCATTGGTCTATATGTCAGTCTTTATGCTGGTACCTCATGGATTTGATTACTGTGCTTTGCAGCAAGGTTGAAAATCAGGAAGTATGAGAACTCCCACTTTGGTTTTCTTTTGCAAGATTGGTTTGGCTATTCAGACTCCTTTGAAATTCCACAGGAATTCTAGGATGATTTTTCTGTCTCTGCAATAACTGTTGTTGGACTAGGGATTGCATTGCATCTATAGAGCACTTTGGATAGTATTGACATCTTCATATTTCAATCCATGAGTACTGAATATCTTTTCATTTATGGTGTCTTCTTTAATTTCTTTCACAAGCATTTATAGTTTTCAGTGTACTAGTCAATCAGGTTTTTTAATTATTATTATACTTTAAATTCTAGGGTACATGTGCACAATGTGCAGATTTGAAACATATGTATACATGTGCCATGTTGGTTTGCTGCACCCATCAACTCATCATTTACATTAAGTATTTCTCCTAATGCTATCCCTCCCCCAGTCCCGTAGCCCCTGACAGGCCCCAGTGTGTAATGTTGCCCACCCTGTGTCCAAGTGATCCCATTGTTCAGTTCCCACCTATGAGTGAGAACATGCGAACATGCAGTGTTTGGTTTTCTGTCCTTGTGATAGTTTGCTGAGAATGATGGTTTCCATCTTCATCCATGTCCCTGCAAAGGACATGAACTCATCCTCTTTTTATGGCTGCATAATATTCCATGGTGTATATGTGCCACGTTTTCTTAATCCAGGCTATCATTGATGGACATTTGGGCTGGTTCCAAGTCTTTGCTATTGTGAATAGTGCCACAATAAATATACGTGTGCATGTATCTTTAGAGTAGCATAATTTATAATCCTCTGGGTATATACCCAGTAATGGGATTGCTGGGTCAAATGGTAATTCTAGTTTTAGATCCTTGAGGAATTGCCACACTGTCTTCCACAATGGTTGAACCAATTTACATTCCCACCAACAGTGTAAAAGCATTCCTATTTCTCCACATCCTCTGCAGCATCTGTTGTTTCCTGACTTTTTAATTATTGCCATTCTATCTGGTGTGAGATGGTATCTCATCGTGGTTTTGATTTGCATTTCTCTGATGACCAATGATGATGAGCATTTTTTCATGTGTCTGTTGTCTGCATAGATGTCTTCTTTTGAGAAGTATCTGTTCATATCTTTTGCCCACTTTTTGATGGGGTCATTTTTTTTTCTTGTCAATTTGTTTAAGTTCTTTGTAGATTCTGAATATTAAACCTTTCTCAGATGGGTACATTGTAAAGATTTTCTCCCATTCTGTAGGTTGCCTGTTCACTCTGGTGGCAGTTTCTTTTGCTATGTAGAAGCTCTTTAGTTTAATTAGATCCCATTTGACTATTTTGGCTTTTGTTGCCATTGCTTTTGTGTCTGAGTCATGAAATCCTTGCCCATGCCTATGTCCTGAATGGTATTGCCTAGGTTTTCTTCCAGGGTTTTTATGGCTTTCAGTCTAACATTTAAGTCCTTAATCCATCTTGAATTATTTTTTGTATAAGGTACAAGTAAGGGATCCAGTTTCAGCTTTCTACATATGGCTAGCCAGTTTTCCCAGCACCATTTATTAAATAGGGAGTCCTTTCCCCATTTCTTGTTTCTGTCAGGTTTGTCAAAGATCAGATGGTTGTAGATGTGTGACATTATTTCTGAGGCCTCTATTCTATTCCATTGGTCTATATATCTGTTTTGGTACCAGTACCATGCTGTTTTGGTTACTGTAGCCTTGTAGTATAGTTTGAAGTCAGATGGCATGATGCCGCCAACTTTGTATTTTTTGTTTAGGATTGTCTTGGCAATGCGGGCCCTTTTTTGGTTCCATATGAACTTGAAAGTAGTTTTTTCCAATTTTGTGAAGAAAGTAATTGGTAGCTTGATGGAGATGGCATTGAATCTATAAATTACCTTGGGCAGTATGGCCATTTTCACGATATTGATTCTTCCTATCCATGAGCATGAAATAGTCTTCCATTTGTTTGTGTCCTCTTTAATTTCATTGAGCAGTGTTTTGTGCTTCTTCTTGAAGTGGTCTTTCACATCCCTTGTAAGTTGGATTCCCAGGTATTTTATTCTCTTTGAAGCAATTGTGAATGGGAGTTCACTCATGATTTGACTGTTTGTCTGTTAATAGTGCATAGGAATGCTTGTGATTTCTGCACATTGATTTTGTATCCTGAGACTTTGCTGAAGTTGCTTGTCAGCTTCAGGAGATTTTGGGCTGAGACAATGGGGTTTTCTAAATATACAATCATGTCATCTGCAAAGAGGGACAATTTAACTTCCTCTTTTCCTAATTGAATACGCTTTATTTCTTTCTCTTGCCTGATTGCCCTGGCCAGAACTTCCAACAATATGTTGAATAGGAGTCATGAGAGAGGGCATACTTGTCTTGTGTCAGTTTTCAAAGGGAATGCTTCCAGCTTTTGCCCATTCAGTATGATATTGGCTGTGGGTTTGTCATAAATAGCTCTTATTATTTTGAGATATGTTCCATCAATACCTAGTTTATTGAGAGTTTTTAGCATTAAGGGCTGTTGAATTTTGTCAAAGGTCTTTTCTGCATCTGTTGAGATAATCATGTGGTTTTTGTCATTGGTTCTGTTTATGTGACAGATTACATTTATTGATTTGTGTATGTTGAACCAGCCTTGCATCCCAAGGATGAAGCTGACTTGATCGTGGTGGATAAACTTTTTGATGTGCTGCTAGATTCGGTTTGCCAGTATTTTATTGAGGATTTTCTCATCAGTGTTCTTCAGGGATATTGATCTAAAATTCTCTTTTTTTGTTGTGTCTCTGCCAAGCTTTCGTATCAGGATGATGTTGGCCTCATAAAATCAGTTAGGGAGGATTCCCTGTTTTTCTATTGATTGGAATAGTTTCAGAAGGAATGGTACCAGCTCCTCTTTGTACCTCTGGTAGAATTTGGTTGTGAATACATCTGGTCCTGGACTTTTTTTGGTTGGTAGGCTATTAATTATTGCCTCAATTTCAGAATGTATTCTTGGTCTATTCAGAGATTCAACTTCTTCCTGGTTTAGTCTTGGGAGAGTGTATGTGTCCAGGAATTTATCCATTTCTTCTAGATTTTCTAGTTTATTTGCATAGAGGTGTTTATAGTATTCTCTGATTGTAGTTTGTATTTCTATGGGATTGATGGTGATCATTTATCACCCTTAATCATCTTTTATTGCATCTATTTGATTCTTCTCTCTTTTCTTCTTTATTAGTCTTGCTAGTGGTCTATCAATTTTGTTGATCTTTTCAAAAAACCAGCTCCTGGATTCATTGATTCTTTTAAGGATTTTTTGTGTCTCTATCTCTTTCAGTTCTGCTCTGATCTTAGTTATTTCTTGCCTTCTGCTAGCTTTTGAATTTGTTTGTTCTTGCTTCTCTAGTTCTTTTAATTGTGATGTTAGGGTGTTGATTTTAGATCTTTTCTGCTTTCTCTTGTGGGCATTTAGTGCTAACAAATTTCCCTCTACACACTGCTTTAAATGTGTACCAGAGTTTCTGGTACGTTGTGTCTTTGTTCTCATTGGTTTCAAAGAACATCTTTATTTCTGCCTTCATTTCATTATGTACCCAGTAGTCATTCAGGAGCAGGTTGTTCAGTTTCCATGTAGTTGAGCGGTTTTGATTGAATTTCTTAATTCTGAGTTCTAATTTGATTGCACTGTGGTCTGAGACAGTTTGCTGTGATTTCTGTTATTTTACATTTGCTTTACTTCCAATTATGTGATCAATTTTAGAATAAGTGCTATGTGGTGCTGAAAAGAATGTATATTCAGTTGATTTTTGGTGGAGAGTTCCGTAGATGTTTATTAGGCCCACTTGGTGCAGAGCTGAGTTCAGGTCCTGGATATCCTTGTTAACCTTCTGTCTCATCGATCTGTCTAATATTGACAGTGGGGTATTAAAGTCTCCCATTAGGCCAGGCGTGGTGGCTGAAGCCTGTAATCCCAGCACTTTGGGAGGCCAAGGCGGGCGGATCACGAGGTCAGGAGATCGAGACCATCCTGGCTAACACGGTGAAACCCCGTCTCCACTAAAAATACAAAAAGAAATTAGCCGGGCGTGGTGGCGGGCGCCTGTAGTCCCAGCTACTCTGGAGGCTGAGGCAGGAGAATAGCGTGAACCCAGGAGGTGAAGCTTGCAGTGAGCCAAGATCGCGCCACTGCACTCCAGCCTGGGCGACAGAGCGAGACTCCATCTCAAAAAAAAAAAAAAAGTCTCCCATTATTATTGTGTGGGAGTCTAAGTCTCTTTGTAGGTCTCTAAGGACTTGCTTTATGAATCTGGGTGCTCCTGTATTGGGTGCATATATATTTAGGATAGTTAACTTGTCTTGTTGAATTGATCCCTTTACCATTCTCTAATGGTCTTCTTTTTCTTTTTTGATTTTGTTGGTTTAAAGTCTGTTTTATCAGAGACTAGGATTGCAATCCCTACTTTTTTTTTTTTCTTTCCATTTGCTTGGCAGATCTTCCTCCATCCCTTTATTTTGAGCCTATGTGCATCTTTGCATGCAAGATGGGTCTCCTGAATACAGCACACTGATGGGTCTTAACTCTTTATCCAATTTGCCAGTCTGTGTCTTTTAATTGGAGCATTTAGCCCATTTACATTTAAGGTTAATATTGTTATGTGTGAATTTGATCCTGTCATTATGATGTTCACTGGTTATTTTGTCTGTTAATTTATGCTGTTTCTTTATAACATCAATGGTCTTTACAATTTGGTATGTTTTTGCAGTGGCTGGTACTGGTTGTTTCTTTCCACATTTAGTGCTTTCTTCAGGAGCTCTTGTAAGGCAGGCCTGGTGGTGACAAAATCTCTCAGCATTTGCTTGTCTGTAAAAGATTTTATTTCTCCTTTGCTTATGAAGCTTAGTTTGACTGAATATGAAATTGTGGGTTGAAAATTATTTTCCTTCAGAATGTTGAACATTGGCCCCCACTCTCTTCTGGCTTGTAGGGTTTCTGCCGAGAGATCCACTGTTAGTCTGATGGGCTTCCCTTTGTGGGTAACTCGACCTTTCTCTCTGGCTGCCCTTAACACTTTTTCCTTTATTTCAACCTTGGTGAATCTGACAATTATGTGTCTTGTGGTTGCTCATTTTGAGAGTATCTTTGTGATGTTCTCTGTATTTCCTGAATTTGAATGTTGGCCTGCCTTGCTAGTTTGGGAAGTTCTCCTGGATAGTATCCTGAAGAGTGTTTTCCAACTTGGTTCCATTCTCCCTATCACTTTCAGGTACACCAATCAAATGTAGATTAGGTCTTTTCACACAGTCCCATATTTCTTGGAGGCTTTGTTTGTTTCTTTTTATCTTTTTTCTCTAACCTCTCTTCTTGCTTCATTTCATTAATTTGATCTTCAATCACTGATACCCTTTCTTCCACTTGATCGAATCAGCTATTGAAGCTTGTGCACGCATCACGAAGTTCTAATGCCATGGTTTTCAGCTCCATCAGGTTATTTAAGGTCTTTTCTACACTGTTTATTCTAGTTAGCCATTCATCTAATCTTTTTTCAAGGTTTTTAGCTTCCTTGCAATGGGTTCGAACATCCTCCTTTAGCTTGGAGAAGTTTGTTATTACCGACCTTCTGAAGCCTGCTTCTGTCAACTTCTCAAATTCATTCTCCATTCAGCTTTGTTCCATTGCTGGCGAGGAGTTGAGATCCTTTGGAGAAGAGGCACTCTTATTTTTAGAATTGTCAGCTTTTCTGCTCTGGTTTCTCCCCATCTTTTTGGTTTTATCTACCTTTGGTCTTTGATGTTGGTGAGCTACAGATGGGGTTTTGGTGTAGATGACCTTTTTGTTGATGTCGATGCTATTCCTTTCTGTTTGTTAGTTTTCCTTCTAACAGTCAGGTCCCTCAGCTGCAGGTCTGTTGACATTTGCTGGAGTTCCACTCCAGACCTTGTTTGCCTGGGTATCATCAGCAGAGGCTGTAGAACAGCAAATATTGCAGAACAGTAAATATTGCTGCCTGATCCTTCCTCTGGAAACTTCGTCCCAGAGGGGCAGCCACCTATATAAGGTGTCTGTTGGCCCCTACTGGGTGTCTCCCAGTTAGGCTACACAGGGGTGAGGGACCCACTTGAGGAGGCAGTATGTCTGTTCTCAGAGCTCAAAGGCCATGCTGGGAGAACCACTGCTCTCTTCAGAGCTGTCAGACAGGGGCATTTAAGTCTGCAGAAGTTGTCTGCTGCCTTTTGTTCAGCTATGCCCTGCCCACAGAGGTGGCATCTAGAGGCAATAGGCCTTGTTGAGCTGAGGTGGGCTCTGCCCAGTACTAGCTTCCTGGCCACTTTGTTTACCTTCTTAAGCCTCAGCAATGGCAGATGTCCCTCCCCAGCCAGGCTGCTGCCTCACAGATCAACCTCAGACTGCTGCACTAGCAGTGAGCAGGGCTCCATGGGCATGGGACCTGCTGAGCCAGGCATGGGAGAGAATCAACTTGTCTGCTGGTTGCTAAGACCTTGGGAAAAGCACAGTATTTGGGTGGGGAGTGTCCCATTTTTCCAGGTAGTCTGTCGTGGCTTCCCTTGGCTAGGAAAGGGAAATCCCCTGACCCCTTGCACTTTCTGGGTGAGGCAACATCCCGCCCTGCTTCAGCTCGCCCTCCATGGGCTGCACCCACAGTCCAACCAGTCCCAGTGAAATGAACCAGGTATCTCAGTTGGAAATGTAGAAATCACCCGTCTTCTGTGTCAATCACGCTGGGAGCTGCAGACCGGAGCTATTCCTATTCGGCCATCTTGGCAACTCCAAGCGTCAATCAGATTTTTAAAAGAATATTATTTTTTTTGCAAGCAACATAATAACAGTATTGAAAATTTAGAATAAAAATTATTCATCTCAAATCTCACTTTCCAACGAATCATTTGGCTTCATTTTCCACATGTCTCCTTCAAGTTTTAGCTGCATATATAGATAATTTCAACATGATTATAATCATTTCATGAATCCAATTTTAAACCTGGCTTTCTTTCTCTTTTTTTGGCAGGATCTCACTCTATCATGCAGGCTGCAGTGCAGTGGCAGTGCAGTGGCACAATCATAGCTCACTCACTAAAGCCTCAAATTCCTGAGCTCAAGCGATCTTTTCACCTCTGCCTCCTGAGTAGCTGAGACTACAGGCATGCACCACCAATGCCTGGCTAATTTTTCAAATTTCTTCATGGAGACAGAGTCTCTCAATGTTGCCCAGACTGGTCTTGAACTCCTGGGCTCAAGCAATCCTCCCTTCTCAGCCTCCCAAAGTGCTGGAATTACAGATATGAATTACCATGTCCAGCCAGAACCTGAGTTTCTTTAACTTATTATTATATCCTACCCATTTTTCTGTGTTTTCATATAGTCACTTTAACAGATTTTGAGTGTGCTGGACCAATAGTGGACTCTGATAGGGGAAAGGACAGCCAGTGGCCTAAGCTTTGGAAGGGGTAGAAATAAAAAATCCTCTTTTTTTTTTCTCTTCGAGTAGTGAAAATAAATACTTTCTAAGCAAAAATGAAAACAAGAGATTCAAAGACTGCCCCAGGGAACCCCTTTTTGTTCTCGGATGAGAACAGTCACAATTCAAAATACATTGACTGGCTTTAACTATGTCTCCTCTGATTCCTCTCAAACCCTAACTCTAAAACATAACATGTAATATTTGCAACCCATCTTAAAAGACAAGAATCCGAGAGCATAAACAACATGTATTTGCTGCACTTTTCACAGTGGATGATGGATATATTTATATCCATCTGCAACTCTTGATTACTCAGAGTTTTCAATAGATGTACAGAAATTCTGTGAAACTGAATCAAATCCAAATAGGTTTTCATATGAAGAGCCCATCTTAACAATATTTGATTTTATCACCTTTCTTGTAATGAAAAACTTGGCTGACAGTGTTGGGTGTTCAACTGGGAGGTATGAATTAGTAAAGACAGGTTTTGGAAACTTTGCCGTGCCAAGTTTTTTAATCAGAGTAGTGAACATGCCCCTACAATGAAAGCAGCCTATCCCCCAGAATTATCTCTCTTCAAGTAGTTAGAAGGAGCCTGTACAAACTTGACTGCACCCATGAAAACTCACAGCTTTACCTTTCCTTTCCAAGATTTGTGCCATTTCTTGGATAAATTTGAGGGCTGATGAAATGTAAGCAAAGGTCCTGGATTCTGCCTTTCTTTAACTGTTCCCTACCTTTTTAATTTTTTTTCCTTATTTGGAGAACATGTATTTCTAATGAGACTTTCTTAAGATGTTATGAACCAAGAAAATGTGATCAATTCTTTTTCTTCTTATTATTCTTCATTATCATTATCATTATCATCATCACAGACTCTTATCTTAATTTTAAAGCTGTTTATATAAATGTCCCAGTAAGTCATATTTTCTACTATCACTTCTTTTTCAAGGTTCAGGAATTAAAACATGGTTACAGCACATACAGTATTCCTTTTAATTAACTTCTGTTTCCCTTCACACTCAATTTGAAATGAAATATTTTTTTAACTGGAATATATTTTGATAGGCTTAAATTAAAACTTTTTTAATGCCCAGAGTCCAGCCCTAAAAGATCTGATACCTTATTCAGATCTCAGAGGTTAAAATAATGAACACCCTACTGAAGAGCTACTAGAGAACTCATTAGTTTCACTTTTCAGGCTAGGAGCCCAAGGTGGGCTACTTTCATCTGTGGGACACACACAAACCTTATTGTAGAGTGCAAAATGCACGTATTTTAGCCAGTCACTTTCAGCATGTTCCAGGAAAGCAGATAGCTCCATTAGGTAATGTCAGAGAAGATAAATGTGTTTCAATTACTTGCCAAAAATGCTTAGTGAGCATCGGAGAGGTGCATTCTGCTTTCGAAATTATTAAGCAGACTATTCAGAAGTATTGAAACATTCATTTTTCGTTGCAGATTCTTGACCAGAAGCCAAGGACAGCTGTCTTCCTCTGACACCCTATGGTGACGCCCACAGGAACTCTCGCCTTTCAGGGTTCAACCCACTAAAAGGTGTGAAAGGATGTGCATTTAGCAGCCCTGACATCTATGACTTCACTGAAGGATTTTAAGCACAGAAACCCATGATCCCAGAAGGGCAATGCTCTACCTTTAGATACATTTGTCTCAGTAATAGCAATGTGTCTGGGTTTCTCCACATAAATATACTGCAATAAACTATCACAGTCTGTATGCTATTTGTATGTATAAATATATAAATGTACGAATAGATACTATGCATCTTTCTGGAAAGTAGGACCTGAATCTAAGTCATGATATAATTACAATGTGGCATTTCGCTCAATGTATACAAGTGGTACAGTGAAAACATCAAACATTTCTGAAAAACTGTTTTTGAAAATCAAATTCTAGGACTATCTGCATCAGAATTATCTGACTTTTAAAAACTGCAGACTTCTGCATTTCCCTGCAGGTAGGGCCTTGGAACTTGCTTTTTAACAAACACTCCAGGAAATGGCCTCTTTCTTAAACATCTTTTATCCAAGGAGGACTCCCTTGGATAAAGTCCCTCTGAGAGAGACTAAGTTCTTTTCTCCCCCTTGGTAGAAGGAAGGAATTAAGTATTTACACTGCTGAATCGGTTTAGGCAAAACTACCCATTAAAATAAGCAGCAGTTAGTAGCATTATTATGATGTCTGTCAAGTAAGTCATCTTTTCTCATTCTGGCTTTTCCTCCATTTTTCTCCATTATGTTCCAGCTGTGGGCACTCAGTTATTCTCACTGATCTTTATCTAGCTCACTAAATGGCAGAGACTAGCCACCATGGCCACTCCATTTAGGGCATGACTAAGTTATCAAGTGACTATTACTTACTAGTAACTCATAGTCGGTGACTAGAATCCTAGCTAGATTTTTCCTTATGACCACTAGGCTGCTTGGGTTGCTATAACAAAATACCACAGACTGGATGACTTAAACAACAGAAATTTAACTACTCACAGCTCTGGAGACTGGAAGTTCAAGATTAAGGTGCCAGTCAATTTGATTTCTGGCGAGGGCTCTTTTCCTGGCTTGCAGGGAGCTGCCTTTTCACTGTGTGCTCCTGTAACCTCTCCTACTTAGTCTATGTGCTTGCAGAGAGAGGGACCTTATGTCTCTTCCTCTTCAACCTTATTGGGTTAGGGCCCCACCTTTATGACCTCATTTAACCTTTATTGCCTCCTAAAGGGCCTATCCAAATCCAATCACTTTGGGAGATAGGGTTTCAACATGTGAATCTGCAGGGGACAGAAGTCATTCCCTAGCAGTCCCTTAACTGGGGAATGAATAAATAAATTCTGGTGCATCCCTACAGTGACATAATAATCAACAGTAAAAAAGGGACAAACTATTAAAACACAAAAGAACATGGATAGATTTCAAATATGTATGCTAAGTGAAAAAAACAGATTAAAAGGGCTACATATTGTATGAGCCCATACATATGACATTGCCTGGAAAAGGTAACCCTAGGGGAACAGAAAACAGATCAGTTGTTGCTAGGAATTGGGGAAGGGTTTAACCAGAAGGGATATGGATAATATCTGATATTATCCTGATATAAGTAAAACTTTTTTGATGTGATGAAAACTGCTCCTTATCTTGATTGTGGTGGTGGTTACATGACTATACATGTTTGTCAACACTTGCAACACTGTACACTAAAAGGGTAAAATTTACTATACCTAAATTACATTTCATATTTAAAATAGAAAAGAACCCACCTGTTCTGTGTCCTATATTCTGTTGGCTAGTCATCACATTATAATGTCTGGTAATGATATAACGGTTCTTCCAGACCATGGTTTTTTCTTTTCTTCTTTCTAAATTAAACAGAGCCTTCCAGGAAAAGCTAATGTCTTAATAAAGCAGTGAATCTCCATGAAAGTTTGGGGAAATATTTTTTCCTTTGGGTTGGGATGTCCTTTGTATAATCCCACAAACCAAAGTCATTTACTAAGTCTCCAAGCCCATGAACTAACAATATTGCTAAAACGGGTAAAATAGAAATCTTTAGAAACAGAGCCCCGAGCTTTCTTCCTTTGAGCCAGCTTTTTAAAAGAATGGACAAAGACATCAAAGGGATCCAGAGAGCATGAACCCAACCTTCTCTGTCCTACAGCAACACTTGCTCAGGGCAAGAGAGCTAGGTTTCCTTTCCTCTGCTGATGTCCTCCTCTAGGTCTCCTCTACTCTCTTCATTTTCCTGCCATCTCCCTGGTGTCCACACAGCAGCCAAATATCACTTATACCACGTTTTATCATCGACTAAAAGAAAAATGAGCAAAGCCCTTTGTTATAACAACATCAGAAAATTTTTAAAATCCCACCAAGCAAATGAAAGCCGCAATCCTTAGTAGAACCTGTCTCAGAGGAAACAAGTAGCACAGCATTGATAGGTTGTCAGTTAGAGGATGTGGGAAATGGGCAGGCAGATTTTCTAACACATTATTCCCTAGGGAGTTTGTCCATTTATTTGATAAGCCATGAACTCTGCTTAAAATAGTTTTGGGGAGTCTTCAAAACAAAAAGTTCTGCAGAGGTCAACTTGCCCAGGATGACAACAAACACAACGTTGCTTCAAAATAAAATCATCCACCCTTTTTTCACCTGTTAGAATTCTCTCATCACAGTGTGCAAATAGTCAGCTTTTCACACTGTGGAATGATGGGTGGGAGTCTGTTACCCAAACATTCTCCAAGCTGGGGAATTCATCTGAAAATTAGATGGGGCTGGAAGAGGGGATGTGCATATGGGCACAGTTGTTGGAGGAACTGTGGACCTCTGTTCTCCCCAGGAACCCAAGCCTCAAAACTTTACTGTGAGTCTGAGGACTGTGTGTGTTGGGGCTGGCCTGCACTGAAAGAAAGCTAGGCCATTGTTAAGAATAGCTCTGCAAGATAGTTAGGATTCAGACTTGGCTATCCACGCTTGCTGCTCGGTATCTGCAGCTGCAGAAAGCAGCTCTGCATTGTCTTTGTCAGATCTAGGCGCCCAGTGAAACCCAGGAAACCACCCATTCCTCCCCACCCCTCTCAGCTAGTCACTCATACCCTATTTTTAGGATTCCTTAGCAACTAAGCAGCCTGTTATCCCATAACTAATATTCTGCATTCCTGATCCCATTACTACACTTACCACCCCACCAAATATATGCTGTATCATTATCTGCAGATTCTTTCAGGGACAGGAAAAGCACAATCATCGGGAGCTATTCTGTGCCTCATCACTTCTGGATGCAGGAAATTCTTCCTAGCTCACCCTAAACTCCTTCTGATGAAGCCGAATTATATTACTATCTCTCCATCTTTTTCTAGAGATGAGAATAGCTAAGCAACATTCTTTTTATAAAAAGCTTTCACTTTACTTACTAAAAACAAGAAGGGTGAGCTGAGTGTGATAGCTTGTATCTGTAAATCCAGCACTTTGGGAGGCTGAAGCAGGGGGATCGCTGGAGCCAAGGAGTTCAAGACTAGCCTGGGAAACATAGCGAGACTCTCCCTCAAAAATAAATAAATAAAAATAAAAACTTATTAACTGTATTTGAAAAAGTCAGAGGACAAGAGAGCTGCATCTGTCCCACTATGGTCCCAGTAGGGGAAGAATTTATATTTTGAGTCCCTTGGCCTAAGGAATTCTGCCATTTTCATTGTAAATCACACAAGCATTTGTGCTACTGTTGTAAGATGTTGTAACATAAGGAGGTGGGGGAAAATACTCTGCTTTTTTCAATTCTGGATCATTTTTAATTATTCAGTCTTGGCAGGTCTACTTCTCACCATTATTCCTCTTACTAACAGCTTGTTTCTATTCTTAGCTTGGTGGGAATGTTTCACTGTGTGATATATTTTGGGAAAATCAGCTAGAGTCATTGAATGTACAAATGAAGCAGCTCATTTTATAGATACATAAATTAATTTAACTTAGTGCTATCCTTTAAAAGAAAGTAGTCTATTTTTCCACAAGAAAATCCAAGTTTAAATGTATCATATTTATTACAAACACTCTTTTCTGACAAAAAGATACTATTTTTCTTTTACCATGAGAACTTGATCATAGCAAATGATGCCACAATGAGCTTTCAACAAACACCCATGTACTTTAGAGTTGGAGCAGTATGGGTTCTAGACTCACTGACATAACTTTGCTTCTGTTTTCCTATGGCAGCTGATATGCTCCACTGAAGAATTTGTCCTTGGTAGAGCCTGAAGCAGAGCATTCTTCTGGGACAGGCCCTTCCTTTTCTTGCCAACTATTTGCAGCTTTGGCTGTTCAGTTCAGAGCTCATATCACTCTGGTATTCAATGGAATGATGTAGGTAATTTGCATTAGTATTAGCTCTAAACTCTTGGGCCCATGAGTTCTAAACTCTTTTGATATAGATTAGAATATATCTTGTCCAACATTAACTTCAGTCAAATAAACCAAAAGAGAAAATTAAGAAAGTTATCATGGGATTCTGGGAAGGTTAGACACACTGGTTGGCTCAAAGAATCTCCTTCCTTTTATCCAGAATATTACAAATGTCCTAACAACCCAGTGAAATAGGTCATTATTATGACTAATACCCCTGAGGTTAAGATATGTGCAGATTTCACACTGCACTCTACAATTTTGCCGTCAGAATCTGTCTTTTAGACATTGTCATCTGCTCTTGAGAAATACTATGGGTAAATGTATTCCAATAGTTTCATCTACATTAATATACTTTTTCAAAAAATGTGTATTTTAATTCTCATCTAAACCTACCAAATGATGTAAATAATTTTCATTGTTGTCTAAGATAAGCCAAAAGGACCACTTTTGCCTCAGCCATCTATGTGTTTGAACAAAAGTACAATTTTGGTAGAATTATTTAGATGATTTGCCTTAATTTTCAGAATCACTTTGATCCTTCTGACGCTTTGGTAGTTTTAGCCAAATGCTGCACTGGGTGATTTGCGCTGTGAGGACCAAATGGTTCCCTGGGGACCTTAAGGACCCAGAGGTCTTTGTTCCTCTAAAGGCAAAGAAAAAGCTTTCAGCTAAGGAGCTAGAGGCAGAACTGAAAGACTAAACCACTCCAATGCTGCCGTCCTTGCAGCTGCTCTCCCTTCTTCAAGCTTTTCAGCTCAGAACAAGAGTCCATCCAAGGTCTGGTTAGATGCCTTTGTTTCAGGAAGCACAGAGTTTGATTAATGGGAACAAATATACTGTTTGATAGAGGAAATAGATCCAGTATTTGATAGACCAGTAGGATGACTATAGTTAACAATAATCTATTGTACATTTCAAAATAGCTAGAGGAGAATAATTTGAATATTTCTAGCATAAAGAAAAGACAAATATTTAAGGTGAGGACTATTCCACTTACACTGATTTGATCTTTTGAAATTACATAAATGTATTAAATTATCACATGTACCCCAAGATATGTACATTTATTATATACCAATTTTTTAGAGTAAAAAGAAAAGGAAAAAAACACAGAGAAAGAGAAATTCCAGGCTCTCTATGGTTGCTTTTCCTAAATTCCCAGTATCAGAATTTGATGTTTCTAAGTAATGTAGCCCTTGTCCCTTCTTCCCTCCCCTGGTCCTTTCTGCCTCCGGCCAGCAGGAGCAAATGATGGGCATCACATGTCTCCAGCCACAGCCTTTTGTTTTCCTACAAAAGGCAGATCCAGTGTCCTCTTTGTTTAGCACCTGAAACAAAGCACCTGAAAAGCAGGTCCATAATTGGGATTTGGGGCACTGGACCCAGAAACAATACATCAGGGTAGTTCCTTATGGTAAAATTTTGCTAAAAGCTTCTGCTTCATCTTTATATAAGTACTGTGGACTAATTTGTGAGATAATATTTTGGTCATAAGCACATTTTCTGCAAGTAAATAAGAAATTAGCTATTACACAAGTGACTTTGAGGCTACTGCTCTGTATTCTTTGCTATCAGTTTTAATAACTGTTTTTAAAATACCATGTTTTGAAAAGAGCTTTGTTTTTCTCAGCTCTTTCTCCCATCTGCTACATTTTGTAAGAAAGCCGTAATCTCATGTTTATGATATTAATTATTGTAGATGTTTAATTTAATGCTATGTTATCAATGCTTTACTGAGACAGTACAGGTCAATAAAGGGATTTGAAATATAAATATTAAACTACAGTATGCATTTTTAAAAAGTAAAACATCTCATAAATAGAATCAGTTTCAGAATTAATACATACTCACCTTTGTACTCACTTACTGTTTAGCTGTAGGTGCATTTTAAAGAATTAGGCCAAAGCAAACTCTATTTGAAAACACCTATTACTTGGAAAATGAAATTATATACAAATGATAACATTATTATATTTTAAAGTAACCTCCATTGCATGTCTCAGCATAAAGTATTTTTCTATGAAAGTAATTGACCTGTCTTCCTCCTCAGAATACTAGATAAGTAACGCAGGTTGTGGAGTGTGTATGTGTGTTTAATTAATATGAGAGGAAAGACAGAGCCCTGTAATAGGAGACTCTTCTACCTTAAATAATAATTTTCTTAAAGCCTTTTATTCTTGCCACTTGAATGAAAGGAAATAATGCTTTTCTTTCTTATCATCTCCTTGTTTTCCTGGTCCCTCAACTACCAGCTCCCAGCTCCCACTTCTTCTGCCATAGTTGACTATATTGACACGGCTCCATTACCAGCAGACCACTCCCTCCCACAATGCGCCACGGTGCTTTCAACCTACTGGATTTCCCACAGGTCAAATTAGAAAGGACTTGGATCAGAGAAGG
The DNA here is from genome assembly GCF_008728515.1 of Papio anubis. Lineage (NCBI taxonomy): Eukaryota > Metazoa > Chordata > Mammalia > Primates > Cercopithecidae > Papio > Papio anubis. The sequence continues at coordinate 105,520,377 of NC_044980.1, forward strand.
GCACTTCTCATGGGCAATAATGTGAACTTTGACTAATGATAATGAAGGATGAAACTAGATTGAGAAGAAACATGTCAGACAAGTTTTCCTCAGATGGCAACCTAATGTTTTTACAGCATTTTTTCCATCATTACAGTTCTCTCATTCCTGCTTTGATACCACCAACTTGACTTATTGCCTTGTTCTTGTCCCTGGTTTTGCCTCTTTGTTGCTCTTTTTCACTCTGCCCTCTCAGTCATCAAAGGAGAGGGAAAAGCAGTATATTATTTGAGAGATTTCACCTGGATTATTCAGCAAGTGCTTTCATTAGGCTGTATTTGTCAGTCCGCTCTCTTATCATATTTCCCTCAGTGAGCTCCTTGAAGTTCCCTCAGTGAGCTCCTTGAAGTAACCTCCTATTTTTCAACATATGATTTACAGGCTGGCACTTAGCATACTATCAGTGGTTAATAAATGCTTTTTTTTGGTCATATAAACTTAATTAATAGGATGTGTAATGTGTCCTGGCCTCTGAAAAAACTGTGTCATCATTGGCTACTGTCATATGGGAGAAGATGAGAAGTCCTATGGCCTCTGAGGCAAAGGCACCTCCCACTTGCTTGGGAATGATGGGCTGCAGGTGGTGAAATTATCAGTGATCAAAGACATGTCTATTGCTTCCCGTTTGCCCATCAAAAATAAGCCAAGGCCAGCAAGAATGAAGAGTTGCATGAGTCATCAGATGCTGGTGAAAATGATAGAATTGGAAGCTTCAAAGTAATCCACAAGCTTAATCAACAAAATACTAAATTTTGCTAGTGATAATGCTAAAATTTAGCTTTTTGCTATTAATATTAAGAAAGAGAACAGTATTTTGAAATAAGGCACTTGATTGCACCTAGGTCTTTGTTTTCTTTGTAAGATTGTGCTAAAACCTATCTGCTGCCTGTATTTAAAGGAGTAGTTACAACGTCCCTCCAGCCTCTCTGTAGGAGACAGACATGGGAAATCAGCCCCAGGTCTATGTGTGGGCTCCACAGACACTGCCAATACAAGAGTGCTGAACTCACATCTGAGTCACATTGCTGTACACACTACATAAATGATTTCAGACTTCAAAGGGAGAATATGATAGTGTAATGAATTTAAAATTCACAATGTACAACTTAAGTGAGAAGAAATGTATTTTAGTTTACTTCTGTATAGTGGAATTCAATTTAACTTTAAAGTTTCCATTTTCAATGTTGGAGGTAAACTCAGCCTTGTCACTCTCAAGGTAATTGTGTCAATGCAGTTTTAAGGTTAGTCTCTTGGAGTAAATATTCAGTCAAATTAAAGATTTAAGCTCAGTACAGTTGGAGCTCGAATTCAATACATGAGCTGCTATCCACTCTCAAGGATTCTCGTCTTCTCTTTCCCCTCAGGATATGTCTGCGTATAGAGGTTCATCTGGCTGTGTCCCAGGTGCTTGTGTCCTTGCTGCAGCTGAAGGTTTTACAGTTGATAACTTGTAGCCTGTTGTCTAAATGTGACAAAGGCCCACTGTGGCCACCCCCAGTCAGCCCCTTCTGGCTCAAGCGAAGCTTGTAGACTCAACCTCACATTGATCTTTTGGGCTTCCCACCCTAGAGCCTGGGCTATAGGTCACCGTGCTCCAAGGCGAGATGGCCCCTGTCATGCCTATTGCTGGACCTGTTGCAAAGCCCAGTGCGCTTCCTCCATGTTCAGGCCGTGGGCACTGTGTCCAGCCTTCTCTCTACTTAACCTTCCATTTCTACTCAGTTTGGCAAGGAGTACGCTGTTGGGTGATTTCCTCCCAGGGTTCCAGAGAAGAGGGTCAAAGGTTCCCCCTGCTCTAGGGTTTCCAAGTTCATCTAGAAGTCTCTATCGCCTACAGCAAGGCTGCAGAGAGGTTGTAACTATTTCTTCAAATACAGACAGCAGATAGGTTTTAGTGTAATTTTACACAGAAAGCAAAGATCTAGGTGCAATCAAGTGCTTTATTTTAAAATACTACTCTTTTTCTTAATAACAGCAAAAAATCTAAATTTTAGCATTATTCCCGGCAAAATGTAGTATTTTCTTGATTGAGCTTATGGATTACTTTGAAGCTTCAAATTCTGTCATTTTCACCAGCATCTGATGACTCATGCAACTCTTCATTCTTGCTGATCTTGGCTTATTTTCGATGGACAAAAGGGCAGCAATAGAATCTCTTTGATCACTGATAATTTTATCACCTCTAACCCATCATTCTCAAGCAAGTGGGAGGTGCTCTTGAAGGAAAGTTATGACTGGGTACTAGGCCAGGACGCTTTGGAAATGGGGTGGTTGTAGGGGGATGGTAGGGCACATTGAGGACAGAAAAATACTTTTTCCTCAACAGTGAATGAATTGGCTACACTGAAGGAATACAGAACTTTGTCTGGAAGACCTTCAAGTGTAACCAGGAGCTGTGTTTCTTGAGAGCAGTGTCCTGAGGCAGCCAGCCTGAGCCATCTTGAAATTCTGTGGAGACCTGGAAGTATCTTTGGTTTCCATGGCCAGAGGCACAGAACACCTGGAGCACGGAACACCACCCTTATCCACTTCCTGCCTCCTAATCCCCACCGCCTGTGCTGAGTGATGTTATGCGGATGGCCATGACAGTCTGCTTTACACTGGTTCACTACCACTGTCATGTTTGTAGTGTTTGGCATCATGAGACATGAGTGAAAGAGATTATTATGGCAAAGATAAGGATAGGCAGCGAATTGCTATATGTGTAGTTCGAAAGTGAAATCATCAACGTTCATCTGGCTGACCAAGTGCATTACATACAAGGAGAACTAGAGTGGTTGCCTACCTCTACCCAGACACAGAAGACTTTGGTCTGCAGATGGCAACAGAATCCACACCAGAATCCAACTTCCACCCAAAACCTGGTCAACATCTAGTGATGCTGCTGCTGCTCTCCTGGTTTTAGCAGGAGGATTTTCTTTGTTGTCCCTAGTCCCATGACACAGTTCCCCTGTGGCTTGAAGCAGGGCTCTCCTGCAGTGTGTACCCCACAATGGAGCCTGGAGCTTAAAAAGTCCCCATCTCCAGGCAGACTGGCTTCAGATGAGAATGAGAAGGAAGCCTAAACATTTCAGGCATGAGACGCTGTGCCAGTTATCAATTTATTACCTATCCATTCTGAATTCACCCTTCACTGCTTGCTCTGCAATAATGGAGTTAGACTCAGTATCTCTCTTCTGCCAGTTAGCATGAAGTTTGTCGGTAGAGGGTGCTAGAAGGGCACTGGAGGAAGAAGGGATTTCTTGTCCTATTTCTGGTATGCACCTATCAGCAAGTTCCTGCAGTACACACTGGTTTACACAGCATCAGCTCCTCCAGTGCACAGGGGATAGGCAGTAAGTTGCCAGCAGCCATGCAGACATAAGTGAAGTACTACTCCCTCAGGGGTATTGTTCCCTATCAGCCTGTCTGGCAGGCTGCTTTGCAAGTCGGAGTACAGACCTAAAGCTCAGCACTTCACCGAGTAAATATCTCCCCAATATAAGTTCAATTCTACTCATGGGAGCTATTGCCATGAGATCCAAGGCATGGCACCTCCCCATGGGAAGCTTCCCCTGGTAATCTAGAGGGTGGATTCCCAGGTAGTCCCACCAGTAGACGACCTCAGCAAACCTCTTCTTCATCCAGTGAGCTATGGTTGCACCATCTACCAATGAGATCTGGATCTGGACCTCAGCCCAGGATGGAGAAGTCTCTTCCTTGGGTGCTCAAGCTCAGCCCTGAGTTGTGGCTGCTCTCCATTAGGTTGCTTTCAGTCTTAAAGTTATTTTTACCTTTGACTAGCCAATCTCCGCTTACTCTAATCTTTTGTTAAAGTTAATAGTTCTTTATTCCAATTTCTGATGTTCAAATTACAATGTGGTATCTGTCTTCTGATTGAATTCTGAACTAGCACTGATGCCAAAATGCAAACATACACAGCTATATCTGCTCCTAAGCCCACTGAAAATACACACACACACACACACACACTTTGAAATAGGGCAGAAGAGACTTAGGAGACCCATTGCTGGAGCTCAGCTTCATACTGGGATCCAAAAGAGTGATGTATTCCAAATAGGACAGATCGAAAAGGAACTCGGAAGGCAGAGTGAAACTTAGACCACAAAACCGGGGTAAGATGACACCAGCAGTGGTTCTAGTGTTGGCAAAGATTATAATGCCGAAGATACATGCAAGGAACTTACGTAAAATCAGGTCATATGTGAGAGAGAAAAACTCAAGAACATTCTTAAATGCACATGTAATTTTATATGATATGGGATTTTCATAAATAATAGTTAATTATAACAGTTTTTAGAAAAAGACATTTGACTGTTTTGGCTATATCCTTAGAAGTGTATATTATTTTCAAGTTGGCCTACCATTTTTTTAGTTGCTTTCTTGGGGAAAAAAAAAAAAAAGGAAAGTCTCCTCATATTCAGGATTGCCTAATGTTCAGGCACATGAGGAGTACCATGAGCCTGGTAGCTAGTAGTCAGACAATAACCTGTCTCTTTCAGTTCAAGGTAAAGCAAGCTTATGCTTGAGCCTCCCTCAAAGCTTCCTGCTTTAGGAATTTACTCATCTCTCGAAACTGGTGAGAACAGTGTCTGGCTCCCTGAGATACTAGGTTTCCTCCCTAGAAAAGTAGTTGGGAGCCCCTGGCATAGAAGTCTGTTTTAAAAATTCTGACACAACCCATATACATACATACGGTTAATTGGTTTTCAACAAAGGTGCAAAGTCAATTCAATGAAGAAAGAAGAGTCTTAAATGATAATCACAAATGATTATGGAACAACTGGACATCTATATACTAAAAAAGAGAGAATCTTGATCCTTATCTTGTACCATATACAAAAATTAAGGTAAAAATAGATCATTAACCTAAATGTACAACCTATAACATGTTTAGAAAAAGTCATAGGAGAAAAATTTTGTGACCTTGGGTTAGGCAAAGATTCATTAGATACACCTATAACATGATCCACAAAAGAAAAAAAAACTGATAACTTGGACTTCATTAAAACTTAAAACTTCGGCTATTGAAAAGACACTGTTAAAAATATAAGCTACAGACTGTGAGAAAATATTTATAAAATACATATTCATTAAAAGACATATTTCCAAAATACATAAAGAGCTCTCTCAACTCAGTAGGTTTTTAAAATCCCATTTAGAAATAGGCAAAAATTTGAACAGACACTTCAACAAATTAAATACATAGATGGCAAATATGCACATGAAAAGATGCTCATCATTTAATATATGTGATTGGCAGTTTCTTATAAAGTTAAACATACACTTACTATATGACCCAAAAATCCCATTCCTAGGTATTTACTCAAGAGAAATGAAGATATACGTCCACTCAAAAAACTGTACACAAATATTTATAATGGATTTATTAATAATCACCCCAAACTGAAAACACCCAAATGTTTTTCAACCACTGAATGGGTAACAAATGATGGTACATCCATATAATGCCGTAAAAAGACAGGAAATACTGAAACATGCAACAACACGGGGGAATCTCCAATACATTATGCTAAGTGAAAGAAGCTGGACTCATAAGGTATAGGACAGTCTGCAAAAAAACAAAATGAGAGGGACAGAGAAGTAATCAGTGGTTGCCAGCAGCTGGAAATGGGGAGGGGGTTGACCACGAATAGGCTCGAGTGAACCTTTGGGTATGACAAAAATGTTCTATATCTTGATTGTGGTGGTGGTTACATGACTGTCTGCATTTGTCAAAGCTTATTAAACTATACTTTAAAATGGTGAATTTTGCTGTATATAAATTACAACTCAATTTTAAAAAACAAAAACAAAACCAAAAACCTCTGACCCAGATCACGGTGGTCATTGTTGGTGAAAACTGCTGGCTTCTTAGCTCTCTTATGAGTGGGTTTACCAGCTAATCCCTGACATATTTGTGGTTCCAGGACTCCTAAAGGGTTGTGCAATGGTTTGTCTCCTTTCTCAAAGACAGCTGCTGACTGCTGGTGAAAGATAGAGAGAAAGAAAGATGTACACAAGCAAGTCAGGGAGAACTTTATCTTCCTTTTCCTTCCTGTCTTTCTTTTATCTTCTTCCTCCCTCTTCTGCCTATTTCCTGAAGCTCTTATTTTTCTCTCATTTACTTTTCCTATTTATTCATCAGCTGAAACCTTGCTGAAAGGGATTAGCTGGTGGCTAAATCGAGCAGGGCAAAAGGACGCATTTGCTTCTAATCAGTAGTACACCAGTAAAAGATTAATAACCAGCTCTCTGAAACACAAACACACACACACACACACACACACACAAAACTAAAGTTTCTTTTAAATTTTACTGATATGAAGAGTATACAGCACAGGCTGGGCGCAGTGGCTCATGCCTGTAATTCCCAGCACTTTGAGAGGCTGAGGCCGGTGGATCACTTGAGGTCAGGAGTTCAAGACCAGCCTAGGGAACATGATGAAAACCCATCTCTACTAAAAAAAAAAAAAAAAAATTACAAAAATTAGCTGGGCATGGTGGCGCATGCCTGTAATCCCAGCTACTCAGGAGGCTGAGACAGGAGAATCACTTGCACCCGGAGGCAGAGGTTGCAGTGAGCCAAGATCATGCCATTGTACTCCAGCCTGGGCAACAGAGCAAGACTCCATCTCAAAAAAAAAAAAAAAAGAAAAACGAAAAGAAAAGAAAAAAGAGTATATAGCACAGAGTGTATAAATATTAGCAAAACAGAAAATATTCTTGAATGTGAATTTCATATAGCCAATAATTCTCATGATTTTTGCTCATGAATGTTTCACTGATTTTTGCTGAACTTTTGTATCTGTAGCCAACATATCATTATAAATAACAAACAAGTGTAGTTTTGACAAGAATCCTGGCTGATATTTTCTTTGTCATTAATGAGTAAGATGAAAGTGAAACAACAAAGATATGTGTTAGAACTTTATTTGTCAATAATGTGAGTGACTCGGGAGAATTTGATAATGGTATTTAAATACTGGAATAATATTTCCTCAATCTTTGTGCTATTCACAAAGCAAGGGCAATAGACGTGACATGCTTTTAACTTTAATGTACAACATTAACATTTTCTCCATCGCTAGACTAACAACAAAACAGTAAGTCAAGCCCAGATTTTGAGCATGTCTTGAGTTCTCTGGTGTAAATGCTCTCACTCCGGTCAATTTCTAACTACCAATGTGACATCGTTGAACTCAGTGTTTTGAACAGATGTGCCTAGAACATTGTACAGTATTTCCACCATTCAGATACAACAGACGGAATGGCATCAGGAGCATAGGAAATGGTTAAATGTGAGAAAATGATTTGAAAGTGATGAGTTTTGAGTGTTTATTACCTTTGTTTTCAATATAATTTATTGAATTGCAATTTTATATTATTTAATTTTTAATAATAGCTGTGTGTAACTGCCAACTCATAAAATCTCTAAACTGACTTTCTCTCGGTTCTTTAAGCTGGCTCCAGTCCACTAAAGATCTTGGTGGAAGTCTCTGGATCCCTCCCCAACCCCAAATGATGGGGGAGCAGTAGCAGCATGAAGGGAGAGCGGATGCAAGCATATGTTGTTTCTCTTGAACCCCACTGCTCTCAACGTGCTGCTGGGGCTGCTTTGGTCTTATAGGATGGTCCCCTGAGCTACTCAGACTGCTTGTTAGGGTTGCTTATCAATGTCATCAGCCAAACCATAAACTGTGTCAAGATATTGATGTGAATTTCAGTGAAATAAATGATTCGGTTTTCTTTGTTAAATTTTATTCATTAAAATATGCTTTTTTAAAAATGAGGATTTATTGTCGAGGGCAATATTGTTATTCTGAAACTCCTTTCATTTTAAAGTAAATCTGAAAAAGAACCACCAAAATGGTGACAATTTTATTGTGAATGGTGAGATTTTTTTTCTTTCTTCTTGTGATTTTCTGAAGTTTCCAAATTTTCTACGATAAATAGCTAACATTTTGGTAGTATGAAAAACAATTGAGACAAATGTTTCATAACTTGATATTCAAGTTACATTGGTGTTGTCCCTTTAAGTACTAGAAGAATACATAGCACTTTCAGTAAAATAATGCCGAGGGAACAGACATTGCTATGCTCAGTTTCATTTAAAAACCAGATGTCCGGGAATTGGATATGGCTAATTATCAATTTCTCCCCAGATGGAAGATTTTCCTTTTTTTTTTTGTCATTAGACAGAAAAGCACAGTGTCTCTGGTTGATCATTGCATTTAGCCACTTTAATTGGAAAGTTTTAAGAAATAGGTGGAGCTTAAAAGAAGGGAAGTTTAGTGTATCAGGAGTGAAATGTTGATACAGGCACAAGAGAAACAAAAAAAGAAGAAACATGTATAATTGATGTCATAATTAAAGATTTTCAAGCTTGCTCTATTACCAATTCAATTAGTGTTGGAAATGGAATTCACACCTTCTCATATCTGCCTTCCAAATTATGCCAAGATTTAGCAGCTTATAACAAGAAGTATTTTTTTTTTCAAAGTTTCTGTTGGTCAGGGATTTTAGCATGGTTTACCTAGGTGCCCCTGCTTCAAGGTCTCTCATAAAGCTTTCAGCCAAGGCTGCCTTGACTGAGAGAGTCACTTCCAAGCTCTCTCACATGATTGATGGCAGGGAGTTCCCCATGTACTGTTGGACTAAGAACCTCAGTTCCTCACTAGCTTTTGGGCAGAGGCCTCCCTCAATTCCACGTCACGTGGGCCTCTCCATAAGGCAGTTTATGTCCTGGATTGGAGCGTGTCCTCCACCTTGGTTCATCCATCATTTCCTGTCTTCCAGACACTTGCCAAATCGCTCATCAACTGATGGAACATTCTTAATTCCCAATAGTCACAAATTTATTCCCACAAATTTATTTTTGTCTAGATGCTCTTTAATTGGTGATTTTGTTTAATTATAATTCAATAGATTGAATAGAAATATAATTCAGTCTTTCTTCTAACATGGTTAATCAAAATTTTTTTATTATTGATAGTTTAGGTTTTTTTCAGCTTGACAACTTGTTATTAGTAATGGCTTGTGATTTCTTAAGATTGTCGTCTCATTTGGGAAAAATTCTATCATGTCTTTTCTTTTTCTGTGATATCTACACATTTCTTTTCCATATGTGCTATAAAGTTGGGAAGAATTTTCTATAGACTAACTTCTGGCTCTATACATACTTTGGGTTCAGGTGCCACAGAACGTGTTCATATTGCAACACAAACTCTGGTCCTCCCCACATTGTGTTAGAATGCAGACAGAGTCAGGCACTGGACTATAGGTACTCCTGGAAGCTATTCCTCCACTAGGATAGCTATCAATAAGATACTAGACACAGACATAACTATGAATCACATAAATATCCTCTGACCAAATTTTTTTAAATGTATCTTAAACTCAACTTCCCCTTAGCTGGAACCCAAAGTTATTAGAGCTACTCTAATACCACCTGACAAAACAGAACTGTGACAGACAGTAAGTCAAAGTGGAAAGAGATAATGCCCTTAACCAATTGTGATTAAGAGATACTACTTTTGCAGATTTTACAAAAACTTATGAACGTATTGCTAAGGCATTTTCCAGGACCCATGCAAGCGCCCATGCAAGTGAAGAGCCTTGAAGCTTAACATTCATTAGTTTCACCAAAAATTAAGTCCTGCTACTGACATTTTAGTGGAATATCCAGAGGAGAAGGAAGTAAACACTGGTTCTTAGCCTCCCCTCCACCATCTAGCAGCAGAAGTTTCTTAGATGTCTTTTTAAAAGTACTTTTCATTATGAAAAATTCCAAGCATACACAAAAGTAGTAAGAATAATATAATGAATACTCATGGTACTCATCAGCTTCTGTTTGTTTGGACACTTTCAATTCAAGAAATTGTAGGAGATAAATACAAATATGAATAAGATATGGCCTATGCCTTCATGTATGTATCTATTATAGTAAAGAAGACAAGACATGAGGCCAACACACAGCCATGTAATACTACCTAAAGGAGAACAATAAGCCATGGAAGGAGAGATGACCTCTGGCCAGGGATGACCAGTAAGGGCTTCAAGGAAGACATGGCCTAGGCAAAAAACAAGTACACATTTTAACTTGTCCACGCTGAGACAGAATCAAGATATCTAAAATACATATTTTCTGGGTTTTTACCCTAGAGTTCCTCTTGACTTTTAGGAAATAATCCAACCTCCTTACTATTTATCTAGACCTCTAACCAGATACTCAGATTCATTCAGATTTAAGTATCATTTATTGAGTGCTTGCCAGGTGTGATGGCTAATTTTATGTGTCAACTTGACTGGGCTAAGGGATGCCCAAATAAGAGATAAAATATTATGTATGGGTGTGTCTGTGAGGGTGTCTCAGAAGGAGATTAGCATTTGAATTCATAGACTGAATAAAGAAGATCTCCCTCACCAATGTGGGTGAGCATCTTCTCCTGTCTTGGACATTAACTCTCCTGGTTTTTTGAGCTTTCAGACTCAGACCGGCATTCATACTGTCAGCACCCTGATTATCAGGCCTTCAGACTCAGACTGAATTACACCACTGGCTTTCCTGGTTCTCCAGCTTACAGATGGCAGATTGTGGGATTTCTTGGCTTCTATAACCACAGGAGCCAATTTTTATAATAAATCTCATATATATATATTTTACATATATATTCTAGTTGTTCTGTTTCTTTGGAGAACCCTAAATAATGCACCAGGTGCTGGTCATTTTCATATGCACCATTTCATTTAATCCTCACAACACAACAAGCCTTAGACAGATATTATAAGCACCACATCTGAAGATGAGCAGAAAATTCCAGAGAGGCTACTTGTACAAAGTTGCACAGATAAAAAACATAACTAAGCCCAGAAATTCTAACTTCAAGGGCTTTTTAAATTTATCATCTACCCCTGCTTGGTACTTTTATTAAATTTTCAAAATACTTCCCCATTTCACAAACCTTCAGTGGCCCTCAGTCACTACATGATGAAATTAAATGTCCTTAGTTTACCATTTTCCATTCTCTAAAATCCAGTCTTGGTTTTCCTTCAACTTTATTTTCTATTTGTAAGACTATGTCTGAATTATCTTTCTGTTTAGGATATTGCCCTCCTCATGAAGCAGAAGTCCCCTCTCACTACGGAAATTAAAAGTTCATATGCTCATTTTCCTGGCATTCCTATCGATTAGCGCTGTGCTATCAACTATGGTAGCCTCTGGCCACATGTGGCTACTGAGCATTTGACATACGGTTAGTGCAACATGTTGAAAAATTTTGGATATATTGGGTTAAACAAAATATATTACTAAAATTGGTTTCACCTAGTTTTTGTTTGGCTTTAGAGTCAAGGTCTCCCCGTGTCACCCAGGTTGGAATGCAGTGTCACAATCATAGCTCACTGCAGCCCGGAACTCCTGGGCTCAAGTGACCCTCCTGCCTCGCCTTCCAGAGTAACTAGGACTACAGGCATGTACCACCATTCCCAACTAATATTTTTTTGTAGAGACAGTGTCTTACTGTGTTACCCAGGCCGGTCTCAAATTCCTGGTCTGAAGCAATCTTCCCATCTCCTCGGCCTTCCAAAGTGCTGGGATTAGAGGCTGTGTGTGTTTTTTTTTTTGTTTTTTTTTTTTTTTTTTTAAACCTTTCTTATGTGGCTACTAGAAAACTTAAAATTATGTATGTGGCTTGTATTATATTTCTTTTGGACAGCATGTAGCTAGAGTGTTAATGTGTGACTAGGTTATACCCATGATTTGTCCCCATTCTAGGCTTGAGGTTGAAAGCTAATGTTGTGAATATGAAGTGACTCTCCATTCTGTTGAGAGTAGTGGCAGTGATAGTAACTGTATCTATTTTCCAGAGGCAGCAGAGGTATCATCCACTCTGGGTCAAGTGGTATTGGTAGTCTCAGTTTTGGTATTTGCATCCAGCAGTGGCTACAGTGATGGCTTCTTGGGACCAGTTCCGGGCATAATGTCGCATGCTGTTCCTGAAGATCCTGTAGGTGTCAAATATCCTTCTAATAAATTCCTTTTCTGCTAAGGCCCTTCATGGCGTCTCCTTCTCCACCCCAGTCCACAGGATCCTTCCCTTTTTCAGCATCAATAGTGAATAACATCTAAACCACGCACTTGGCACTTGGCCCATACTAGTTATCTTATCACAGGAAAGTGTCTAGTTTTCTCAGCCAGACTGTAAAATTCCCTGTGGCAGGAACCCTGTCTTTACATAATTGTTTCTTAGTATCTGTCAGACCTTGGTCACAGCATCACTGGAGGAATACTTGTTAGTTACTACTGCAGATCTTTGAAGTAGGCAGGGTGGCTATCATTATTCCTGTTTGTACAGATGAGGAAACTGTTGTTCAGTGACTGGCTTGAGGTTGTGCAGCTGGCTTGCTGCCAAACTGGGGCAGTAGCTCAAGCCTTCTCACTGCCTGCCCACATCACTTTCCTCTATTTCAGGCCCTGCCAGATAAAATGGTGTATTAATTTCATAGAGCTGTTATAACAAAGTACCACAGATTGGGTGGCTTAAAACAACAGATATTTAATGACTTAGAGTTCTGAAAGTTATAAATCCAAAGTCAAGGTGTCCACAGGGCCATGTTCCCTTGAAAACCTGTAGGAAAGTCCATGCATGCCTCTTCCTAGCTTCTGATGGTTTGCTGGCAGTCTTTGGCATTCCTTGGCTTGTAGCTGCATAACTCCGATTTGTCTTTGTCCTCATCTGGCATCCTCATGTTCTGTCTCTGTCTTCACATGGTCACCTTCTTAAAGGGACAGTAGTCATGGTCGGTTATCCTACTCTATTGCAGTATGACCTCATTTTATCTTAATTATATCTGCAATAACTTTATTTCAAAATAAGGGTACATTCTTTGGTACTGAAAGTTAGAACTTCAACATACCTTTTTTTGGAGTAGCACAATTCAGTCTCTAACAGATGGTAACCATAAGAGAAGCAAATACCATAGAAACTGAAGACTTTGTCTTGTTTCTAGGATTTATTCCAAGGATTACATTGTAGTGAGGTAGAAGGTGGGGAAGTGTTTTCAAGTACATATTCCTACCTACTACTTGATTTGCACATGGACTGATAGGGTTTGGTTGATGAGCATATGTTACGAGTTCAGTGAATCTCTTCTCTCGTGTAAGGACTAAATGGCCCCCACAAATAAGATGCCAGCCCCATCCTTTCTGGCAGGTCTCCCCAGCCATCCCGAGGCAGCTATCCCATTTAGAGGGGAAATGATGGTGTGTAATTCTGATAAGTCAATGGAAGAAGAGGTTGTTGCAGTGAGCCTATAACTCTTTTCCAGAGGGGTCTTTGGGGGTCTAAGGTATCACCTGGGTCCTAGATGGGAGAGCTAGTCCCATCTAGGCACAGTGAGAAGCCTAACCAATGGATGCAGCTAGCATTTAGACTATGTATCCATTTAGATGGTATTTCTTCTTTTCCTTTAATGAAAATGTATGTACGTTATTAATAAAAATAAATACAGAATTAAAAAAAAAACATTAAAAGGAAAATGCTAAAATGAGCTCTGCTCTAGTTCAAAAGAAAAGAATGACAATAGTTTCCGGTCAGGCCCTTTGAGGTCCTATACAGGGATAGTAATATGACTGGGACTCTTAACTGGGGGTAACTGAAATCTCTAATGAAAGCCTGCTAATGACACAGAATCAAATCACCAAATAAGCCTGTCTCCAGATCCAATTTCTTTAGATGGGAAGGGCATAGACTTTATGGTCAGCACTATCCCTTAATGTGAGACCTTGGGCAAGGGAATTAATCTCTCTGAATTTGCCCATGTATAATAGTGAGGATAATTATCTAGCAGGTTGTGGTGAGGATTTCATATCTAACATAGTTCACAGCACATACAATACGGATTCCATTAACTTGAAGCCTTCCTTCTCCCTATACTACAAACATACGTAATATAAACCCTGCCCACTGCCCCACCATCACCCACCCTTCTCCATCCCATTTGCTCTCTCCAAGGTTCCTATTTATAAATTAGTTGAGGATACATATAAATAAGAAGTGACTTGCATTTAATTTTAAAAACCAAGTGAAACCAATATAGTACACCACCAACTAGTTAGACTCTGACAAACTTCCACACTTATCAAATCAAAAGACACTGAGCGACAGACCACCCATGCCAGGCATGGTGCTTGGCACTGTGTGTTCATTGGTGAACAAAATGTCTTCCCTTTCTTATGGAGTCCGCTGTTTAGTGTGGAGGCAGTGAAGAAACAATAAATAGACCATTTAAAAACATATTGAGTACCATGGAAAAGATGATAAGGTGCAATGATTGAGAATAATAAGGAAGGCAGGGGAAAATTTATTATTCTAGGAAGGATGGCCTTTCTGAGGTGACATTTAAACTAAAACTTGAAAGATAACAAGTTAGACATTTAAAGAACAAGAGGAAGGGTCTTCCAGGTAGTCAAGGGGGCATATACAAAGCAGCAAGGCAGTCAGGAGCTAGAAGTGTTTGAAGAGGAGTAGTGGGGGCTAGGGGAGGCAGCGTCAACAACATTCAAGGGCCATTTTGAATAAAATCCAACTTCTTACCAAGACCCGGAGGCCCTACCTGATTTGGCCTCTTACTCCCCCGACCACTTCCCCTTCCCACTGTCCATCCCACCTATTCTTTCTGTCCCTCTTTCATATCAGACTTGCTACCACCTCAGGCTCTGTTCTGTGGTTCCCTCTGCTGAAAGCTTTTGCCTCAGGTCTTCCGATGGCTCCTGGGCCCCTGTGGTAAGTTAGGGTTCAGATTAAACGTCACCTCTGGAGAAAGATCAGTAATCACCGCCTCTCTGTCCATCATCTTTCTGTGTGGTTTGCTCTCTTTCTATTCCTTATCACCGTCAAACATTCTTTTGTTTACTGTCTTTTATTGTCTATTCTTTCACACTAGAATGTAAGTTCCATGAGTTTATTGTATTTCTTATTGCTGTAAATCTAGAGCCTGAAACAGTATCTAGTATATATCGGAAACCGAAATGATCCTGTTTAATTAATATTGAATGAAATGAAACTGAAGAGGTAATGTAAGGTAAATAACTTACCACACTGTGTGAGACAAACAAGGACTTCCCGGAAGAGGTGTTTTAAAATTAAAACTACAGGGTGGTAGTGAGAGGTGGTAGGGAAGCAGAGGTCGCAGCTACAAAATAATAACTTGTTCATCTCCGTTTCTCCGCTATCTTATGAGCCCCTGTGGGGCTGGGACGGAGTTTTATTCATCTTTCCATCATCAGCGTCTAGTACGGGGAGTAGCAAATAGTGAGCATTCGACAGATGTTTGCAGAATAATAACGGACTAGTGTGTGCAGAAGGATCTATTAACTGGGCTGCAGCACAATTCAGAGAAGGACAGTAGGTACGGCAACTGAGACTCGGCTGCCTAGGCAGCAATGGCTCACGGGACAGAATCGCCAAGCAGTGCCCCGCAAGCGGAGCGCAGCACCCATTGCGCCTGCGCATAACAGGCTCTAGTCCCTCGGCTGTGGGAAGCCAGCACCACCTCTCACGCATGCGCAGTGCATTCTTCCCACCTCCCACAAGATGGCGGAGGGCAAGTAGCAAGGGGGCGGGGTGTGGCCGCCGGAAGCCTGGCCGCTGCTGGGGGGGACCTGCGGGCTAAGGTCCGGGAGCAGCGGACCGAGGTTGGCTCGATGCTGTTCCCGGGAAACGTTGTTGGCTATTGGTGAGGAAGGTGAAGCACGCAGTTGCCTTCTCGGGCCCCAGCGCCCCCTATGTACGCCTCCCTGGGCTCGGGTCCGGTCGCTGCTTTGCCCGTTTCTGTACCACCCTCAACTCTCCGGTCCTGGAGCACCGGCGGCAGCAGGAGCTGCGTCCGGCAGGAGACGAAAAGCCCAGGCGGCGCTCGTACTTCTGGCCACTGGGCGAGCGTCTGGCAGGTGAGTGAGGCTGCAAGCATTGACGTCTCCTCCCCCGGCAAAGCTTCCTCGGCTTTGCCCCGCCGCTGCTCGGGACCCTACGGTGCTCGGCCCGACTCCGTGGCTCTCTTCTCTCCACGTCCCACCCTCTCCCCTCCCCGCACTCCCCATTCAGGCCTCCAGTTGGCCCCTGGCTTTGCAGGTCCTCCATTCTCACGCAGTGGAAGGGGGTCGCGACGCCCGCAGTCCTCCACCTTTCCTGGCTGTTGCTGGAGCTTCGCCTCTGCAAGCGGTGCCCCGTTCGCGTTAGGTGGGTGGGTCGTCCGCCCCTCCCATTTTAGTCGCTTCCCCGTCTTCCTCGTTTCGACCCTCTTGCTTCCTCTGAAAGTTTTAAACTCTCTGCCTGGGAAAATACCCAATAGCCCGGCATGTGGAGTTACAAAGAAAGGGCTGTTATCCAAAGGCCAGTGAATTTTGTTCACTTTAATGAGAGAATCAAGTCTCCAGGAGCCTTGGATGGTTTAGGTCGGAGTCCGACTCCTTGACCCTCGGAGTAGAGGAATGGTGCCTGTGTTGGCAAATGATTGTTCATCTAAATCATTCATTTTTTTCGGCTGTAGGAAATCTTTGGCCTCTGAACCTTTGAGGTGGGGGCGTGAGCTTTCTAGATCTAGTGAAAGAATTGGGAAGTGTTATATTCGTTTTAAAAAAGAAGACCTTATGCAGTACATGTAAGACATCACTTAATGGTACAAGCAAGGATAAGTGATTTATTCTTTTATTCAGTGTTAGCTTAAATTGCCCACTGACGTTTTAGAATTCCATGTTGTACAAGCCCTTTGTTTCTGTTTAGACAGGACTAAAATGGAGAAAAGCTTTTTAAGTTCAAAACTTCTTAAATTGCTTGTATTCTCGATTGTTGTTACTGCTTAACACTCCTTAGGAGTACTTGATATTTTCCATATAATTTAGACTTGTCAGTCTCAGCTCCCTCCTTTATTTGTGGAGCAAGGGTAGTCAGAATTACTAGTGTAAAAAACTGTCCTAAATAACGTGGTACCTTGCCAGAGTTGGAAGTGCAAAATGTGGGATCAAAGCGGTAGCGGAGGAAGTTGCCATGGCTAGTTTTTCCATCTTTCCTTGGATGCAAGGGTTGGATAATGTGTCAAGAGCCCCAAAATTGTAGAAGTGAGATTAAAAATATAAATGATAGCTTGCTCTTTGAGATTGCTAATGGGTGGACCTTTTTATTAACATTAAATTGAGCAACATCGTTTTCTGGAAGTTATGCTAGTTGTTCTCCAAAGTTATAAGCACAAACTATGCCTGCTGTAATAGAATTGTATGCTAAAAGTTTTTAACGTGTGGGTTATAAATAGCCTGACAGATTTGTTTACTTTTCATTCTGTCTCATAACACATAATCTGTTTTTCCCTTTGCTGTGGACTTTTGACCTATTAATGCATTTTTAAATTTTAGAGATAGAATTGTTCAGCTTAAAAGGAGGAGGAATATTTTTATGTTTTATTCTTGTGTGAGCTAGTTGATTCGTTGCTAGCCTTCACTTTTCTAGAACCAGAACCTCTGTGTTTTTAGAGCTGGTTGTCTCTGAATTCTCTACATACAGTTTGAAGGGACCGTAGCAAAGTCGGGGTTTCTGAGCCCCAGTCAGTGGCTTACTGCTTTTGGCAAAATGATTTGAAGCTCTGTATCAAAAAACATCTGACCTCAAACTCTAAAACCTCTGACTTTGGCAGGGTGTGGTGGCTCATGCCTATAATTCCAGCACTTTGGGAGAGGCCAAAGCGGATGCATCGCATGAGTCCAGGAGTTTGAGACCAGCCTAGGCAACATGGTGAAACCTCGTCTGTACAAAAAAAAAAAAAAAATACAAAAATAAGTCATGCGTGGTGGTGCATGCCTGTGATTCCAGCTACTTGGGAGGCTGAGGCAGGAGGATTGTTCGAGCCCGAGATGTGGAGATTGCAGTGAGCCAAGATCATGCCATTGCACTCCAGTCTGGGTGACAGCGAGACCCTGTCTCCAAACAAACAAACCAGCCCTCTCACTCTTCCATTCTTAATGGAATTTGGTATTTTTTCCTTTCTCTCTCACTTTCTCTTTATGAACCTTCTTTGTCTCCTTGTTCATCCAATCCATTACCCTAGTGCTGATTTCATTTGCCTCCCTGTGTAACCAGGATCCCATGATCATCAGCTTTTACTAAGCTGCTATTGGCGGCCTAGAATGCTTCACTTTCTGTAGACGTACCTTTCCAGTGCCCAATCCTAAATAAGCCTCACTAGCTTTATCAGTTTGACCCCTGAAATTCTGAGGGACATCAGAGACAGCTACATGAGGATATTGGTAAGTTTTTATGCCAGTTGGTGCTCTCTGCTGGGTCTCTAGTGTTGTGTTCCTTTTCTTCTCATTTCCTAAGGTTTTTATAGCAAATAACTTGATCTCTTCCTTTACTGAGAAAAATCTCAACCATCTGAGGTATACTTCCACTTCACTTTTTTCATCTCAATGTCATCTCTTTATTTACATATATCTCAGAGGAAGAAATGACCTTCCTTCTTTTCAAAAGCAACCCCCTCCCTCCAAATGTGTCCATGATTACCCTTTCCCATCTTTCTTTCTCTAGAAACTGTCCATTTTCATTTCCTATCCACCTTCTTCAGCCTCTCCCTCTCTAGTCTACATAGATGCTTGTATCTTCTGCCATATAAGCGTGTATGCTGTTCAACTCTAGGAGGACATTCTAAAGCTTGAGTCTGCTATGCCACTCTATTTCTGTTCTTTTTTTTTTAAAGACTCATTCTTTCATCCCAGGAAGCTGTTATAGTAGGAAGAACATTGACTTTTGAGCAAGATAGAACTTTTGATCTTGGTTTTTGAAGTCTTTTAAAACCACTTTAGTAGCTGTGTGACTGTGGGTATGTTACTATTCAGATTTCATTCTGTATCTATTAAATATGTTATACTTATCTCACAGGGTGGTAGTTGAAGAAATTAACACATGTTAAATGTCCATCCAAGTGTTTGGTACATTGTAGAGTTCTTACTAAATGTTTCTATCCTTTGCACTCGGACTGCCTTTACCATTTCACCACTGAAACTACTGTTTTATAAGTTGTCTGTGACCTCTCAATCACCAAATCCAATGATATTTCCTCTGTTGTCCTTGGTTTCCTTAGACCCAGGAGTTCCCAACCCCCAGGCTGCGGACAGGTATGGGTCCTTGGCTTGTTTGGTGTTAGGAACTGGGCAGCATAGCAGGAGGTGAGCAGCAGGAAAGCAAGCATTACCGCCTGAGGTCCACCTCCTGGCAGATCAGTGGCGGCATTAGTTTCTTATAGGAGCGCCAGCCTTGTTGTGAACTGCACATGCAAGGGGTTTGGTTGCATGTTCTTTATGAGAATCTAATGCCTGATGATCTGAGGTGGAACAGTTTCATCCTGAAACCATCTCCCACCAACTCCTGTCCCATGGAAAAATTGTCTTACACAAAACCAGTCCCTGGTGCCAAAAAGGTTGAGGACTGCTGCCTTAGATCAGTTGTGAAATATACTGATATACTGTCTTCTATCACACCACTGCATTCCAGCCTATGTGACAGAATGAGACTCCATCTCAAAAAAAAAATATATATATATATATGTGTGTGTGTGTGTGTGTGTATATATGTGTGTGTATGTATGTGTGTGTGTGTGTATACACACACACACACTGGCTTCTGTAATCATAAAATGATCTAAATTTCTTGGCTTTTCTGCATTATACTTCCTGATTCTCTATTTCTCAGGAAGTTTCTTCACATTTTCCTTATATCAGTTAGCCTGCAAATGGGATTTAAAAATGAAAGATCTCACACCTGTAATCCCAGCAGTTCTGGGAGGTGGACATGGGAGGATTGCATGAGGGGCGGAGTTCAAGGCTGCAGTGAGCTATGATTGGGCCACTGCACTTCAGTCTGGGTGACAGAGTGAGACCCCATCTCAAAAAAAGAAAAAAACCCGAAGAGATGTTTTGGCTTGTATAATTGGCAAGTACATAGATAGAAGTGGCTTGAAGAGTGCTTTGTCATGTCATCAGGGCTAAGGTCTCATTTATCTGCTGTTCTCTCAACATTGTCCTCCTGTTTGGGCTTTAGGCTTCCCTTCCAATTAAAAAAAAAAAAAAGGCCACTAGTGATGTTCATATTATAGCCCCTTCATTTATTTCCAAAGGAAGAGAGAAGGCCACTTCTCCTAGCCTTTTCCCAACAATCCTAAGCTCTAGTTTCATTAAACAAACATAGATCATGCTGCCAAACCTGTAACAATATCTTTGTCCAGAGGGATGTAATTATCCTAAGTGGCCTAGTCAGTGGAGTGAATCTTATCTGAAAATGAAGACTGCAACACAATATGGGGAAGGAAGAATGGATCCTGGGGAAGTAACCAGTGTCCTGAAGATTCCGTATGCTTTTCACTGTGTTCTCTTGGTGATCATATCCTTTATGATATAAACCATCACTTCTGTGGGGCTGTTTCTCGGTTCTGTAACTCCCCACTTCCACTTCCTCCTATATATGTCTATCTTATGTATACTACCATGAGTGTAGCTCATACTAAACTGAGTCAGTTTGATCTCTTCACCAAACCTCACCTAGTGTGTTTATATATGCACATATATGTTTTGTTGTTTGTGAGACTGACGGGGTTTCACTCTTGTCACCCAGACTGGCATGTAGTGGCGTAATCACGGCTCACTGTAGCCTAGACCTCTCAGACTCAAGCAGTTCTCCCATCTCAGCCCTTAGCCTCCTGAGTAACTAGGACTACAGGTGTGCACCACCACACCCAGCCTTTTTTTTTTTTTTTTTTTTTTTTTCAAAGAGACCGGGGCTTGCTGTGTTCTCCAGGCTGATGTCAGACTCTTGGGCTCAAGTGATCCACCAGGGATTCTCAAAGTGCTGGGATTACAGGCATGAGCCACTGCGCCCAGCAGCATGTGTGTGTTTGTATTCCTCTTCCCCCAATTTCTCTTTTCTAACTACCTTTCTCTCAACCACCCAGTCTTGAAATCTTTGAGAAAACTTGGTTCTTCTCCCACTGTCAATCACGTGTCAGATCTTGAATACATCTTGTTTTGTTAGGCCCCCAAGTTGTATAATACCCAGTTAACATTGATTTAAACAGTATCTCGGGCCAGGCGCTGTGGCTCACGCCTGTAATCCCAGCAATTCGGGAGGCTGAGTCGGGTGGATCACTTGAGGTCAGGAGTTTGAGACCAGCGTGGTTAACATAGTGAAACCCCGTCTCTACTAAAAATACAAAAATTAGCAGAGTGTGGTGGCAGGTGCCTGTAATCCCTGCTACTCAAGAGGCTGAGGCAGGAGAATCACTTGAACTCGGGAGGTGAAGGTTGCAGTGAGCCTGGATTGCGCCACTGCACTCCAGCCTGGGTGACAGAGTGAGACTCCATCTCAAAAAAAAAAAAAAAAAAAAAATACAGTATCTCACATAAAATGTGCAGAAATGGAGTAGTCCATGATTAGTCAATTTAGCTGCACTATGATTTCATCAAGGATTCAGGTGTTTTACATCTTTATGCTGGCTATCCTTAGTGTGCTTAACTTTGGACTCGGACTTTGCCATCATGGTTGCAGATGGCTCTGCTCCAGGCATCACATTCTCACACAGTTACCAAAGACAGGTGGAAGTTTGTCCTCTCATCTCTTAATTAGGCAACTAAACCTTTCACAGAAGCCCTCTTTCCGATGTCCATCCAGGCGTGCCCCTGCCTTAGTTACGAGGAGGGTGGGAAAATAAATATGTGGCTTTTCAGTCTAGGAAGAGGGTAAGCAAATGACTGATTAGAAGGTAACAGATGGTGTCAATTACAGTATTGTATGGAGAAATTTAAATAAATAAGAATTTTCAGATAATAGTGGCAAATTTAAAACACTGTTTACACTAAGAGTTAATATAAGCTGTGCATAGGATTTTGGTGTGGGTTTGTTCTCTGAGACGGAGTCTCATTGGGTCACTCAGGCTGGAGTGCAGTGGCTCGATCTCAGCTCAATGCAACCTTTGCCTCCTGGCTTCAGCGATTCTCCTGCCTCAGCCTCCCAAGTAGCTGGGATTACAGGCGCATGCCACCACACCCAGCTAATTTTTGTATTTTTAGTAGAGACAAGGTTTCATCATGTTGGCCAGGCTGGTCTTGAACTCCTGACCTCAAGTGATCCGCCTGCCTCGGCCTCCCAGAGTGCTGGGATTATGGGCGTTAGCCACTGTGCCGAACCTATACATAGGATTTTGGCTGAACATTTAGATAGTCCTAGGTGACTGGTTAAAAATGAATTTTTATGTAAAATTAGAATATTTCAGTGGTATATCCCAGTTTATTTAAGACTGTGTTAAGTACATTTAAGCGTATCTGTTGGAGCTACTGTGAGAAAAGGTATACTGTATGTAACAACTATTGAAATAGAGTTGTGGTTCCCCTTGGGGATGGGAGATGTTTGGAAATACTATATGAGGACATTTTTGGTTGTCACAGTGACTGTGAGGTACTACTCATAATTACTGAGTAGAGGCCAGATACACTAAGTGTCCTGTGATGTTTGGAAATGGTCCTACAAAACAGAATTGTGCCTTCAAAAATACCAGTAGTGCCCCTCCACATGTATACACTGAAATTAGCAAATGCTTTGCCTTTTGAAAGAATTCAGAGATTCATCTATATTCTTACATTGCAAGTGACAGAAAACATAAAACTGGCTTAAACAAAATAAGGGACTGAGTAGATCTTCTAGTAAACTTCAGCTAAGGTTTCATCCAGTGGCTCACATGAAAACATCAAGGACTTGATTTCTCTTATTCATTCTCCATTATTCCCCATGATTTGGTTTCATTCTTGGGCTAGCTTATCTTATGGTGGTAAATTACTGCAGTACTTTCAGACTTCATATCCTCATTTCACATATAGTAAAATGAAAAATATTTTGTATTTGATTTTACAAGTATTTATTTAGTATCACCACTTCTGAAACCTTCCCTAAACATCTACCCCTAAAAAGTTTATTAGCTCCTCTGTCATGCTTCAGCTCTACAATCTATATGCCTCTATTATATATCACACTCTATGGGTCTTATTTTTCTGTCCCATGCATTACTCTACCTTATCTTAATTATTGTATTCTTAATGTCTAAATGTCTGGGATACTGCCTGGCATAGTAGTGTACAATAACTGTTTATGGAGTTAGTGAATGATTTTGTGCCTAATACAGAAAAGAAGAAACAAGTATATATAAAATAACTATTGAAATAGAGTTGTGGTTCCCCTTGGGGATGGGAGATGTTTGGAAATTTAAGAACGCCTCATTCCTTCATCAGTTATTTTTGAATCCTGAATTATGTACCTTGTACTGCTACCACTAAAGCATGTATGTGATGCTCTTGCAATTATTATAGTACAGTATGAATTCATTTGAAAGTGTTACTGAATTTTACTTGTGTTTTTGTCATTTTCTCAACAAAACCAAAACCAATTATTAGTTGAACAAATATTTTTGGGTTTTTTTGTCTGCTGTAGGCAGACAGTGTGGCAACATTGGGTGGGAACAAAACAGAGCCTGTGTTATCTGAGCTTAAATTTTAGTGGGGGACGTAGTCAGTAAATATTATATATGTACACATACACAAACACAAATAACATCAGGTAGTATATAGGCCTTGAAATAGAATAAAATAGGTTCAGGGGACAGGGGATACTACTTTAGTTTGGTAAGGGAAGGGCTTTTTGAGAAGCTCTTTGTGCTAAGAGACCTGAGTGTTCATGAATGAGGTGGCCTGTACCATTCTTGTCAAGATGTGAAATAAAATAAAATGAGGTGCCCATCATTTTTGGTTCTGGAAGAGTTTGTGTATAGTTGGAATGAATTCTTCCTTAAATATTTGTTATAACATGTCAGAGAAACCATCTGGGCTGGGAGTTTTCTTTGTGGAAAGGTTTTTTAAAATTTGATATTTATTTGTACATATTTATGGGGTACATGTGATTTTTTGATACACGCATAAAATATGTAATGATCATGTTGGGGTATTTAGAGTACCTGTCACTTTGAGCATTTATCATTTCTTTCTGTTGGGAAGAAAGGTTTTTAATTATTAATTCAGTGTATTGTTTTTAAGCCTATTCAAGTATTCTATCTTGTGATTATTTTTGTAATTCTTCCCCTAATAATTCTTGTATCTAAAATTTTAAATTTACTGGCATGAAATTGTTTGTAATAAATATTCTGTGGTCCTTTTAATGGCTGCAGGAAAAGATTCTCTTCTCATATCTGACGTAGGTTATTTGTACCTTTTCTTTTTCCTTTATTAGTTTCACCAGAGATCAGTAGTCTTTCCAAAGAACCATCAGTAGTCTTTCGAAAGAACTATTTTGAATTTTGCTAGTCTGTTGTATGTTTATTTTCTATTGCGTTAATTTCTGCTCCTTATTTCCTTCCTTCCTACTTTTTGAGATTCTTTTGTGAAGTTCTTTAATTTTCAGCATTTCTTCTTTTTAAATATATTCATAAAGTTAAACATTTCCCTCTAAGCACCATTTTAGCTAGTTCTATTACTAGTTTTGATACGTAGTATTTTTTGGTACATAGTATTTTTATAATTCACTTAAAATGTTTTCAGATTTCTATTACGATTTGTACCTTGACTTTTGGATTATTTGGAATTATTATATTTTTATTTCTAAACATATGTAGATTTTCTAGTTATTTTATTTGTTTTTAATTTGTAAAATTACTGTGTAATCCAACAACATACTCTGTTTCAAAGGCCTGTTATTTCAGACTTAAAATTTGAGATCCATATATGGCTCAGTATATTGTCTTTTTTTTTTTTCCTCTCCATTTATTGAGTGCAGTTCTCTGTATTTTTTTATTAGGTCGTATTTGTTAATCCTGCATTTCAGATCTTAAGTATCGTGAGAGATCTTTTGTTTGTTCATCAGTTACTAAAAGCGTATGTTAGGATACTCCATTATGATTGTGAATTTGAGTGTTTCCTTTGTAGTTCTCTAATCTTTTATAAATTTCAGGCTATGCTATTAGATGCATTGAAATGTGTAATAGCTATATCTTCTCAGTGACTCAACATTATCACGTTTTCCTCTTTTATTCTGGTAGTACTTTCACATTAAAGTCTAGTTTGGGATGAATGTAACAGCACTAGCTTTCTCTTTATTATTGTTTGATCTTCTTTTACTAGTTATTTTAGAAATTGCTGTCTTATAAAATCTAATGTTATTCAATACCTTTATCCTTTTCTCAGATAATGCACTTTAATTCTACTTGCAGCCCTCCTCATATAGTTATTTTTGTTTGTTTGTTTCTGTTGTTGTTTTGAGACAGTCTCACTGTGTTGCTCAGGCTGGAGTGCAGTAGTGTGATCTTGGCTCACTGCAACCTCTGCCTCCCAAGTTAAAGCAATTCTCATGCCTCAGCCTCCCGAGTAGCTGGGATTACAGGCATGTGCCACCATGCCTGGCTAGTTTTTTTGTACTTTGAGTAGATATGGGGTTTCACCATCTTGGCTAGGCTGGTCTCGAAGTCCCAGCCTCCCAGAATGCTAGGATTACAGGTGTAAGCCACCATGCCCAGCCACTACTCATATAGTTTTGTTGTGCATTTTAATTCATTCTTACTTTTTCTTCCTCATTATTGTTGTTGTTACTGTTTGATACTGCCAGTATTTTATTTAAGTTAATGCAGGTCTTTATCATCTTTTTACTTTTCCTATGGTCTTGCATTTAAGATTGCTTTCTTTGATTTTGAAGGATCTGAAACATACCCTTTAGAATTTCCTTTAGTTGGCTTGAAAATGTCTTTAATTTATCTCATTCTTAAAGGATATTTTTGCTAGGTACAGAATTCTAGGTTAGCAGTTACTCTATTTTAGCACATTTTGTAACATTGGTGGTTACTTTATTTCAGCACATTTCATTGTTGTTGAGACCTCAGCTCTTTGTGACTTACCTTTTAAGATAATATGATTTTGTTTGGCTGCTTTTAAGATTTTTATATTTGGCTTTGGCTTTCTGTTTTACTATGCTGTGATTAGGCATTCTTTGGGCTGTGTGAATATGTGGATTAGTGTCTTATCAGTCCTGGAAATTTCTTAGCCATTATTTTTTCAAATATTGTCTTTGCTTCATATTCTCTCTCCTGTAATTTTGGGACTAGTTTAGTATGTTAGACTTTCTTATCCTGTCTCTTACCTTTTTTCTTTTCCTTTTTTTTTTTTTTTGCTTCTTTTTGACCAAAGGCGTTGTTGTGGATGTTGTTCACCTGTGCCTACTCCGTTATCAACTCATCCAGTAAATACCTAATTTAGGTTATTTTTTTAGTAGTACATTTTTATTTGGTTCTTTTCAAATCTATATCACTTTTTATAGTTTTCAATTTTAAGCAAAAATATTTAAGTGTGGCCTTTATCCCCTTGAATGTAGTAAGTGTAGTTATTTATCAGTTTGTGTCCGATAATTCCAATGTTGGGAAGTCTCTATGAAGCTGATTCAGTTGTGTTGTAGAAATAAATTGATGTATATAATATAAGATGAAGTTAATATTTCTCTAAAGAAGATTTTCGTTTGCTATCACCAAGTGCCTGGGGGTGTGAGAACATCTTAATCAAATTTCAAATCTTTAATTTTCCTGGGCCACCTAGATGACTTGAAACTGACTTCAGTCCATGGTTTCCTTCTGGTTCCTTTTTTCCTTCTAGGGTGCAGCCATTTAGAGTCTCAGCCCAAAGCCAATGCTGTTTTCACTGCAGTCCTTACCCTTGGTGGGTCTCAGACTCTGACTTTGGTCTCCTGTGCCTGCAGTGCAGGCAACAGACAACAAAGCTCAGCCTCTTTGATGCTTCTTTGTTGGCAAACTCACAAAAAGCAAAAGCTGAGGTCACCTTTCTGGGTTCCGGACTTCTAGTGGATTTGAGCTCGTTTTTCATTCCTCGTTATTTTGGTGGTTATTTGGTGCTTTTAAGATCGTTTTACTATCTTATCTAGCTTTTTAAATTGTCTTTGTAAGGATACTTGGTCTGAATAACCTGGTCTGCTGTTTCTACAAGTGTAAGTCCAAATATTTCTTTGACTAACTTGTTCAGGAAGACTTGAAATTTCTAAATTAGCCATTCCTTTGTGTTAGGGCTCCTTTGATGGTGCAAATGAGATAATTGGAAAAGGTAGACTTTAAGCTATGGTTGCCTTTTAATTCTTTAAAAGTTAGTTAGGTTAGTTCCTAGTACTTTGCAAAGCCCTAAGGGAAGGAGACAGGTTATTTTGTATGACCGGAAAAGCAAAAAAAATACTTGTATGTAAGTAGTGCCTTAGGGTAGGAATTATGTAAGCAAATAGAACGTAATGTGAACATTTTTGAAGTGATGCTGTATGGAGAATGTACTAAGCTGAGGAGGGACTGCAGACAAATTTTTCTTTTAGTATTTTTGTTAGAAATGGGTTCATTTTCTTTATTTCCTTCTTTCCTTCTTCTTTCTTTTGACAGAGTCTCACTCTGTCGACCAGGCTGGAGTGCAGTGGCATGATCTTGGCTCACTATGATCTCTGCTTCCTAGGTTCAAGCAATTCTCCTGCCTCAGCCCTCCGAGTAGCTGGGATTACAGGTGTGCACCACCGCGCCCGGCTAATTTTCTTTTTTTTGAATTTTTAGTAGAGGTGGGGTTTTACCATGTTGGCCAGGCTTGTCTCGAACTCCTGACCTCAAATGATCCACCCACCTTGGCCTCCCAGAGTGCTGGGTTTACAGGTGAGAGCCACTGCACCCGGCCTCATTTTCAATAATAATAATAATAATAAATATATATATATATATATTTTTTTTGAGACAGAGTCTCACTCTGTTGCCCAGGTTGGAGTGGCGTGATCTCCACTCACTGCAAGCTCCGTCTCCCTAGGAGACGGAGGTTCAAGCGATTCTCCTGCCTTAGCCTCCTGAGTAGCTGGGACTACAGGTACGTGCCATCAAACCTGGCTAATTTTTGTATTTTTAGTAGAGATGGAGTTTCAATATGTTGGCTGGGCTGGTCTTGAACTCCTGAATTCCTGACCTCAGGTGATCCTCCCACCTCGGCCTCCCAAAGTTCTGGGATTACAGGTGTGAGCCACTGTACCTGGCCAATTTTCAATAATAATTCTGACAAATCTATGCCATGTAGGTGTCATGATTTTTATTTTTAATTTAAACTTTTTTTTACATCTCAAGGACAAAATACGAGTTTAAAAATCTTACCCACATCTATTTAAAATGTAGGTACAATTTGCATTTGAATTCTGAGATTAAATCTATTAAATATGGGAGCCAAACACATATGTTAGAAATTCTACTAGGCAAACTAAGTTATGGTAGTCTACATAAATTGGCATTCTTCTGTGATGGAGGAATGTTAAAAATTTAGTATAACATACCAATACTTGATTGGTATATTAGTCACATATTTGATATTAGTCACAGCCGTTAATATGAAATGCCATCCATTTCTTTGTGATTAAATTGATGTGTCTGTAAAGAACAAAACCAGCTCTCTTGTATGAAAACCTAGAATTCTTATTTGTTTACTGTTTACTTGATTATTTTTTCTCTTTGCTAGAAGAAAATACTAAGTTGAAGATTCCTATTATAGTTCCTTTTATTCCCTGCTATGTTAGATTTAAATAGCTTTTTGTTTTAGATTTGCTTGCTTGCCCTTAAAAACCTGAAAGATAAAAGGAGATGAACAGAGAATTTTAGAACTGGAAGAGACCCTAAATAACATTAAGTCTCTCATGTGGCCTCCTATCCTAACCATCTCCTATTTTAAACATGCAAAAACAGGCTCAAGGAAGATGGCTGACTTAACTTGCCTAAAAATGTGAGGGAATTTCTCTCCATAGCTTTTATATTCTCCATGAAGTAGGTCGTCAGCAAAGAGTGGCATAGGTAGAAAAATAGGTCTGTTACAAATTTGAGGAGACAAAAAAGACACTTAGAGTGTGGGAAGGCAAACTTTCCAGGAAACATAGTAGTCCTGCTAGGCAGTGTTGGATATCCTTTGATGTTTATAGTTGTGAATTTAAAGTGAAACCAGCTAGCCTTGTTAGCTGATTTTCCCCCTTTCCTCTATAATAAGCTGCTCTGGTACAGGCATGTGAAAGTGGAATGGATCAGTTCAGCTAGAGTTGGGATTTTACCAGGTAATAGAGGGCGAGAAGAGTAAGGGGTTTGAGAGTTTGAAAGAGAGTGGTTATTGTTGCATCTAAAGAGAATAGTAAAGATAAAAGTAATGGATGGTGAAAAATGAGAGCATTTTTTATTGGATTGGAGAACACAGTAAGGTAAGAGAATGTTGAATTTGGAGATGGTACAGTGAACTAGAAGGGCAGGATACATTTTAAAGACCGGAAATCTGGGGCTGGGTGCAGTGGCTCATGCCTGTAATCCCAGCACTTTGGGAGGCCAAGGCAGGTGGATCACTTGAGGTCAGGAGTTCAAGAGCAGCCTGACCAACATGATGAACCTCTATCTCTACTAAAAATACAAAAATTAGTCAGGCATGGTGGCGTGTGCCTGTAATCCCAGCTACTTGAGAGGCTGAGGCAAGAGAATCGCTTGAACCCGGAAGATGGAGATTACGCCACTATACTCCAGCCTTGGCGACAGTGAGACTCCACCTCAAAAAATAAAAATAAAATAAAAAAATAAAGACTGGAAGTTTGATTTTTGAGATTTTTGGTTAAGAATTTAGAGATGATGCAGTTGTTGATGTTGACAAGGTCCTCAGTGGATCATGGAAGTGGGTATTTGGAGGTGAAGAAGTTAAGGAACTAATAAGCCAAGTTAGGTGGGTAATCCACATAGACTTTGAAGTCACTGAGAGTGATGGTAGGGGTAAGAGTGGAGACGAGTGTTGGAGGCAACAGAGGGTACACAGTTGGGTATCATGTCAGAAGATCTCGGGCGTTTAAGAAAGGAGGAGAAATGGTTTGGAAGTGGTAATTGGATGCAAGGAGCATATTTTTTGCCTCCCGCTAGACCAGGCTTGTCTAATCTTTTGACTTCCCTGGGCCTCACTGGCAAAATAATAGTCTTGGGCCACACATAAAATTACACTAACAACAGCTGATGAGCTTGAAAAAAAATCGCAGAAAAAAAAAATCTCATAATGTTTTAAGAAAGTTTACGAATTTGTGTTGGGCTGCATTCAAAGCCAGCCTGGGCCATGCAGCCCGGGGGACAAATTTGCTCTAGATCCTTCAGTATCCTATTCCTATCTCCTGGCCTAAAGTACATAGGATGTGAGAGAAAAAAAGACCCACTGTTGAGAAAGCTGCACAGAAAGTGGTGTCATCTGATTTCAACTAAGATAAATAGGTGAAGATGACATTTATTGAAGAGTTTGAAGTTACAGGGGAGTTAGTTGATTAGTTTATTGTACATTCATCTACTGTATTTTAGTACAGTAGTACTAAAGTAATACATGGTTTGGTTTTGTGAGTTACATAAATTTCCATACTATTATGGTAAATATTTTAAACACTGTGTGTTTCAGAAAAACTCTAAACCCTTGTTTTTCCTCTGCTCCTGCACCAACCAGAACAATCATTAACATAGTAAAAGACATCTGTGTCTCATCTTGAGAAATTTACCAATTAAATGAATTAAAAAAAAAAAAAAAAAAGACACCCGTGACCAAAGACGTGGGGATTTTTCCCCACACACCAACAGAGGATGCCAGTTGGGTATCCTCCAATTCAGTTCCCACACTGTCTATCCAGAAATATCATCAGATCCCACAGGTTGAGGGCTCAGTCCCCAAGACCACCCCCTCCTTCCCCCCGGTCCCAAGTCCTAGCTTCTGGAGCTTCTGACTGGCTTCAAGTTGGGGTTCCCACTACCCCCTCTTTGGAGTTGATTAGTTTGCTAGAGCATCTCACAGAACTCAGGGAAACACTTGCTTATATTTACTGGTTTATTATAAAGGATATTACTGGGGATGCAGATGAAGAGATGCGCAGAGTGAGGTACAGGGGCAGGGGCGCGGAGCTTCCATGCCTTCTCTGGGTGTACCAGCCTCCAGGAACTTCCACATGTTCAGCTATATGGAAGCTGTCTGAACCCTGTCCTCTTGGCTTTTTATGGAGGCCTCATTGCGTAGGTATGATTGACAACCATGTAGAAATGTGACTGGATAAAAAATGCATGATCTACGCCCAGGAAGGCCTGTCTGTTCTGACTTTTCTTGGCCTCTCTGTGTAGCATTTTTTCTTTGATATGGGGACAGAACCCTCTTTGGAATTAGGGGTTTTTGACCCAAAACCAGATTAGAGTCATGCCTTGGGCTGGTGAAAGGAGGTCAGGAAAAGGTTAGAGAGAGAGATTCTAGAATGTTCCTGAGGACTGAAGTGCCCCAACATTATTTAAAAAAAAAAAAAAAAACACTGTAATAAGCACTATGGGAATGAAGAGCTGGGAACTGGCCAGGTGCGGTGGCTAACGCCTGTAATCCCAGCACTTTGGGAGGCTGAGGTGGACTGATCACTTGAGCTCAGAGTTTGAGACCAGCCTGGGCAGCATGGAGAGACCCTGCCTCTACAAAAAATAAAAAAATTAGTTGGGCATGTTGGCACAGCCTTGTGGTCCCAGCTACTCAGAAGGCTGAGATGGGAGAATTGCTTGAGCCTGTGATGCGGAGGTTGCAGTGAGCCAAGACTATGCCACTACACTCTAGCGTGGGGTGACAGAGTCAGACTCCAGACTCCTTCTCAAAATACATTTGAGAATACAATTACGACATACAAGAGTCTTGTCCTCAAATAGCTTTTAGTAAGAAAGACCAATATGTAGGTGATCCCAAGTATGTGGTAAATGAGATAGCTGGTAAGCACAGGGATCTATGGAAACACTGGGGTGGGGGTAGGGGCAGATCTAACTCTGGCAGGACTTAGGGAAGGCTTTTGGGAGAGGTCATCTAAATTGGGTCCTGTAAAATGAGCCCACATTAGCTAGGTGAAAAAGCAGAGGTAAGAACCTTCCAGTAAATGAAATGGTATAGTGATTTTGTGGTGAGCACACAGAATTCCAAATGGTTGCAGTGTAGCTAGAGTAGGTGAGTGGCAGTGGGTAAGGATGGAGGAGTGTGAAGGGTCAAGACTATAAAGGACCTAACATATAGTGCTAATGAGCTTAGACTTTTTATCACCATTTGGGTGCTTTGGAAGGTAGAAAATACTAATCTTGAAGGGTCTTTCTAGCCACTGGCAATTACAGATTTTTATTTTATTTTATTTGAGGTGGAGTCGTGCTCTGTCACCCCAGGCTGAAGTGCAGTGGCTCGGTCTTGGCTCACTGCAACCTCTGCCTCCCGGATTCAAGCCTTTCTCATGCCCCAGCCTCCCGAGTTACAGACATGCGCCACCACACCCAGCTAATTTGTATTTTTAGTAGAGACAGAGTTTTACCATGTTGGCCAGGGTGTTCTCACACTCCTGACCTCAGGTGATCCACCTGCCTTGGTCCCCCAAAGTGCTGGGATTATGGGCGTGAGCCACTGCACCCAGCCAGATTATTTTCGGTAAGTATAACTTACAGCAATTTTTTTTTAAAAGTAGTCCAGGCAATTGCTCAAGATTTAAGCAGTAAGAGAGTGCCACTCAGTTCTGTTCCCCAGAGGAAGTCACTGTTGTTTCTTGATTATTCAAGCAGCATATTCTTAATACCAGAATAGTGTTAGACAAAAACAGTTTCAAAAGGAGAAGGAGGGGCCAGGCATCGGTGGCTCATGCCTGTAATTCCACCATTTTGGGAGGCTGAGGTGGGTGTATCCCTTGAGTCCAGGAGTTTGAAACCAGCCTGGGCAACATGGTGAAACCCTGTCTCTACAAAAACTTAAAAAAAAAAAAAAAATAGCTGGGCTTGGTGGTGCAGGCCTGTAGTCCCAGCTACTTGGGAGGCTAAGTTGGGAGGATCACCTGAGCCCAGGAGGTTGAGTCTGCAGCAAGGCTGGGCGACGGTGAGACCCTATCTCAAAAATCCCCAAAGCACCACACATCAAAAAAATTCCTTTACTATGGAATTCCCAAGTATTTTGTTGAGAAAATCTAGGTGTTGGAATTAAATAGCAGACTGTCTTCAGAAAAAGATTAGGAAAAAGCCCTTACCATAGTATATGAGGTAGACACTGGTTCAGGATCAAGATCTACTAATAGCCTGTGTCTGTTTGAAATGGGAGAGTTCCCTGACCTGCCTCGCAGGATGTGCAACAGGGGAGTGACTCATCTGTTTGGGCCACCATCCGTGCTCAAACCCCTTATGGGAGGGGGAGCACACAGATGGGCAGGTGCAGAAGCCGGGGCAAATGCTCCTGAGATCCAGCCCCATGGCAGCATGCAGGGGTGGGAGCCTGCAGCTCCCGAAGCCCAAGTGGGAGTGTGTTACAGTGAGCCCCTTTAGCCTTGCAGATGGCTTAAGTGTTAACCAGCTCAGTACCCTCCTGGTACCCAGGTCCTTGTCTGGCATCCGGGAAGATTTAGGTTGTACACGGACTTGAAGAATGAATGCATGGGTTTTATTGAGTCGTGGACGTGGCTCTCAGTGGGATGGATGGGGAGCTGGAAGGGGGGTGGAGTGGGAAGATAATCTTCCCCTGGAGTTGGGCTGTCCAGCAGCCAATTTCCTTTCTGACCATCCCCAGCCAAACTCCTCTCAGTGTTCAAACATTCCTTCTCTTCTCTCTGCTGCACCGTTTTTGCCATTCTGCTCCTGCATTCATCTCCTTGTGGAGCAGGGGATTTGGGGTTTTTATGGGCACCGGATAAGGGGGCATGGCAGACCAAAAGGCATCTTTTGGGTGCGAAAAAAGGAATGCCTGTTCCTATTTAGGGCTGCAGGTTTCCAAGCTTGGAGTGGGGCCTTTGCTGGAGAACTGCCCTCTTCTACCCAGTATTTCCCTGTCTCCTGTCTGTATCATATTGAGAGGGCATTTGAATGTGAAATGAAATTTTTTCTAATTCTTAAACCTTTCTGATTGTATAAAAGGTGTATGACACTTAAGATAATTCACCTGACCTTGGAGTACTTGGCAGAGAAAGTTTAAAAAGACTTACAAAGTAAATATGAAGTTGTAGTTATAAAACATTGATCTATTTTGAAAAAGGGAATTATGTTTATTAGATTGTCTTGATTTTCTTTTCTCTCTTCTCTCTGAAAACATAATATTAAATATGCATTATGAATGCCTTTATTAGGTGACTCATTCTTCTAATGCTTAAAATGAGTCTATGATATATATTAGATACTATTAAGTTGGTGCGAAAATAATTGCGGTTTTTGCCATTGAAAGTAATGGTAAAAACGCAATTACTGTTGCACCAGCCTACTCTTAGGGGTAGTCAGGTGATCAAGAGGTTTCCAGTTTGATTGAGATAGTTCAGTAATGCTAGATAGATTTTTTTTTTTTCATTTTACTTAATGGTAAGTTGGGACCCTTGCAAACACTTATCTTCGGACATTCAGAGGGAAATAATTTTGTAGTCTATACTTTTAAAAAATTCAGCATGTAGCAAGAGGAACGAAAGACATTCAAAAAGGAAGAAAATGGTATAGCATTGGGCAATGCCATGTGCAGTTATTCAATATAATATTTTAAAAGTTTATATTTTCTCATTCAAGGTAAGACTTTGGGAATATTGGTATAAGAACAAAAGTCTTTTGACCCAAGGCTTTGGTTTAAAGTTCTAAATGCCGTTACTGTGCCCTGTATTTATGAAAATAAGCACCCAATTTTGTTTTTAACATCAGTATTGAGATTTTTCTTATCAATTATGATGTATTTTAAGGGCTGATTTGTGTGTTATAAACTGATTTATCAGGTAATCTGGGCATTTTAGGACATTTTAAATATTAAATGAATGATCATCTTAATCTTGTTTTCTTGGGAAAAAGGCTTTAAAAAAAACCATCCTATGTGCTACTCTTTCTTGAATCCACAGTGCATAAACATTTGGTGCTGTTTTGGTGACCTTGAGTCACTAAGCTCCTCAGTGTTAAAATGGTATCTTTATGAATACAGTTTGTATTGTAAAATTGTACTTTTGGGGGCAGTCTTGTAGCTGTTTTAGGTTTTAAGTAGAGATCAAAGTAAAAAAAAAAAAAATTGAACAAGACATACTTAAAAAAAATATGCAGGCAAGCATAAAATCTTGTTTTAAACATTTAACTTAAAAAAATAAATCAGAATTTTCCCCCCCATAGAAAAGGATAGTTTAAAATGAGCGTGTCCAACCCACAGCTTTGAATGCGGCCTAACACAAATTCATAAACTTTCTTAAAACATTATGAGGCTTCTTTGCAATTTTTTTTAAGCTCATTAGCTGTTGATAGTGTTATTGTGGTTTTTTTGCTGCTGTTGTTGTTTTGAGACAGTCTCTGTTGCTCAGGCTGGAGTGCAGTGTTGCGATCTCAGCTCACTGCAGCCTCCACCTCCTGGGTTGAAGTGATTCTCCTGCCTCAGCCTCCTGAGTAGCTGGGATTACAGGCGCCCACCACCATGCCCACCTACTGGTTTTTTGTATTTTAGTAGAGATGGGGTTTCACCACGTTGGCTAGGCTGGTCTTGAACTCCTGACCTCAGGTGATCCGCCCGCCTCAGCCTCCCAAAGTGCTGAGAATACAGGCGTGAGCCACCGCGCCCAGCCAGTGTTAGTGTATTTTATGTGTGGCCCAAGACAATTCTTCCAGTGTTGCTCAGGGAAGCCATGATATTGGACATCCCTGGAAAACACTGCATGTCCTGAAATTGGAGTTTTAGCAGATTAGGACATGTTAAGAATTTAGAAAAATAAAGGTCTTACGCACAGTTTTTCTAAATCTTTTGTTAATTGGGTAAAATGGTTGCCAGAGGTGATTGTGTTTTTTTGTTTTATCAATATCATAGAATTTATAAACTTTTTTATGGAGTATATGACTTAAAGGAGTTTTTCTTTTTTTCCTGCAATCATATTTTCCAGTTGAAAAAGCTTTTGGCCATTAAATTTAGCTATAAATTAGTAATAGTGTGCATATGATTTCTGATTATTTTTCCTCTTGAGTCAGAACTAGAAACTGGTCCTGTAATATTTGTGGATCTTTTTCTAATTATATATCCCTTTTTATTGGAAATACTTAGTATTTTCATTGCCTCTATGGTGAATTCTGAGTTTTTTAACACACAATATTGAGATCTCTGCCCTGAAAAATTCCTAAACATCCTTGAAGTCTAGTTCTGTTACTACTTTCTCTCTGAAATCTTTTTTGATTACCTAGCTGGAAACTATCTAATCTTCCATTCTTTAACAATACATTCCCTTGTATTAAAACTTATGCTGTAAATGTCTTAGTCCCCTTGTAGATTATAAATTGTCTTATTATTGTATCATCCACATTCATACATTGAACAAGAAGTACCAAGCACTGTTATAGATGTGAGGGAAACAGCAGTGTAGGAGAATCTTGGTTCTGGTCTTCATGGGATTTATATTCCACTTTGGAAAACAATGATGAAGAGAGACAGAAAATTAAATAAATCATAGATAGAGCTTTTCTGATCTCAAATGCTTAGAATATGAAACTCCATGATGTGGTAGAAAGTTTGAGGATAGCACCAGTGTGTTGATAAGGTGATCATGGAAGGTGTGATCTTTGAAAATTCAACTGTTTTTTTTTGTTTTTTTGTTTTTTTTTTGAGACAGAGTCTTGCTCTGATGCCCTGGCTGGAGTTCGGTGGCACATCTCGGCTCAGTGCAAGCTCCGCCTTCCAGGTTCACGCCATTCTCCTGCCTCAGTCTCCTGAGTAGCTGGGACCACAGGCGCCCGCCACCACGCCTTGTTAATTTTTTGTATTTTTTGTTTTTTTAGTAGAGACAGGGTTTCACCATGTTAGCCAAGATGGTCTTGATCTCCTGACCTCATGATTCGCCCACCTTTGCCTCCCAAAGTGCTGGGATTACAGGCGCGAGCCACCGCGCCAGGCCAAAAATTTGCTATTTATGCCAAAACCTGAATGACACAAAGAACTAGTCGTTTGAAGATCTGGAAGCAGAATGTTTGAGGCTGAAGGAAAGTTAATTCTAAGACATAAGAAAGAGGTGGGTGGAAAAGGATGGGAAAAGTGATAAGAATGGGATCTAGATTATGTAGAGTTGTAAACCAAGGTAAGGAATTTAAAATTTATTCTAATTTCACTGGGAAGCCAATGAACAGTTTGAAGTTTTTAAGGGCTCATGTCATTACATTGGGTCCACCCAGGATAATCTCCCGATTTTAAGGCCAGCTAACTAATAAACTTAATTTTACCTGCCGTGTTCCTTTTACCATATAATGTAGTATATTCACTAGAGTAACACCAGAGGGCAAGTCTTGAGGGCCTAAATGCTGCCAAATTTTGTATGCATAGGTTTTATTTAACCTAATAACTATTTAATATCTTACAAGGGCAGTGAAGCAGAACTAACTTAGGGTAGCTGAGTTGTTGAGTCATCACAGTTTTTCTGATTTCTTTTGCCTTTACTGATATGCCCGATATGCCCACTCCTTGGCATTACCTCTTATTTGCCAGTGCCCATACGATAACCGCAAACTGTTTCTGTTTAGTTATTTAACTAAATTAACATAAAGATATCTCCTGCATTTAAAGAAATTTTGTTCTAGATATTTTCCAGAGAGATCTGTATTTTCTCATGGATAAAAATTTATGAGTGGATTCATTGTAGATTCTAAAAGGACATTTTCAAACCTGTTTGAGTGTTCTTATTTTTACCTATTCTGATTATAATTCATTCATTCAATAAATATCAAGTACCTACTGCTGCAGAGCCAACTACTATATAGTAAGCATCAGAATGATAACAGTTGAACAAGTAACTTCTTATGAAGGATGAGGCTTGAGAAAGTACAAGGTGCTCTGAGAGGTACCTTAGTGAAGGAAACTGCTGCTGAGACATGGAGGATGAGGCAATATAGTCAGCATTGGCTTTGAAGTCAGACTCCCATTTCACTGTTGGTTGAATTTGGATACTTTTAAAAATTTCTTTGAGCCTAAATTTTCCATGCGTGTGAATAGTGATACCTTTATCTCTCTAGAAGTTTTGTTAGGATTAGATTAGATTGAATATATGAAAATGCCTAACATAATGTTTGCCACTGGTTTAGAAGCATATTTATCATGAAACTAATAAAGTTTAGTGAACCTAATTGCATGGCCCTTTCTAAGGCCCTTGCAGGAGCAGCCCTAGCAATCTTGAATTAATTTATGTTTTTCTTAAAGACCCTCCCACCCACCTGCCCCTTTATTATAGTATTATAGGCTCCTGGTCACCACAAAATCTGAATCTGCTTTTGGCCACAGGTTAAGTGAGAAACAAATGTTAATTTCTCTCTCCTCTAATGTTGTAACTTCAGTTTGTGTCCAACCTAGAAGTACTTAACTTTAAAAAAATGGAAAGAAATTATATATATTAGGTTGTAGGAATTTTATAAAATGCAGAAAAACTAAAATTCCTGTAATTCCTAGGGAGGAAATGTGATATTTTATCTCTCCCTGCTTTTCCCTGTGTACATATGCAATTTATTTTTTAAAAGCTAGTTTATATCATATTAAACACAATATTCTGCATTTTCACATAATATATGGATTACATAATTATATATCATATAATTATATTTTACAACATAATTTTGTCTTGTAAATGTGCCAAAAGTATAATTAACCAAGCTGTTGTTAGTAATCATTGAGGTTTTTTCTAACATTTCAGTAGTATAAGTAATGCCGAATTACAAATCTTTGTAGAGGTATCTGTATATAGGATAATTTCTTTTAATTGGCTTGCTTGAGTATAAGAATTGTCCTTGTCCATTTTCTGCTACTATAACAAAATACCTGAGACTTGGTAATTTATAATGAACAGAAATTTATTGGTTCACAGTTACAGGAGCTAAGACGTCCAAGAGCATGGCACCAGCATCTGTTGAGGGCCTTCTTACTGTGTCATCCCAAGGTGGAAGGAGGAAGGAGAGGAGTGGCCCAGAGCAAGCAAGGGATCAAATTTGTAGCCTCAGGCTTTTTAATAAAAGACATTAATCCATTACTGAGGGTAGAACATTAATACCTCCCATTAGGCTCCAGCTCCCAACACTGTTGCATTGGGGATTAAATTTCCAAAACAGGCTTTTGGGGTACATACTCAAATCATAGTAAACATTTTAAACATTTTAAAGACTTATGTGACCTCACTGACCCTACAATATTATTTTAAAATATCATTGCCTATTTTTATAGTACTCTTGTGTTTATTTCTATTTCTTTGATCATTTGAAATAGTAAAACATTCTTCCATGGTTTTTTGTTTTATTTTGTTTTGTTTTGTTTTTATAGACAGAGTCTTGCTCTGTTGCCTAAGCTGCAGTGCAGTGGCGCGATCTTAGTTCACTGTAGCCTCCGCCTCCCAAGCTCAGGTGATTCTTGTGCCTCGGCATCCCGAGTATCTGGGACTACAGGCATGTGCCACCTTGCCTGGCTAAGTTTTGTATTTTTAGGAGACACGGGGTTTCACCATGTTGGCCAGGCTAGTCTCAAACTCCTGGCCTCAAGTGATCTGCCCACCTTGGCCTCCCAAAGTGCTGGGATTACAGGCATAAGCCACTGCACATGACCAGAACATTCTTCTATGTATTTATTAGTCCTTCATATTTTTTCTCATGTTAATTGCCAGTGCTTATGCAAGATACCTGGAAAGCTTTTGACAGGAAGAAGTAAGTTTCTTTCTCCTCTAAGCAAGTCCTGAGGCTGTGTAACACTCCAAATTAAAAGGCTATTTCAAAATGGTTTCCCTACTGTAGTGCAGTGGGAACTTTGATAGCAGAATCTAAAGCAGCGCTTGGTGTTTCTCACCCCTGGCAGCACATACTAAAGCTTGGGCACTACCCACAGATTGTTTCTTGGTGTTTTAAAAGCTCCTCAGAGTACTGAAGGTATTCTGCAGTGTAATAACTAAGCTCAGAAACTCAGTCCCATGGCTGCATCACCACATTCGTTTTTCCACATACAGAGTTTTAACTTAAAATATTCCATTTCCTCAGTAGAAGGTTATATTTTACAATAATATTATTTAACAATTGCTATACTATTATTCCATGAGGGCATTTTAATTGAATGCCTTTTGCGGGTTAATTTAAAATCACTTCTTAAAATAATATTTAATGAACACCTATGTAGAAAACATTGTGATATACACCATGAGATATGAGAGAAAATCAGGTGTGGGCTTTTCCCTTGGGATTTTTATAGT
The DNA here is from genome assembly GCF_008728515.1 of Papio anubis. Lineage (NCBI taxonomy): Eukaryota > Metazoa > Chordata > Mammalia > Primates > Cercopithecidae > Papio > Papio anubis. The sequence goes on from NC_044980.1 coordinate 105,560,720, forward strand.
CGGGAATGGGATAGGAGGTGTATATACACAAGAACAAAATGTATTTGTGCTATAAAAGATGGAGGAACAATGAAAGGAAGAGGAGATGAATTGATTCTAGGTGGATTGCTGGATTACTTCGTGGGAATTTATGTTTAAGCCAAACCATGATTTGGGCCAGTAGAGCAATTAATCATCCTTTACTTTAAAAAATTCAGTTTTTAAAGCTTGTTCATAATACATAATGATCCTTATTACAGCTCTGCAAGATAAGTCAGTTATTCCCATTTTATAGATGAAGGAGTAGTCAAGTCTTAGAAAAATTAAATGACTTTTCCAGTGTTATCAAGCTACAAAGTGAAAGATTCAGAACTTGACCCTAAGTCTTCAATCTCCATATGCTGGAGCCTTCTAAAGTATCTCAGTAGAGTAGCAAAGAGCTATACGAGCAAGAAGCTATAAGTTTTAGAAAGGGCTGATTAGTTAATTTTATTATTAGGATGCAAATTCTGAAATAGTTGGAGATAAAGCTATCGTATGGTCAGCAGAATAATGGCTCCCTACAAATGTCTGCTTCCTAGTCCCCAGAATCCATGAATATGTTAGGTTATGTGACAAAAGGGAATTAAGATGGCTAATGAGGTAACTTGAAAATAGGAAGATCATCCTGGATTATTGAGGTGGGCCAAATGTAAGGGTCTTTAAAGTGTAGCGTAGCTTAAGAGTGGAAGAGGGAGGCTGAAAAATGAGAGTCAGAGAAGGAAAGTTGAGAAGGAGCAAGGTCAGTCCTACAGAATGAGAAAGACTCAATTCAACATTGCTTGCTCTGAAGATGAAGGCAAAGTGCTATGAACCATAAAATGCAGTGGATCTGTAGAAGCCAGAAAGGATAAGGAAACAGATTCCCCCTTGGAGCCTCTAGAAAGAAGTGCAGCCTTGCAGACACCTTGATTTTAGCTTAGTGAGACCCATTTTAGACTTCTAACCTACAAAACTGTAAGTTATCAAATTTGTGTTTTAAGACACTAAATTTGTGGTAATTTATTTTGGCAGCCATAGGAAATTTAATACGCTTAGGATGTATTTTAGTGTAGGAAGACTAATTAACATGACCTCAGGGCACTCCATGACTAAACTCCAAACTGTCTCAGTTCCACTGTCAGCAGTGGAAAGGCATGGAATGTTCTTGATCAAAAGTGTGAAGAAGGCCGGGCGCGGTGGCTCAAGCCTGTAATCCCAGCACTTTGGGAGGCCAAGATGGGCGGATCACGAGGTCAGGAGATCGAGACCATCCTGGCTAACATGGTGAAACCCCGTCTCTACTAAAAAAATACAAAAAAAATTAGCCAGGCGAGGTGGCGGGTGCCTGTAGTCCCAGCTACTCGGGAGGCTGAGGCAGGAGAATGGCGTAAACCCGGGAGGCGGAGCTTGCAGTGAGCTGAGATCCGGCCACTGTACTCCAGCCTGGGTGACAGAGCGAGACTCCGTCTCAAAAAAAAAAAAAACAAAGTGTGAAGAACTATTTTGATGTTTGCTGATTAGAGAGGATATTGGCGAGAGGAAAATTAATTAAGATTCTGTTAGATGCTAGGAACACTTCTTTTGAGACTCACTCCTTGAGGTAACATAGAACATACAGGTAAGTCTTGCCCGTAGAAGACTATGAATATATCTCCCGGTCCTGAGTGCTACTCACGTCTGTAATCACAGCACCTTGGGAGGCCAAGGCAGGAGGATCACCTGAGGTCAGGAGTTCGAGGTTACAGGGAGCTATGTTCACGCCACTACACTCCAGCCTCTGGGTGACAGAGCAAGACCTTGTCCCTAAAAAAAAAAGGGAGATAGTTAGATGGATGGATAGATAGATATAGATAAAGATAGACACATAGGTCAAGATCTCCCACTTAGTTTATACATCACTGAAAATCTCATTGCCATTGTAACATTTCACCTCGTTCTCGTATCCCATGAAAAATACAGAACCAATTTAGCACACATCTAACTTATCTCTTCTTAGACTTTTCCATCGTACCATAACTAACTATAAATCCAAACACAAAGGTTTCTAAATCTGAGCTTTATTTGATGCCTTAGTACCTGTAGAAGTTAAATTTACACTAGTAACTTTTTTTTCAATGCATAATTATTATTTTGAAAGAAAAAAACTTGTTGATATCTGTAGGCATGACTCTATTCTATGTCTAAGGCCTTCAGTAAAGAGAAATAGTTTATCAATAAAGTACCAGAGTCAATTAAGGCGACTGAAAGGAGCACTAATTTTAACTCATTTTACACTAGTTAATATTGTCTGTATTCTACTTGTCAGTTTTTTAAACCACAAGTCTTAAATTAGGCCAAAAGTGCCTAGGTAAAAATGGAATGGAAAGGATTTTGTGTGTGTGTGTGTGTGTGTGTTTTTAGATAGAGCCTTGCTTTGTTACTGAGGCTGGAGTGCAATGGTGTGATCTCGGCTCACTGCAGCCCCCGCCTTCCAGGTCCAAGAGATTCTCGTGCCTCAGCCTCCCAAGTAGCTGGGGAATGGCATATTTAAGACATTAAGAATCCTATTAATTCTATTTAGTCATTTTTTTTGTAGCTGCAGAAGGTTCAGAAGGGTTTTTTAAGTTGAATTATATGTTCATATTTACAGCATTTACATATGAAACCATTTACTAAAAGCAGTGAAGCTGGTTATAACAAACACTGATACTGAAAATAAGAGATATGTTTGTCAGTGTGGTCTTTAAACAGTATTACACAATTTATTTCTGTTTCATTTTGATCAGAAAAAAATTGCATATATATAGAGAGAGATGTGGTCTCTGTTGCGCAGGCTGGAGTACAGTGGTGAGATCTCAGCTCACTGCAACCTCCACCTCCTGGTTCAAGTGATTCGCCCACCTCAGCCTCTTGAGTAACTGGGACCACATGTGCGTGCCACCACAGCTGGCTAATTTTTTTGTATTCTTGGTAGAAATGAGGTTTTACCATGTTGCTCATGCTGGTCTTGAACTCCTGAGCTCAAGCGATCTGGCCAAGCTCAAGAGATCTGGCCACCTCAGCCTCCCAAATTCCTGGGATTATAGGCATGAGGCACTGCACCCCGCCCAGAAAATATTTTTAATGCATATATATATATATGTAGTATAAATAACATCTTCAATTAAATAGAGATGGCAGAAGCTTTATTCTGAGGTATGTACAAACTTGGTAACACAAGGTAATGCTTCAGTAATTTTCCATGTTGAAATTTGGCGCAATATACTTTGATTATATATCTGTGTTTAATTATGGTTTTTAAAATAGCTATGCAGTTTTAAAAATTCAAATTAAACTTTTGTGGGAACTCTACTGGTTTGAAAAATATTACTGAATAATTGGCAACATTGTAAAATATAAAATTTTTGACTTGGCTTTCTTTTAGATTTGAAGCATAGTGACTAATAAATATATAATTGTCATAGTTTTCTTTACAACTCTGTCATTTAAGTCACTGATGAGTATCTGTGATACATGCAGTAAAAATTTAGACAAACATTTTGGCTACAAATTGGTTTACTAAAAGCTTGAATCATAGTCTGAGTCAAGAGTAATAGGCTTACAATTGTGTCTTAGGGTACTAAGAAGTTCTTTTGAGGAGCTTTTAAATTGTATTCTTTGTTTTGAAAAAACTTTTCCTTCTGGAAGTTCTAGGCCTTATGAGAAATTACCTATTCTGAATTTGTCACAAATAATGACGTAAATAAGTCCTGTGCAGTGAATCATGTGCTTTCAGTAAGAGGATTTTGAAAGCCTTTTGTAAAACGAAGTCATTCTCATAATAGAGTTATTTAGGATAGAATCAAATTGATTTACATGCTTTATTTATTTCAAATATGAAGGGAAATTGTTTCTAAATATATTTAAACTTTTAATAGAACAGTAGTATGCCATCAGTGTGGAAATAACTCACTTGTTAATTAAATAAATATTTAGGGTATATTTGCTATATATCAGGCATTATAACACAAGGACTAATGAAGGAGGAAAAAAAACAAAAGCACGAAAGAAGAGCAGAAATAGCTCCATAATCTCACTTTCCGGGGATAACCTCTACAGACATTTTGTTGAGTGTCTATTACTTTTCTGATATATACATTTTTTAATAAAATGGAATTGCCTCAAATATGCTGTTTAATAGCTTGCTTCTTTTCATACTATTTGAAAATTGAGAAAAGATATAATGTATCTTTATAATATGCTTCATTTAAAAACTTTAAGTTTAAGCCGGGTACAGTGGTTCACGTCTGTGTCTGTAATCCCAGCACTTTGAGAGGCCGAGGTGGGCGGATCACGAAGTCAGGAGATTGAGACCATCCTGGCCAACATGGTGAAACCCCGTCTGTACTAAAAATACAAAAATTAGCTGGGCATGGTGGCAGGTGCCTGTAATCCCAGCTACTCAGGAGGCTGAGGCAGGAGAATCGCTTGAACCCGGGAGGTGGAGGTTGCAATGAGCCGAGACTGCACCACTGCACTCCAGCCTGGCAACAGAACAAGACTCCATCAAAAAAAAAAAAAAAAAAAAAAAGTGAAATATAGTATCCTTTTAAATTTTAAATAGATAATAGAAACTGGTTTCCCCCCATTTAAACCAGAATTTAAGTTTAACTTTATAAATTCTTGACAATTTGGATTTTGTCATTCAACCTCATAAAATTAGTTATTTAAGCTTCACCTGGTTAGGTTTAAATGCAATGCAATTTGCGTTAAAATACTACATTAAAGCCTCAGATTTGTAGTTGCTAACAGCACTTCTATGTATGTGTTAGGGACTGCTCTAAATACTGCTTCATATATATTAACTCCTCTATTCTGTACTTCTATTCCCATTTTATAGAGGAGGAAATTGAAACACTGAGAGGTTAAGTAACTAAAGTTGCAGAGCTAGAGTGACAGTAGTAAAGCTTCAACCCAGGCAACCCATACTTCAGAGTTCTCATCTCAACTGCTAAGCTGCTAGCATAGCTTTTCTGGTAACTATTTTTAATTCAAATATAGTTCCAGTGAGCTATCTAACAAGTCATCACTCTAACAACTCGGTGACTTGTAATGTAAAATTATTCGTTGTAATACATTTAATATAATTGTTTCTTTGTGCTGTGCTGCAAAAATCATAGCAAATGAGATGTAATTTATTACTCTCCCTCCCACCTCTATTACTCTCCCTCCCACCTCCAGCATCTTGTGCTAATCCCTCTGCCCTGCGGACCTCCCCCCACTCTATTATGCGTGTCAACTCCCATCAACTTCCTTGCTTGCTGGGGACTGGGGCCGTGAGGGCATACCCCCCGAGGGGTGCGGGGCTAGGGCTAGGCCGGCTGTGCGGTTGGGCGGGGCCCTGTGCCCCTCTGCGGAGTGCGGGTCGGGAAGCGGAGAGAGAAGCAGCTGTGTAATCCGCTGGATGCGGACCAGGGCGCTCCCCATTCCCGTCGGGAGCCCGCCGATTGGCTGGGTGTGGGCGCACGTGACCGACATGTGGCTGTATTGGTGCAGCCCGCCAGGGTGTCACTGGAGACAGAATGGAGGTGCTGTCGGACTCGGAAATGGGGTAGGTGCTGGAGCCACCATGGCCAGGCTTGCTGCAGGGGGAGGGGGAAGGTGGTTTTCCCTCGCACTGTCTTAAACCGATGGTCTTTCCTTGGCACGGGGTCCACTGCCGCATGCCAAACGAGGAGGCAGGGGCGTAGCCCCCCCCCCCCGCCCCCCACTGCAGCACTGGAGATGGATTTCCTGTACTTCAGATCCAGGGTTTTTGACAGAAGAGGAAGAAGGGGGAGGGGTAGAAGGGTTAAGGGGAGTCTGCTAAGAAAAAGCTGTTTTTGAAACTAGAAGGGGTTTTTGTTTTTATAATGCCATTTGACAGAGTGGAATAACAGTATCTAAGGAAACGGGTAGAGGACAACAAAGAATGGGTATATTCATGACGAGGAGCAAAAGCTCTAGCCCATTGAAAGGCTTCTTTTCCTCCCTGGCGACAAGGACACATGCAGTGGTGGCCAAAAGAGAGAGGAGACAAAACCGCTGCAGATGGCTGATGTGAATCTAGTGGAAAGAGCTACTGGGAATGAGAGAAAGAGGAGGAGGCAGGTACTGCAGAGCGTGAGTGGTGGTGTTGGTTGATGAAATATTGGTCACCAGTAGTGTGCCTGCTTTTGTAAAACATCTAAGTAAACTCCCTGTGAATAGGGTGGCAAAAAGATACCAGTGTCTTTGTTAGTTACAAAATGCAGTGGTAGTGGCTTTTTGCGGATGACTGCAGTAGTGCTTTTTCTCCCTCTGTTAGGCTGAAAAGACAACTGCAGAGGAATAAGAAATCGTGCAGCAAATGCTGGGGGTAGAAGCCCATTTACAAGAAGCCATAGTTTATAAATGCAGCCTGAACAGGAGAAAAAAAATCACTGTTTTTTAAAGTAGGAAAAATGTCAGGCTATAAATGTTTTGTCAGTGGAATGTATTGGACACTTTGATTCTACATCACGAAAGAGATGCTCAAATTCTTTGATTTAACATAAATCCTATAGGAAATCTTAATAAATTATGTATGAAACAGTGGATCTTTTCCTTTGTTAGTGAAGCTTTTATGCCATTAATTAGGTCATTCAAGAGCAAACCACTTTATAATGTAAATTACTTTATGAAAAATTATGGTGAACAAATTTTTGTAGGCCTAATATTTAAGACCTATATTTAAGTAATTTTATATTTCTCTTTGGTTGCTTTTAGATAACACTGAATAAAGTCTACAGGCAAATATTTTAAAGCAACATGACTTTTCTTCTAGATGTATTTCTGTCTAGTGAATTCTCATATACTCTTGATATAAAGTGTATTTTGTTGAGCTTATTTTTTTTCCTTTACCTAAATGTAAAAGCCTATCTTTATGCATATTTATAGTAGCCAACCTGCCACTCCTCCCCACTCCCTGAACAAGGATGGCAGTGGCTTTGTAAAGCCCTCCAGGGTCAGTGACAGTGCCTCTTTAATAATGTTTATGTAATAGAAAGTCCTAAGATGACCTATTATATTGTTTTAGTAATATTTTCAAGATAATACAGAATTGGGCTGGCTTAGATAAATAAGATACATAAATTTTTCACTGATAAATTTAAACAGTTCTTTAAAAAATTATATCTGTTTTAAGAATTACTTGATCATGGATATCAGGATTGGTAGAACTTAGGAGCCGGGCGTGGTGGCCCATGCCTGTAATACCAGCTAAACAGGAGGCTGAGGGAAGCTGAGGCAGGAGGATCACTTGAGCCTCAGAGTTCAAGACCAGCCTGGGCAACCAAGCAAGACCTTATCTCAAAAAAAAGTACTTAGAGTCTCTTTTTTTAAACCTAATGGAAACTATAGCTAGAACTAAAGATGTCACATTAAAATTCCAAATGAAGTTTAACAGCTAATATTACTTGGTTCTTTGAATTTCATTAGCATAGTGTTTGAGAGTCTATAAAATTATTATTTTTACATAAATTACCTTCTTTTACCATTTTAACAGCTCAGTGTAGCATTATTTTTATTTTAAATGTTAGAGACTCCTAATCAAGTATGTTATGACTTTATCCAAGGTCAAATATTGTATAACAATGTGAAGAACCTAAGTCTTCTATTTTATTCTCATTCTATAAAACTATAATGCCTCTTATTACATACATACAAAATAATATATAACAGAGGTAATTTGAAAAGCAATGTAAGTCACTGACAAATTATTAAAAAAATGAAAAGGCAATCCTACTTGGTTGTGAATTTTTATCTACAATATAAGAATGCTTTATAAAATACCTGGTGACTAAGCAAATGGAGAAGCAGCAGTTTTCATGATGACATTCATAAACAACTTTTTAAAGATCGTGTTATTATCATATGAACACATCTAAATAGAATAGTGTTAGATTGAGAGGTTTTTCTGAATTAAATAAGAAATAAAGAACTAAAGTTTATTTCATTCCTCTTGTAGTATATCTAATCTATGACTGAACTGTTGGCTTTAGTGGTCTTTGAAATTATTCACTGATATGGCGTGAATTGTGCTATTAAGGAATTTAAAATTAAATATTTATAAATGTTTTATGAACTGAATTTAAGCTATTGAAGTTTTTGTTTTTTGTTTTTTCTTTTTTTTTTTTTTTTTTTTTTGGGGTTGGGGGGGGCAGGGTCTCACTTTGTCGACCCAGGCTGGCGTGCAGTCGCAAACATGGCTCACTGTAGCTTCAACCTCCCAGGCTCAAGTGATGCTCCCGCTTCAGCCCCCCAGGTAGCTGGGACTACAGGCGCACACCACCATGCATAGCTAATTTTTGTGTTTTTTGTAGAGATGGGGTTTCGCCAGGTTGCCCAGGCTGGTCTCAAACTTCTGAGCTCAAATGATCCTCCCACCTCAGCCTCCCAAAGTGCTGGGATTACAGGTGTAAGCCACCATGAAGTTTCTCATTTGCATTAATTGCTCTGTAGATTTTACCATTTTTGTCTGTTTTATAAACTATTACTCATTTTATGACATTTAACCAATCTTTTATACTTGTGTATGTTTAAATGTTCTCTTCAATTTTGATCTCCTTTCTCCCCCTTTTCTTGTATTAGAATCTGAAACCTACTTATGTGGCACATAAAATGGGATAGAGTATTATGGTTCAGAAAAGATGGGTAATAGTTTAGGAAATACATTCACTACATATTTATTAGGATACCTTCTAAATATCATCTATGAAAGATGCTGGAGTCAAATAAGACATGTAAACTAATCTCTAAGAAACTCATGGTAGAATTATGTGAAATTTCATTGCAAGTTAAACACTGCTTTGGCTACTCCTAGGATATTTAAAGATTTATATAATCTAAGATATCCTCTAATTTAGAAGAATATGGTGGATTGCTCTTTGAAACACCGCTTTTTCATAAGATCTGCTTAGAGTCACAGAGATTTTTTGAAAACTAAATTACTTTTGAAGTACTAAGTATCTTGAATGTACAATGAAAACTTCCGTTAAGTGAATAGATAATGTTCTCAAAAGCTGATTTTGTAAATCAAATCATACATCAGTTGGTACAAGATAAGCCTTCTCCCCTTTATTCTCACACCCTGCTCCCACTCCTCGTGTTTTTAAATATGCATACATTCTTGAGAAGTAGTTATCATCATTTTGTGAATCTATTTTTTTACAGTTAATGAGATTTTTTAAAAAAAATTTATTGCGATAAATATACATAAAATTTACCATCTTAAGCACTTTTAAGTGTACGGTTCTGTGGCATTAAGTACATTCACATTGTTGTGCAACCATCACGACACCCATCTCTAGAAATTTTTAATCTTCGCTAATTAAAACTCTGTGCACATTAAACACTAACACGCCATTTTCCCCTCCCCCAACCCTTGGTAACCACCACTCCACTTTTTGTCTCAATGAATTTGACTATTCTAGGAACCTCAAATAAGAAAAACCATTTAATATTCATTCTTTTGCAACTGGCTTATTTCACTTAGCATAATGTCTCGAAAGTTTATCCATATTGTAGCATGTGTCAGAATTTCCTTCCTTGTTAAGTCTAAATGATGTTCCATTGCATGTATATGGCACATTTTGTTCATTCTTCTGTCAGTGGACACTTCAGGTTGTTTCCACCTTTTGTCTATTGTGAATAATGCTGCTACAAACATGGGTGTGCAAGTGTCTGCTTGGGTTTTACTTTTTTGTGTGTACTTAAACCTGTGTTTTTAATTTACATAATTTTTGAACATTATTAACTCAATACTGTTTTTACGATCTATCCATTTTACTTTATGTCTATCTAGTTTGTGATGCTAACTCTGCTGTATAGTATTCTATAGTACCTATCACTGTTCCTCCAGTGAAGGCCATAAGTTTTCTCCAAATCCCATTAACCACAAACACCTTTATGGTATACATTCTTGTACATGTTGCCTTAGGGACTATGTTATTTACGTATTTCTGTATAACAAATTGTACCAAAACTTAGTGGTTTAAACAGTTCCTGTGGGGCAGGAATTCAGGAATGTCTTAGTTGGATGGTCTGACTCAGGCAGGATCTCTTATAAAGTTGTAGTCACGATGTCAGTCACAGATAAAGTCATCTGAAGGGCTTGACTAGACTGACGGATCTTCTTCCAAGATGGCTAACTCGCATAGTCTGTTTTTCATTGGCTACTGGCAAGAGACCTCAGTTCCTTGTCATGTGGGCCTCTCCATGGGGCTGCTTGAGTGTCTATAACATAGCAGCTGACTTCCCTCAATGATTCTAACAGAAAGGCCATTTATGACCTAGACTCAGAAGCCACACACCATCGCTTCTGCTGTATTTTCTTTATTAGAAGTGCATCACTAAGTCTAGCCTACCCAAGGGAGGAATTAGGATCCACCTCTTAAAGGAGTAGGGTGAAAGAATTTGTGATGTATTTTAAGATCATTACATTGACCAGTGAATCAGTTTCATTGGATTTATCTCTGGTAGAGGGATCTCTGGATTATAGGGCATTGTTTCCTATTTCAGATGTAACAAATTAACACAAATTTAGTGGTTTAAGACAACACAGATGGATTATCTTGCAGTCCTGGAGATCAGACACGGTTTTCACTGGACCGAAATCATGATATCAGTGGCTTTGCATTTCCTCCAGAGATTCTATGGAAGAATCAGTTTTCTTGCTTTTCTTCAGGTTCTTGGCATTCCTTGTCTCATGGCCTGTTTCTCCATCTTCAGTGCCAGCAGCGTTCTAAATCTCTCTCTGAATCTGACCCTCTGCTGCTCTTGTCACATATTCTTCTCTGACCCTTTTGCCTCCTTCTTAAAAGAACCTTTGTGATTACATTGGGTCCACCCAGATAATCCAGGAAATCCTGCTTCAAGATCCTTAACTTAATCACATCTGCAAAGTTCCTTTAGCCACATAAGGTAACACATTCATAAGTTTTGGGAACTAGGATTTGGTCATCTTTGTGGGGCCATACACAGGCATACTCATCTGTTCTCCATTTTTTTAAGCTGAAGGATTTTTTTAGTTATTTTTACTTTTGCGAATGAGTGTTACTTCCTTTTGGTAAATTCAGATTTTCATTTACCAAGTTTGTTTAAAGTATAGTGTAATATATAATGATCACCAAGATGGTAAGCAGATACTCATTGTTCAATTAGATGCTTGATTTTATCATCACTTAATGTATATCAGTGTATCAGCTACTTCTGACATAGTCTGTAATAGAAACGTTAAAGCAACACGGCCTTATTAAATTTCTCTTTGTACCTTGTAGACTTGTTATAACACCATTTCCGTGGGCGCTCTGTTGAAGCTTCAGCTTCCTTACACTGTGAAGTCACTAAAGCTTGATGTTGTTCCATTCCATATTTATACATCGTACCTCCTTCTGTTGTTCCCTGATTCCTTTGCACTGTATTTCAGCTAAATTAGATGACTATCTCTTTCCCCAAATATATATATCATTTTTCCAACCTCTGACCTTTTATCGTTCTTTTCCTTCTCCTGGAATACTGTCCTCATACTTATGTTTGTTATAATCATGCCATCTCTTAAGTTCCCTTCTAAAATGGCTTTTACATTTTGAACCCTTTCCTCAGTTTTCTCAGCAAGGTATGACTTTTGTAGCATTCTCTGTCAGTGCTTTTCAGCCCAAATTTGGCCTTGAATTCTAGGTGATTTCATCTTAGCCTGGGTCCCTTGTCAGAGTCCTGAGGCCAGGCCTTTTGTGAAATACTTTGGGAAGTCATCTAGGGGATATAGAAGTATAGACCTGAAAAGAGTGAGACAGAGAAAGAAGGACAGCTAGTAGAAACATGTTCTCAAGTTGGTCATCACTTTGGACAGTTGTGGTTTGACCTGCCAGGACTTTCTGAGGGACCATATAGAATGTAACTCTGAATTGTCCACCCAAGGGTAAGATTTGTATACTAGCTCTTGTTCCCCTTTGGTCAATAATTGCCCCATTAAGTGTTTAGTCTTTTATTGGTTGTACATGCATTAATGTTGGGAACACAGTGAGGTGTCAGAGATTCCCTAGGACAGAAAACAAAGGATACCTCGTGCCCCTGATGTGCCTTTAGTTTCCATCTGCAGTAAGCCGATTGCTGCAGCCAAGACAGTGTGAAGTTGGACACAAAAATCTATTTGTATACTGATCCTATTTACCCATTCTCTTGAATATTCCCCCCTTTGCTAGATAATAAGCTACCTGAGAACAAGGAACTTGTCAACTTACTTTTCTCCCTATATTATTTTCCCAGAGCCACTGTAATAAAGTACCGCTGACTGATAACTTAAAAGAATAGAAATGTATTTTCTTACACTTCTGTAAGCTGGAAGTCTGAAATAATGGGTTGGGAAGGTTAGTTCCTTCTGATGAGGGAGAATCAGTTCTGTGTCTCTTTCCTAACTTTTAATGGTTGCCTGAAATCCTTGGTATTCCTTGGCTTGAAGCTTCCTCACTCCAATCTCTGCCTCTATTATCACATGGCATTCTCCCTGTGTGTCTCTGTGTCCCTGTTTCTTCACATGGTCTTCTTACAAGGTTGCTGAATTATCTCGTAAGCAGATATTCATTGTTCAATTAGGTTCTTGGTTTTATCATCACTTAATTTATATCGATGTATCAGCTACTTCTGACATAGTCTGTAATAGAAACTGAGAAACATTAAAGCAACATGGCCTTATTAAATTTCTCTTTGTGTCTTTTAGACTTGTTGTAACACCATTTCTTTTTTTTTTTGAGACGGAGTCTCGCTCTGTCGCCCAGGCTGGAGTGCAGTGGCCAGATCTCAGCTCACTGCAAGCTCCGCCTCCCCGGTTTAAGCCATTCTCCTGCCTCAGCCTGCCGAGTAGCTGGGACTACAGGCGCCCGCCACCTCGCCCAGCTAGTTTTTTTTTTTTTTTTTTTTTTGTACTTTTTAGTAGAGACGGGGTTTCACCGGGTTAGCTAGGATGGTCTCCATCTCCTGACCTCGTGATCCGCCCGTCTCGGCCTCCCAAAGTGCTGGGATTACAGGCTTGAGCCACCGCGCCCGGCCTAGACTTGTTGTAACACCATTTCTATGGGCACTCTATTGAAACTTGATCTGTCATTGTCTTACCAGTCATTGAATTTAGGGCCCACTCTAATCCAGTATGATCTCATCTCAAACTTGATCCATTTATGAAGACTCTGTCCCCAAATAAGGTCATATTTGATGTAACATTGTTTGGTGTTTTTTTTTTTTTTTTTTTCCTCTGTTGCCAGCCTAAAGTAGCTTCTGGGCTCAAGCAGTCCTCCCAACTCAGCCTCCAAAGTAGCTAGGATTACAAACATGTGCTTCCACAGCTGGCTAATTTTTAATTTTTTTTCTTAAGGACAGGGTCTCACTATATTGCACAGGCTGGTCTCGACCTCCTGTCTACCAGTGATCCTCCCACCTCAGCTTCCCAGAGTGCCAGGATTACAGGTGTGAGCCACTGTGCTCACACCTATAACATACCTTTTTATGAAACACAGTTCAACCCGTAACACTCCCTTAATACTTGGTACCTTGTGAATAATAAGATACCTAAATATGGTACATTGTGAATAACAAGGCGTATTGTTTTACTCTTTTAATGGAAAAGTCATCTTAGACATTCTCTGAATTTGTGCCCTCTCTTTCTGTTGTCTGCCCTCTGTGGCTGATAATGCACCCTTTCTGTTCCTTCTTACATGTATATTTGTCTTTTATGTGGCTATCGCTGAGTAAAGCATTTTGGGAATTACAAAAGCTAAGTATTAGATATAGACCTTGTCTTCAAGATGTTTATGCTCCAGCTAGGAAGACAAAACACCCCAAGGTAAAATGGAATAATTAGAGAACAGTTAGGCCGAATTGTATAGTATTTACTGTTCAGTTAGCAGGAAGATTCATTATTGGCCAGAGATGTCAGGAAGGTTTTGTGTAAGCAACTGAGCTGGGCCTTAAAGGATGAGAATATCTTATAAGAGCAGAGGAAAAAAGGATGTGGTATTCAGAAAGGGGAAGAGTTATAAACAAAAATGCAAAGGTAAGAAAGAGTTTGTAGAGAAAAGTGAGGAGAGACTTACTTGAGGAAGGTTATCTTGGAACTTAATAGGCATTAAGTTTGGAAGGTAGACTATTATCAGATATAATAGATTGTGAACACTGGACCGAAGTTATACCGTCTTTAAGAGCATGAGCATTAAAAACAAATACAGATTTGAATTCTGGCATAGCCTCTTGATCTGTGTTCTTAGGAAAGTTATCTACTGTTTTGAAGTTCCATTTTTCTTAACTCAGAAATGCGTAACACTACCTCATAGGTGGTTGTGAGGATTAAATGAGTTAATATATAGAAAGCATTTATAGTACATCGGATATTGTAATTACTAAATAAATATCAGACTTTCTGAATTTCACATATCAAATACACGAAAAATTACAAAGGATTTGTAATTTTTATATATATAGGATTTAAATAATATGCTATAGTCAGTAAAGAGTTATAGAACTTCATATACTTTTCCTTTTAAAAACTTTTTAGTACAATATCTATGAAAATTAGTCATGTTCTTGACTACAAGACAAACCTTTAAAACTTTTCAAATGGTAACAATTTTATAAGCAATAGTCTTCCATTAATCTAATAAACAATATATCAATGACAATAAAAAGATGACTCAAAAAGCCTTATATACCTAGCAATCGAGATGAATCTTTGAAGTATGCCCTAGATCAAAGAGGAAATCAAGATGGAAGTTATGAGTTATCTAGAAATAAAGAGAAGAACTCTTCATACTAAAACCTGTGGAATGTAGATAAGGCTGTACTAAGAGAAAAACTGATGTCCTTAAAATTTATATTATTAAGGAAGAAACGAATAAGTGAATGTTTAAGTGAGGAAATAAACGAATTAATATTCACTTTATTATTATTATTTTTTTTTTGAGATGAAGTCTCACTCTGTCGCCCAGACTGGAGTGCAGTAGCACAATCTTGGCTCACGGCAACCTCCACCTCAAGCGATTCTCCTGTCTCAGTGACACCCCCACCACCCCATAGCTGGGACTACAGGCATATGCCACCACACCCAGCTTATTTTTGTATTGTTAGTAGAGACAGGATTTCACCATGTTGGACAAGCTGGTCTCAAACTCCTGACCTGCCTCCCAAAGTGTTGGGATTACAGGCATGAGCCACCACGCCAGCCTTTCACTTTAAATAACTAAGTAAGCCAATGGAAAATAAGAGGATATAATTAGTAAAGATAAAGAAATTGATAAAATAGAAAATAAAGTAGTGGAAAGGATATGTTGATGTTTTTGTTTGTTTTGGTAAACACCAATAAAATAAATGAAACCCTAGAAAGTTTAAAGGAATAAAAGACAAACAGAACACCAATGAGAAAAGATACCTTCAGATAAAGAATTTTTAAATGAGAGAATATATACAACTCCGACAATACATTTGTAAAACTAGAGGAAATAGTTTACTAGTGAACTATTAATGAATAAAATTAATACAAGGTGGAGAAAGCATGAAAAGACTAAACCTCAGAAGAAACTTTAAAATACTTTAAAAAAATCTTAGCTCTAAAATGGCACCTCTTTTGAGTATCCATCACTTTGATAAGAAAAAAGGCACCTTCTGATTTGAATTCTAGCTGACTTTCAAAGGATAGATACTATTCAAACTATTCCAGACCATATAAAAAGATGAGACATCTATCAGTTCATTTTGCAAACTAGTGTAAGCTTAATTCAAAACCTTATTTCAAAATACTATAAAAATGTAAAACTATATGTTTTCTCTTTAAAAATTCTAAGTGAAATATGAAGAAATCAACAGGCTCATAAAAGAATAAAACATGAACAAGTGGGGTTTATTTCAGGAATGGAGGATAGGTCAACATTAAAAAATCTTATAACTGCATCAAGAAATTAAAAGAAAAACGATTTGATTATACAAAAAAGTGCTATTTATGTTCAGCAGCTAATACTAATAAAAACTTTAAACTCAAGGGAAAATGCCTAAACATGTTAAAAAATTTACTGAAATCTAAGAGTAAGAATATCAAATAGTGAAATAATATGCCATTCTTATTAAAATTGAGAATAAAATAGTTTAGGTGAGATTTTAAAGTTTCAAGCTAACAATAAAACGTGAAAAAGAGGTGAGGTATAAATGCAGGAAAGAAGAGTCACAAGTATCACTTACAGATTATATGATTGCATACCCAGAAAATCCACTGGAAATCCTATTAGAATTCATAGAATCATCTGATAAGGTGGCCACACAAGCATTATGGGTTAAATAGAATTAGTAGCTTTTATATGTAGTAACAATATTTGTTTTTCTTTATTTCTTTTATTAAGAGATGGTGTCACACTATGTTACCCAAGCTGGTCTCACTCAAGTGATCCTCTGGCCCCAGCCTTCCAAAGTGCTGGGATTACAGGCATGAGCTACCACGCCTGACCATTAGCAGTATTTGGTGTGGGGTGGTATTCACAGCAACTCAAATAGCCAAAAGTCCAGGGATATATTTGATATGAAATGTATAGAGGCATAGGACCTTTTTCTTGAGGGGGAAAAACCCTGGGAAATTTGATTGCAGAGCCTGAATTATTCATGAGATGTAGTAAGACTTAGTATGGAAATGTGAGCCTGTCTGAAATTAATATGAATATAATACAGTTACAGTTCTAAGTATGTATGAGAATTGAGCATATAAGAGATACATTTCCATTCAGTGGAAAAGAAATGGTTTGTTTAATAGTGCTGATGTAGTTGCACTATTTATTACTACTTTCAGTTATCCATACGAAACACAATAAAGTTAGACCACTACACTCATGCCATACACAACAATAAAAATGCCTTATGGATTAAAGATCTAAATATAAAGTAAAATTTCTTATTCAAGCTAGTGAATTAATCTCCCAAATTTATCACCTCTTTCGCATAAGACCCCATTAAAGTGATAGTAAAAACGAAATAAAGATGTGAGCTTACAATGCCATAAAGAGTAAGAGACATTCAAATTGACATTGTAACAAATTTCTGGAAGATGAAGAAATTGTGGGAATTAAAATTGATTGCTGAAAAAAAAATCAGGGATTCTAAGACTTCCTTAGTTCTCTGTTCTTTCCAACATGGCAGGTTGGAAATTTAGTATTTAAAAGTAAAATACTAATTTTAGTATTAGGAATTTCTTAATGGCCTTTGAAATTATTTGGGTTACCTTGGGGTGTTTGAAAACCCAAATTGGGAAATTATGCTTTAACCACCAGTTTTTGTAAATTAAGTTTTATTAGAGCACGGGCATGCCCATCTAATTATGTGTTTGGGGCTGCTTTTGTGCTACAGCTACAAAGTCAAGTAGTTGCAACAGAAAACATATGACCCACAAAGACTTATAATATTTATTATCTGGCCCTTACAGTAAATGCTTGCCAACCCCTGCTCCTGGTAATTGGGATGGGCGTCTTGAGACCTGCCCACACTTGGTATGGGCATGGATAGGTCTAGCCAGTGTTATGTAGCTATTTACAGAATGTAAGCAAAGGAAAGAGTGGGGAAAGAATGCAACAGACAGAAGACTGAATATCACCACCTAATGGGGCCTTAGTAGGGAAGAGAAAGAGAAATAGAAAATGGTTGTTAAAGAGAAAAGAATTAAAATGGATGAGGTGAATTCTGCTTGGAATTTAAAACTTTTTTGTGTATTACTGATTTTGTATCTGGCAAGCATAAAATTTTTATATTTCTAAGATTTTTCTATTTTGTTTCTTTCCAATCATTACACTTTCTCTTTTTTAAATTTTACTGTGTGAATTAGGACTTCCAGGATTACGTTGACTGAAAGTGTGGATAGTAGACATCTTATTCCTGATTTTAAAGAGAATGTCTGTAACATTTCACTATTAAGAATGAAGTTTATGGCTGGGTGTGGAGCGCCTGTAATCCCAGCAGTTTGGGAGGTGGAGGCAGGCGGATCACTTGAGGTCAGGAGTTTGAGAACAGCCTGGCCAACAAGGTAAAACCCCATCTCTGTAATCCCAGCTACTCGAGAGGCTGAGGCGTGAGAATTGCTTGAACCTGGGAGGTTGCAGTGAGCCCAGATCGTGCCACTGCACTCCAGCCTGGGCAACAGAGCAAGACTCCATCTATTAAAACAAACATACTAAAAAAGAATGAAGTTTACAAAATTAGCTGGGCATGTTGGCTTGTGTCCATAGTCCCAGTTACTCTAGAGGCTGAAGCAGGAGGGTTACTTGAGCTAGGGAGGTCAAGGCTGCAGTAAGCCTAGGTGACAGAGCAAAACCCTGTCTCAGAAAAAAAGAATGAAGTTTACTTTAGCTTTGACAGTTTCCCTCCTATTTCCAGGTTTTTATAGAAAGTTTTTTCTTTGAGATGGTTTTTCTTTAGTATTTTCATGTAGCAAGTGACACATATAAATGATCTTATATTGCACTCTACTCGCAATTCTGGAATAAACTCAGCTTCATTCTGCTGTAGTTTCTTTACTGTGTGCTATTGTATTCTGCTTCCTGATAATTTCGTTTAGATTTTTTGAATCAATATTGGTAAATATTAGCCTATAATTATTCTTTTTCACACAATCTTTGACCTTTATGTCATGGTTAGATTGGCTTCATGGAATGCATTGGAAAATATTTCCTATTCTTCCATCCTTGGAAGCATTGTGTAAGATCGGAATGATTTGTTCCTTAAAAGTTTGGTAGAAGGTGTTTGCAAAACCAATCAGATATGGTGTTTTGAAGGATTTGGAGGAGGAGGGCAAAGATACTAATACTTACTGCTCCAATTTTTTTTTTTTTTTTTTTTTTTGAGATGGAGTCTTACTCTGTCACCCAGGCTGGAGTGCAGTGGCGCGATCTTGGCTCACTGCAACAACCTCCACCTCACGGGTTCACGGCATTCTCCTGCCTCAGCCTTCTGAGTAGCTGGGACTACAGGCTCACGCCACCACGCCTAGCTAATTTTTGTATTTTTAGTAGAGACAGGATTTCACCATGTTGGCCAGGATGGTCTCTATCTTCTGACCTTGTGATCCACCCTCCTTGGCCTCCTAAATTGCTGGGATTACAGGCGTGAGCCACCGGGCCTCGTCCAATTTTTTAATAGTTGTAGAACTATTAAGGTTTTTCTGCTGCTTCTTGAATCAATTTCCCCTCCCTAGAATCTTTGTTTTAGTATGTTTGGAGGTTGTTTTCTTTTTTCTCTCTCTAATCATATTTAGTTTTTTTGTTTTTTTTTTTTTAAATCCAAGTTTTTCTTTTCTTTTTTATTTTGGTTCATTTTGGAGGATTTTCTTGGTTTTTTTTGGTTTGTTTTTTTTTGTTTGTTTGTTTGTTTGTTTTTTTGTTTTTTTTGAGATGGAGTCTTGCTCTGTCTCCCTGACTGGAGTGCAGTGGCACAGTCTCGGCTCACTGCATCCTCCACCTCCTGGGTTCAAGCTAGTCTCCCACCTCAGCCTCCCAGGTAGCTGGGATTACAGGCATATGCCACCACACCTGGCTAATTTTTTGTATTTTTAGTAGAGACAAAATGGGGTGAAACCAACATGGGGTTTCACCATGTTGGACAGACTGGTCTTGAACTCCTGACCTCAAGTGATCCACCCACCTCAGCCTCCCAAAGTGCTGGGATTACAAGCGTGAGCCACCACCACCTGGCCAATGCTTTGCTTTTCAAACTTTTCAAAGGGTATGTAATAAAAAGGAAGACTTACCACCAGACACTATACCTTGATTCTATAAGCAGTGACTGTATTTTTGAATGTTCTTTAAGTGATATTTTTTATCCTTTTGCACTCCTTTATTTTTACTGGAGCAGTAGGGACCACATGAGACATTAGTGATCAGCATTCTTTTTTTTTTTTTTTTGGGTTGCGGGGGGAGATGGGCTTTTGCTTGTTTTTTATGTTTGTTTTGTTTTTCATCAACTTCATTTTTACATCAGCCTCATTCTTCTTAATACCGGTGTAGTATTTCACTGTAGAGATGTGCACTATTTTAACGCAGTTGTGCTTTTATAGCAAATAGAAATTTTCCCATTTGTTTGAAGGTACCCTAAGAATCTCCTTTATTACTCCTAGTCTAGTAACGGACATCATTACTTTAGAGAACTCTACTTGGCCCTCTGTGTGTCTTACACCCATTAAATTAAAATTAAAATGTTCCATACCATCCTTTGAAGAGGGTATATGCCATTTAAATATCTTTACTTAAAAAAATAAAAGTCTGCTCTCATAAGCAATGAAATGTTTTTCAAACATTTAAATCTCTGTTCCTTTTTGCAGGTTATCCTAGTGTATTTTATGAGTAATATATGCAGTTTTTACTTTTTCTTCATGGCTGTCCCATTTCCCAGCACCACTTTAAATTCCATCTTTTTACGAATATTGAGATACTGCTTTTATATACTGAATTTATATATATTTACTTCTGGATTTTAAACATTGTGTTCTCGTGGTTGGTCTATTCATGTACCGGTATTGTAGCTTTTTAAAAAACTTTTAATTTTAAATAACTTTGGACTTACAGAAAAGTTGGAAAAATAGTGCAGAGTGTTTCTATATACCTTTTACAGATTCCCCAGATGATTAACATCTTATATATCCCTACTACAATTATCAAAACAAAAAAACTGATCTATTGGTACAATATAGTTAACTACATATATATATATGGTTTTAATTATAAAGGCTTTGTACATTATTTTAATATGTAGTTTACTGCCTGATCTTTAATATTTTCTATTTTTTTTAATATCTAGCTGCAGGAAATAAAAACTTTATATAGGGTTTTTGTTGGGACTGTAAAATTTATACATTAGCTTAGGGAGAAATGGCATCTTTATGTTGCTGAATCTTGGTATACCAGAATAAGATATGCCTTTCCATTTGTTGAAATCTACTTTTCTATCTTTCTCGTATATGTTTTGGACTCTTTTTGTGCAGTTTATGCCCAGATATTTTCATTTTTTATTGTAAATGGGATCTTTTCTTTCATTTATCTTCTGTCTGGTTTCTCTCCCCTATAAAGGAATGATTTCTGTATATTTGGTACTATACTATATTACCAAATTACATTATTATTATAATATTTTATTGATGCTTTTGTATATTCCAGGTATATAATTATGTGGTCTGTGAATAATGTTCCCTTTCTAATTTTTTTCTAATTTTATTCATTAATTTGTGTTGACTATTGTGACTAATAGAATGGTACCTTGACTGTAAGAGTATATCCAGTGTTTCCACATTAAGTATACTGTTAGCCTTGGGGCTGATAGATCATGTTAAAGAAATGTTCTTTTTTATTCAGTATTTTCAACAAGAATGGGTATTGAATTTGTAAAATGTCTTTTCATCATCTTTGGCATGAACATACGATTTTTTCCCATGTAGATCTATTATGTTAAATGATATAATTGATTTTCTAATAGTGACTTTTTCATGATAAATTATAATAGATTTTTCATCTCTTTTGGGATCAGTTTTGATAGATTATATCTTCTAGTAAATTATCTATTTCGGGTGTTCAGATTTGTTTGCATAGGGTTGAGCAGAGTCGTCTTTTATGATTCTTTTGCTTTCCTGCCTTCTTACTCATATTTTCCTCTTATTTCATTTCATCTAAAATGCTGGAAAATATATCTTTGTTTTTCCATGAAAACAAAATAATAAAAGCAGCTCCATTGATGTAAAAAAGAAGTGATCTCGAACTTCTGAAAATAATAATCCTCCACATTTAATTCTGATTATCTTTCGCCAGCCCGAAATTTTTTGCTTCCTTGCTTTTATTTCTCACAATACTTGTAAATTTGTTTTCTAATGAACATTTGAATAAAAGTCTAGATAATAGTCCTTGTGCTTTCTTCTCCCCTACCTGACACTTACAAGGTGGAGCAGTGTCTTTAGTGGTCATCTTAACTGCAGAAAAACAAATTGAGAGGTTTGCATGCTCTCAATAAAGTGAAAGATTGGGAGGTTTTCCCCATTTCATGGTGTGTGGCAGCTGTAATGTGATCACACAAGTTTCAAATTTTAAAAAAAAGTTTTAAAGATGTATTTGGTATGCAATTCTTGTAATTGAAAACAAAAGACATTCCAAAGTAAATTTACAACTTCACAAATTTTGTATGACTTCACAAGTTTTGGATTAGGGAGGGATGGCTGCAGCATCCTAAAACAATATAAGTTTGGGTATTCTTCCATGAAACATCGTATTTTTTCCATAAAATTAGATTATTTCTAGAGCAGAAAAAACTTTAATGATTGGGATTCTGGAGTTGGGGGAAAAAAAAAGATGATTAAAGGTTTAGTTCTTCATCTGAAGAGTCGATTTTTTTATTTCTGTAATAAAGAGGACTTTTGGCAGTCTCTGCTCATCTTGCGCATCTGGCTCTTTTTGTGATTGTGTAAGGTTATAACTTCTGTGTCTCAATAAACTTGTGTGTGTCCATTTTTTTCTCTGTTACTACCTTTTCTCTTATTTTGTTTTATTATTTTGATGTAAAATTACCTGTTAATTTTATTTGAAATGAGAAATTTTAAGGCTCACATTATTCAAATTCTGTCAGATCCCTACCTCTGTCATATGGTTTATAATGTGCTGGGTATTTTCAGACCTGCTTATTAATAAGATGTAAAACAAAATAATGATCACTCCTGTGGATTTTTCCTTTATTTTTGAGATGTCTCCTATGGCTGCATTACTTCTTTACCCCTTGTCCATTGGTCAGAGGAGGTGTCTTAACTATAGGTGAACACTATATCTTACTGAAGAGGTTATGTTACATGTATATTTTCATAATATAACTTACATTTACATAGTACTTTTATTTTTTAGCCTACCTTTTGTTATTAATCCTAATAATATCGCTGTAAGTTATGTTAAAGCAGATTGTGAATGTTCATTTACAAATTGTGAAATGAATTAAAATGAAGGGGCAAAGATTAAATCATGACCAGGCCTGAAATTAACACACAAGACTCAATTTTTTTCAACCATAAAGACTTTGTAGGTGATCCCCGCCCGCAGGACTCCCCTTCCTCCTCACATGTCATCGGATTGTACCAGGTTTACTGTTGATTCTAGCCATTGTAGAACTAACTAGATCTAAGATAAGTCCCTTGATTTCCTTTGGTAGAGTCTTCTAATTGCTGAACTCCAATACTGTCATGACTAGCCAGTGTTACAGCCTGTCTGCCTTATTCTATGTAGTGGATTTCATATTATAGAGGCATGTTTTTAATGTCAAGATCTTTATTGCTTAAGTGCAAACTACTTAATACTTTTTAGCTATTAAATAATTAAGATAGGCAGGATTTTATTTATTCCAAAATGATTTGACCTAAACTAAAGAGAGAATGTGGATCTCCTGAATCTTACTTGGTTAATCTTAATATAACTCCTAGCATTCTATAATTCTTCCTAAGGTCCTCTTATTACCTGGCTATCTTTTGTATCTTCTTTGTCTCCCCTCTTCTTTCCTAGTCATAATGACTGCCAGACTCTGCTTCATTTCTCTTTGACAGTCTGTACTTCTCAGGTCATCCATTCTGTTTAGGTGTCTTTTGGCCTCAGTTTGAGCACAGCAGATCCCAAGACCACATATGCCATAGCATGGGCTATTATAGTCAACCTTTTGAATAAATGTGATTGAACTTTATGTTAGTAATTCTTATTTACCATCTTCCTATCAAAAAGGCTTAAAGTCTTCATTTAATGCTCTCCTTCATGTCCATTTTGTTAAATGATTGCCTTTTAATGAGATCTTAGAACTTCAGAACTGTTTCACTATGGAGGATGTGTAAGATTAGCCTTTTACCAAATGAAAAGTGTGAAATGGAATATGTAATCTCAGTCCATTCTGGCTCTAAAATTCTGTGACTATCAGATAAAATTCAGAAATAAAATAGTATTACTAATATACATAAATTTTTATCATAATTATATTTCCTAAGTTTTGCCTGTAAGAATGGGTAAAATATCTTTAAAACCTTGAAGAAAGTATTACTTGATAGAAAGTTTAATCCATCTGTGAGAAGACACATGTATTCAGGCACAACTAAAGTTCTCTCTTCTATTTTAATTTCATTTGTCTTAAACTGAGACTCCACTGTTTCATCCTCTTAGAAAGATGCTGCTACTTGAACAATATTGTTTGGAGACCAAAAACTAGCATATTAACACAATTCTTCTTAAACGTCTTAAAGAGTTTTGTTTCCTTTACCCCTTTCTTAAAAACGAGCAGCCACTAAATTTTTTAGTAGTGAATTTCAAAATCCTTTTTAACCTTATAGGTCCAAGGGTAGCCAAGGATGGCTGCAGCTTCATATGATCAGTTGTTAAAGCAAGTTGAGGCACTGAAGATGGAGAACTCAAATCTTCGACAAGAGCTAGAAGATAATTCCAATCATCTTACAAAACTGGAAACTGAGGCATCCAATATGAAGGTATCAAGACTGTGACTTTTAATTGTAGTTTATCCATTTTTATTCAGTATTCCCTCTTGTAAACTTGGGTAAGACACTTAAAAGTGTATTTTAAGCAATAATATGTAAACTCTTTCTTGCAAAAGTTAGCATTTATATTTTTAAATAAGATACATTGAATTCATTCAGTGAATCATATAAAGAAAATAAGTGTATAACTCCAATGGCTAGTTAGTTCTTAGCTCTTTTTAAGATTAAAGAGAAGAGACCAAATATAGCATCACTATACTGAGGCAGGTTTTCTGCATAGTTCATAGAAACTAGCCTCATGATTTTAGAATATATCTTGAATATTAAGTATAGACTTCCTCCCCAACTCCCTCAGATCTTGTCACCCCGTAAGTGCTGCAATGATAGGTGATCAAGAAAATCAGGATGCCCTACTGGGAAGAGCCATGAACTAAAAGTCAGTACGTGGTTCTATACCTGGCTTTGCCACAAACTGAGGTATATATGACCTCTGTATATTCTTTAGGACTTAAGTTGTCTTATTTGGTAAGTATAGGCGTCACACTAGTCTAGATGATGTCCATGGCATCTTCAAGCCCTAAAATTGGCTTGCCAAATAGTACTGAAAAGTTCTGATAACCTCCAAGAAAAGTTAGAAAATAGTGTGTAGTGGGGAAAATGTTCTGTTTTCAAAATAAATGAGGTTAAACTTTAGCCGTTTTAATTCCCAGTTGCTTAGGCAGATTCTCTTCTGACTGAATTTAATAACTTCATAGAATTGGACATCATCAACAAAAATGTTACTTCCACCGTGTGTGGTGGCTCAGGCCTGTAATCCCAGCTCTTAGTGAGGCTGAGGTAGCAGGATAGCTTGAGCCAAGAAGCTCGAGACCTGCCTGGGCGATATAACAAGACCCCATTCTCAAAAAATAAAAAAAGTTACTTCCTTTGTTAAAAAAAAAAACAAAAAAAAAAACTTCCTGCTTTTTGTTGTTTCTGCCTCTTGGCTATTTTAACATTTGAGTTCCTGGCCCAGTTCTTCCTGTCTGCTCACTACTCTTATTCCTTACTAATTTCCTATTCTATCCTAGTTTCTTTCCTGTGCATTTCAAGGTTTGCCTTATTCTCCAGACTTGTGTGTGTCACTGAGGTAACTGTTTCTGCTTCTCTTTTACCCTTTATATTCAGTATCATCCCAGCTCAACCTTTGCTCATGTGTCCTATTCTGTCTTTCCATCCCTCTATCAATCTTTTCTACTCTAATTACCCTCTTGTGTGGTAAAAACTGTCCCCAGCAATGACAGACATCCAAGATACCTACTTCCAAATCCCTTGGGAAATAAGTAGACTATAAACAAACATTTTGTTCTTTCCACAAACTATGGGTGACCTAAAAAGACTTGCATTAGTTGCCTAACAGGTTAAAAAAGAGTAGTTTGGTATTTTAACAGTGATCAACACATTACATTTCAAATCGTTATACTTGGCATGTATTTTTAAAAGTTTTGAAATACAGAATTAAAATATTCTTTCATCTACTTTAGTATGGTATATTTTGCAGAGAACTCCTCCTGGCACGCCTATTTAGATAGTACATGTCTGGTTTGTAGTATAGAACTCTGAGATCTCTTTTTTAAAGTTTCTGTTTAATTCCTTGAGCAAATTCAAAACTCATATTTGAAAGACAGTGTAACTTACCCTTAGATCCATCGCCACACTGAAGTGGAATGTTTCTCAGAGTGACAGTAGAAGTCACACCCTCAAATTTCTATAGTGGAATATCTAGTTGATCATTTATATGTGTAGTATAACACAAGTTGAGTATCTCTTACTCAAAATTGCTTCAGACCAGAAGTGTTTTGAATTTTGTATTTTTTCAGATTTTGAAATATTTGTATTACACTTTGTGAGCATCCCTGATTCAAAAATCCAAAATCTGAAATGCTCCATTGAGCATTTCCTTTGAGTGTCATGTTGGTGCTCAGAAAGCTCAAGACTTTGGAGCATTTCAGACTTCAAATTTTCGGATTTAGGATGCTCAACCTTACATACATCAGGAATAGTGGCACTTCAGATATACCTGAAACCAACCATAAATTTATTTTACTCAGCATGTACTTCAACAGACATCTTGTGAATCCATTCACGTATTTCCTTAGAATTGGACATGTGGTACCATAACAATTGCAGCCCTATAATGAAATTATATCTCTTTTTAAGGTTTTATGCTGTGAAACAGCATAAACCATGACCTGTTTATTTTGTCTTAGAATATTGTTTTGTGTAGACGCTTTTGAAACCATTGGCACTTCCTACGGTGGATTAAGATTAATCCAACACAGTGGTTATTTCCCCCAAAGTCACTTGCTAGACTTTGTAATACCTTATATAAACTCGAATCACGTTTCCTGGTCATTAATCTCTTTACCTCCAAAGTAAGCAAAAGGAGGCTGGGCATCGTGGCTCACACCTGTAATCCTAGTACTTTTGGAGGCCAAGCAGGAGGATTGTTTGAGCTCAGGAATTTGAGGCCAGCCTGGGCAACATGGCAAGACTCTGTTTCTACAAAAAAATACAAAAATTAGCCAGGTGTGGAGCACATCTGCGGTCCCAGCTACTTGGAAGGCTGAGGTGTGAGGATTGTACTCCAGCCTGGGCAAAAGAGCCAGACCCTGTCTGAGAAAAAGAAAACAACAGAACAAAACAAAACAAAAAAAACAGCAAAAAGTGTGTCTCCTCCAACCGGATTACTTAAAGTCTAAAATTTATGCAATAGTACCATCTAGTGGCAAAAGAGGACACTGCTTTGCTATTTGATTACATGTGTCTTTGTAGCAGCCAGGGAAATAACTGTTTAAGGGTTAGGGAAATGTGAACACTGTGTATTAAGGAAATATTTATTTTTAAGTATAATGATATTATTGTGTTTGTGTTTAGAAAGAATCCTTGTTTAAATATACATATTGAAATATTTACAAAGAAGTTGTATGATGTCTGAGCTTGATTTTCAAAATAAGTCTAGTGCAGAGGGGTAGAAATAGAGAAAGTGGATATGGGTGTAGATGAGACACAACTGACCATGAATTGATCATTGTTGATGTGGGGTATGAAGGTACATGGGGGTTTGTTACAATTTTCTGCACATATAGGTATATGTTTGAAATTTTTTGTAATGAAAATAAAATAGAGATTACATGGAATTTAGATGATATGAAATCGGATAAATGCAGAATTGCAGCCAATCTTAAAAAAAGTTGTGTGGTTTAGTTTTTACTCCAGGGCTAGAGCCCTCCCCCCAACTTTTTTTAGATGGAGTTTCGTTCTTGTCACCCAGGCTGGAGTGCAGTGGCACAATTTCAGCTCACTGCAGCCTCCACCTCCTGGGCTCAAGCGATTCTCCTGCCTCAGCCCCGGGAGTAGCTGGGATTACAGGTGCCTGCCACCATGCCCGGCTAATTTGTGTATTTTAGTAGAGGCAGAGTTTCACCATGTTGGCCTGGCTGGTCTCAAACTCCTGACCTCAGGTGATCCACCCGCCTCGGCCTCTCAAAGTACTGGAATTACAGGCATGAGCCACCATGCCCAGCATACCTAGAGCTGTTTAGTTGACTTTAAAATGCTGAGCATAGTAACAAGGTAAAGATAGCATTATAGAGATAAAAAGCTGAAAGGTGGCATGGTGTAGGAAGAATTATCTATAGGCAAATTATTAATCAAGCATTTACCTCTTTGTTGTAGTGTGACAAAATTTAATATTTATAAATTGGTCTATAAACTGTAAAACAATATACATGTAAAGTACATATTTTCAGAAAGTAAGAAAAAATAAAAATCGAGATCAGCATTTCAGACTGTATTTTGAAGATGTAATTATCAAGTGTACTTGTATCTGGTAATGAAAAGCATCTTTAACTATGATATACTGAAATAAATATAAGTGGGTCAAGTAGCAGCCTCTCTGAAATGACAGTGTTGCTCATAGATAAATATCACTGGTATAACCACAGCACATTTCATCTCTAATGAAAAATTTTCTTTCTTTTTTCTTTTTTTTTTTTTTTTTTGAGACCGAGTCATGCTCTGTCACCAGGCTGGAGTGCAGTGGCACGATCTTGGCGTTCTGCAACCTCTGCCTCCCGGATTCAAGCTAATCTCCTGCCTCAGCCTCCCTAGTAGCTGGGACTACAGGTGCACACCACCACGCCCAGCTAACTTTTGTATTTTTAGTAGAGATGGGGTTTCACCATGTTAGCCAGGATAGTCTCAATTTCTTGACCTCGTGATCCACCTGCCTCAGCCTCCCAAAGTGTTGGGATTACAGACGTAAGCCACTGTGCCCAGCCTAATGAATAAGTTTCTAATGTTTCTAAAATGTTAAAATTCTTTTAAGACAATATTATATGTGATTATATAATGTAATTAATCTTTTCAAACTGAGCTTCCAGAATTTTAAAATACAAATGAATATTCTCTCCTTCAAAATTACATATGTATTTAAAAGCTGCCATTTCTCAGATAACTTTTTGAAACTTTTTTTTTTTTGGAACTGCTTTGCAATTGTGTTCCATTTTCTTTTAAAAACTCTTCAAAATTAAGGGCCTCTTCTAGGTTGTATGCAGTATGCAGCCCCCAAGCAATATGTCCCACTCAAAAACTGGAAAACACTGGATAAAATACAAAAATCATAATTTTAAGGACATTGGAGGACTGTGGAATCATCAAGCCCTGTATTAACTATAATTCCTAAGAGGAAAGAACCCTTTCTAGATAAGCAGAGATTACTGGTAATTTTCTTCCCGGGGGATATTGATTCTGGGTACAGATTGAGATTCATCATTGGCACAAGCAGAAGGACTTCACTGGGAGAAAGAAACTCTTGAGGCCTTTCTGCAGGTATGAAAGAAAAAGAAAATGAAATTGTTGGCAGCCTCGACAAACATGAGGGCAGATGTAGAGATATTAGCATTTAGAAGAGCTCTAAATACATGGCTCATTTTTACCATGTGATATTGGCCAAGTCTTGTAGTACAGGAGACTTAGGATAGACTAGAAAGGCAGAATGTTAGCAGGCGAAGTCCTTCTAGAGGGAGAGACATGTTACTTTCGCACCACAGGTCTCCTCAAGTCATTTGCCAGATTTTGAATTTTGTAGAGCAGGAGATTAAAGACCTGAGTTTACAACCTCCAAGAGATAGAACATTTAAGGCTAGAGAGATAAGTGCTACCAGAGAATGAGGCTGAACTGGAAAGGCAAAGTGAAATATCCCATATTCCTGCAATGCTTAGGAAAGACCTATTAGAGGAAGACCTACCTAGTATATCTGGTTTTCCATTCAAGATAAAAGATTTTGATACTGTATAGGGTAAGAAGTTAACTGCTGAGGAGATGGAGACCTTTCATATTTCCTATCTGAATATAGAGGGACACACTCAAGGAACTGGGAAACCCAAACCAGTTGTGAACTTAAAATTGCAACTAGGTCCCAATCCATTTTTTTCCTTTTTTTTTTTTTTTTTTCCAAGATGGAGTCTCACTCTGTCGCCCAGTCTGGAGTGCAGTGGCGCAATCTTGGCTTACTGCAAACTCCGCCTTCTGGGTTCACGCCATTCTTCTGCCTCAGCCTCCCAAGTAGCTGGGACATCAGGCGCCTGCCACCACGCCTGGGTAATTTTTTGTATTTTTAGTAGAGACGGGGTTTCACTGTGTTAGCCAGGATGGTCTTGATCTCCTGACCTCGTGATCCACCCGCCTCAGCCTCCCAAAGTGCTGGGATTACAGGCGTGAGCCACTGCACCCAGAGGGTCCCAATCCATTTTTAGTTGCTAATTGGATTGAGGAGATCAGACCCCAACAATGGAAAAGGCAAACTCTCTAGGGGAAAATACTGTAAATCATCTAAAGTCTCTTTTTTTCTTGTATACACAGTTGGCATATAGTCAAACGTTATATGAAATGCAGAGAAACTGGAAGATTACTGATAATCAAGAGAACAAATAGGTAATAGGAGCAAATTCAAATGATCCAGATGTTGCAGTTAGTAGTCAAGGATTTTAACATAAGTATTATAAATGTCTTGAAAAAAAAAATGAGTGAACAGATAGAAAATTTTGACAAGAGAATTGGAGTCTATAATTAAAAGGAAGCAAATGGATAGTCTAGAACTGAAAAATGTATTTGAAATTAACATTGGATGGGCTTAACAGCAGGCTGAACAGTGAATTAGTGAACTAGTGAGAAGACAGAATTAGTGAACTTGAAAAAAATTAGTAGAAAATATTCCAACTGAAGCACAGAGAAAAAAATGGTAAAAACAAACAAAGAAAAAAGACAAAACAGTGGCTTCTAGAAGAAAACATAGGTAATAGCTTCCTATCCTGGGAGTAGGCAAAGATTTCTTAAACAGAATGCCAAAGCACCATAAATAGAAATAAATTTGATAGACTACATTAAAACTAAGAACTTTTGTTCATCAAAAGACTTCAGTGTGCTTCTAGAAGAAAACATAGGATAATCTTATATATGTGGCCTTGGGTGGGCAGAATTTCTTAGGACACACAAAAGACTAAACATAAAAATGTATAAGATAAACTTCATCAAAATTAAAAACCTATGCTTTTCAGAAGACTTCATTAAGAAAATGAAAAAGTAAGCGATAGAGGAGAAAATATTTGCAACACATATATCTGACCAAAAGCTCAGTTTAGAATATATAAATAATTCCTTCAGAATATATAAATAATTCCCACAAACCAGTAACAAAAAGACAATCCAGTTTTTAAAATGTGACCCAGGGACTTGAAAAGACAATTCAGAAAGAAAGATAAATGGCAGATAAGTCCATGAAAAGGGATTCAGCATCATTTGTCATCAGGGAAATGCAAAGACTATTTCACTCCTACTCAAATGACTGATGTTTAAATTAATAGCCTCCAGACTGGTAACAGCCCAAATGCCCCATTAAAGAGGAGAAAGGGTAGATACATTGGGCTGTATTTATACAGTGGACTACTACATACTATACAACATTTAAAAATAATGAACTGATAAGGCAACAGTATGGACAGATTTCACAGATACTATGTTGAACAAAAAACATGAGACACAGAGTCTTATATACTGTATGATTCCATTTATATGAAGGTCAAGAAGATGCCAAACTCTTCTGATAAAAAAGCCAGAATAGTGGTTACCTCTAGGAAATGAAAATTGGTAAAAGGAACTTGAGGGAACCCTCTGGGGTGCTAGAAATGTTCTGTATCTTCACCTAGATAGTGATTACATGGGTGTGAAAATCTAAGATTAGTGTATTTTACATATGTATGTTGTGCCTCAATAAAACAGGAAAAAAATTACTTGAGGTCAATTTTTATTGTGGAATAGCCATAAACTATTCATGGCAAACTAGTAAGTAATGTAGGTCATATTGGATGATATCGTCTTAAGGCAAAGTAACTGGATGTGACTGTAAATATATACAGATTTTGTTGATGAAGTTCATAACTCAAAGCACTTACAGATACAATGTAAGTAACACATCATTGGAGTAAATTAGTAGCTTTCCAAGGTGACTGCTTTGAGAATCTTTTTAAAAATTGTTTAACCTTAAATCTTATTTACCTGTATGATTATAGCTATCAATAGATTTCTAGCAATGTGTACATAAATTTTTAAAAATAGAATTTTATTACAAGTTGAGTGTATTCACTATTTTATTAAATTAGGAAATGTGGACAAAAAGAAATAATCAAAATCACCTATTTTTTAAAAAAAATTTAAATCCCATCACCAGAGGTAAAAGTAACCTTTGATAGTATATATATATTCTTTTCTCTATACATTTATGCAAACTTGCATTTGATGACATCATATTTTGCAGCATAATTTTTTTCTGTGTAATTTATTGTCATCTTACATCAGATTATGTATTTTACAGTTGCATAGTGTTCCATTGTATGTACAGCTAAAAAATGCTATGGCCTATTTAATACTTATTGTTGGACATCTGAATTTATATAGCTTTTTCATTTTTTTAATATTTTATTTTTTCTTTATTATTTCTTTTTTAAAAGACCATTAATGTAGCATTAGTTTTGAAAAAATTAGATGTATGTCCTATGATGTACCAAGGATTTTTTATTATGATTTTTAAACTTTTAAATCTTTGTAACTTTTCTAAAAACAAGTAGGATTTTTTGTTATACATATTGTTTAAAAAGTATGACACAACAAGTAAAAGAGAAATTGCTTATAATTTCAGTCTCCATAAAATAACGCTGTTAACATCTTAATGATTCTGTTTTCAGCATCAACATCCCCTGAAAACTTGTTCAAAATGCAGATTTTCAACCTCTACCCCAGGCTTACTGAATCAACAATCTATGTTTTAACAAGGTCTTCAGGTGATTCTGATCCATGGTGACGCTTGAGAACCACTACTATAGGCTTTGGAGAAGAATCTTAGAGACTTGATCAAAGCTGTGCTTTAAGAAGATTGCTCTGACAGCTCTGTGCGAGATTGAGCCACTTAGGAAATTATTTTCGTAGTTTAGGGAGGGTTAATAACAAGATAGTGACAGTAAGAATATGAAAGAGGTAGCTCTAAGAGAGATATTAGAGGTAGAATCACCGGAATTCCATAACTGGGAATGTGAAGGAGGAGGTGCTAAGGATTTACGCTGGAGGAGAAAGAGAAGGCTAATGCCATTTAACTGAGAGAATACAAGGCAAAGAACAAGCTTTATTGGGACAAAACGCCAGTTCAGTTCTGGACATTTAGATGTGTGGTGCCTATCATACAGATGTAAAGCGTCCATCAGTTGGTTGGAAAAGTGAATCTGAAGTTTGCAAGTAAGGTTAGGATTTGAGACATGTCATTGGAAATTAACTGCTCAAGGGTAGTTGTTGAATTGTGAGACTGGAAGCCTGAGAAATAGGGATAAGATTAAAAGGATTATTGAAGGACTAAAACAGTAGCAGTGGATAGAAAGAAAATTGAAATCCTGGAAAAATCACAGTAGTCTCCAGTGAGAGTTCTTAAGTGGAAGAGATGGTGCCCTGAAGTTTATAGTCGACATTTTGGTGGGCGTACTCACATTCAGTAAAGGAAGTTATCCCTGTGCAAATTTGTTTTCTAGTCCACAAATGTAAAACACTCTGGAATATTTTGAAAATAATACAGTCACCTTCATGCCCCCACATCTACTTACCCAAGCCTTTCAGACTCCAACGTGGCCTATTATTTGAAGGTCAGATACTAAGGCTATTTATTAACATAGGAAATTCTAGGGTTTGGGGGTGATTTCTTTTTGTTTTTTAGCTGGGGTCTTACTCTGTCACCCAGGATGGAGTGCAGTGGTGAGACTGTGGCTCACTACAGCCTCAAACTTCTGGGCTCAAGTGATCCTCCTGGCTCAGCTTCCCAAGTAGTTGGGACTACAGGCTTATGCCACCACTTACAGGTTTTTTTGTTTGTTTGTTTTTTGTTTTTAATTTTTTAGGGACAGTCTTGCTCTGTTGTCCAGGCTGGTCTCAAACTCCTGGACTCAAGTGACCCTCCTGCCTTAGCCTCCCAGAGCGTTGGGGTTACAGGCATGAGCCACCATGAATGCTTACAATGTCACTGTCAAGATAAATCAGTGAAACTGTCTTTGCTTCATTCACTAACTTTTTGATAGGTTTTCCTTTTAATGTGTTTACAGATTACTTTTCTTATAGGGGAACACTCCATTTAGATACAGAGTTGCAAGTGTTCAAATACTTTGTCTTGCATTTGGGAAACCTGATTGACCAAAGAACTATGCTAGGAGCTAGAATGGAATGCCTCAGTAAATGGAAAATAATATAAATTATTATTAAGTAGCATGCAATAAGAGCCAAAGTTCACAAATGTAATGGCAGAAAAACTGGTAGAAAAATGAAAGTTTCTAACATTCTTGGAGAAAAAATTATCAAGAAAGGGTTTACATGGGAAAGAAGAAAAGCATCAAAAGTCAAGAAGGAGTGAACATACAGTTATTTGAATATATGCTAATTGTAAATTAGTGTACTAGCAGAATATACTTAAACGTGGTATATTAAAAGCTTGAATGTTGAAGTTGTTAAATAGATTGTGTTAATTTGGTGTTTTTTATGGTCGTGTTGGTGCACACTTAAGAGACATGGATTCTAAACACATAAGTAGCTTTTGTAACTTGAGCAAGTCTCTGGGTCTCACTTGTTTTATCTTAAAAATGAGAATAATTCGCATCGTTGGTTTTTCTTTTAAGTTAGAAATAATGAATGTATCTTACGTGTGTTTGTAATACTGTGCATGGAGACTCCCCATACTCACCATTATCACAAAATATCACTATTATTATTTGGCCATGATTTATTTATTAATAATGAATAATAGGTTATATATATAAGGTGCATGTTTTCCGAGTGCTCTGAATTTTTTTCTCAGCGTACTTAAATGTCAAGAAATACAGAATTATGTCTTGAAGTTATTTAGAATTTCATGTTAATATATTGTGTTCTTTTTAACAGGAAGTACTTAAACAACTACAAGGAAGTATTGAAGATGAAGCTATGGCTTCTTCTGGACAGATTGATTTATTAGAGCGTCTTAAAGGTAGATTTTAAAAAGATGTTTTAAAATAATTTTTTAAGCTCAAATTGTCATCTTTAGATGTGTAGATCCAAGTATAGCTTCTCTCGATTTGGGTGTTGGTATCAGTTTTCTTGGTGTATTAGCTTTACCGTCAGGATGTAATTGTTAAAAGTACAAATAAATAAAAAATGTGTTTGTGTGTCATTTCTTCAGTTAAACATTTAACTGGCTTTGAATTAACTATTTTAAATCTCTTCCTTAAATAATTTTCAGCTCTTTTTAAAGCTTGTTGCTATTCTGCCAGTCACTAAATAGAACTTTAGTATTCTATATGCCATAGACTTGAGCCCACTGTCTCATTGGAAGAAGTATTGTCTTCTTCATTCAGTATAGAAATACTTTAACCTTTTCACATATGTAAGTTGATAAGTCGTTTTGAGCAGTTTTAAAAGGATATTTTTCTCATTTTGTTGCTTGAAAATTCTAATGTCAGAACAGAGAAAGTGCTTGATAATAATTGAAGCCAGACAGGGAAATTACTTTTGAATTCCAAAATATTATTTAGAGGAAGTCTAAGGAAGTACATTTAATCTAATTTTCCTTTAACATAGTCCTTATTTTTACTCTGACCCAAGTGGACTTTGCAGGGAAAGTCCTAAATAATTTTTTCAGTCATGTATATTTGTGGCTAAAATGTACACCTAATATTTCACTTTAAAATAATATAATAACATTAAGAATATTTTAGACCACTTAAAGCAATTGTTGTATAAAAACTTGTCTCTATTTTTTTTAGAGCTTAACTTAGATAGCAGTAATTTCCCTGGAGTAAAACTACGGTCAAAAATGTCCCTCCGTTCTTATGGAAGCCGGGAAGGATCTGTATCAAGCCGTTCTGGAGAGTGCAGTCCTGTTCCTATGGGTTCATTTCCAAGAAGAGGGTTTGTAAATGGAAGCAGAGAAAGTACTGGATATTTAGAAGAACTTGAGAAAGAGAGGTAACTTTTCTTCATATAGTAAACATTGCCTTGTACACTCCAGTTTATTGTTATTTTGTAATATAATATGTAAATTGTGAATTTATGGTAGGTGATAGCCAACACTTAGAGCGTTTTGCATTTTTAAACTCAAAGATAGAATGTTATTGATTGCACTTATATTAAATCTAAAAATGTAAACAAGGCCGTTTCCTGGGATTCCGAAGACCTATTTTGTCACTTAAATACTTTGTTTTTTTGTTCGTTTATTGGGGTTTATTTTGAGACAGGGTGTCACTGTGTCTCCCAGGCTGGAGTATAGTGGCATGATCTCAGCTCACTGCAACCTACACCTTCTGGGTTCGAGCGGTTCTTGTGCCTCAACCACCCAAGTAGCTGGAACTATAGACGCCTACCACCAGGCCTGGCTAATTTTTGTATTTTTGGTAGAGATGGAGTTTCTTCATGTTGACCAGGATGGTTGTCACTTAAATACTTTGACTACTCTGTACATTGAGTAATACACATAATTGTAATATTTATATGTAGTTAAAATAACTTGCCAGATACTTTGGCCCACACCTGTAATCCCAGCTACTCTGGAGGCTGAGGCGGTAGGATTGCTTGAGGCCAGGAGTTCAGGACCAGCCTGGGTGACATAGTAGGACGCTCTCGTTTTTTGTTTTGTTTTTTTTTTTTGAGATGCAGTTTCACTTGTTGCCCAGGCTGGAGTGCAATGACGCAATCTCGGCTCAGTGCAACCTCTGCCTCCCAGGTTCAAACGATTTTTCTGCCTCAGCCTCCCAAGTAGCTGGGATTGCAGGCATGTGCCACCACGCCTGGCTAATTTTGTATTTTGAGTAGAGACAGTGTTTCACCATCTTGGTCAGGCTAGTCTCAAAATCATGACCTCAGGTGATTCCCCCACCCCCAGCCTCGGCCTTCCAAAGTGCTTGGATTACAGACGTGAGCCGCTACGCTTGGCCAAGACTCTGTCTCTACTTTAAAAAAAAAAAAAAAGGTAGTAACTGGTTTTTATTGAATTTCTGATTATCTATTGAAGTATATTCAGTAACTACTAGATTCAGTAAAAGATGACTCTTTTCATTATGGAAGGCCCACTACAAGTGGCTACAAATGAAATATGTCTTTATTTTTTTAAATTTATAAATAATAATTGTACATTTCATGGGGTACATAGTGATGTTTCTGCACATACAATTTATTGCAATCAGATTAGCATATCTGTCATCTCAGACATTTATCATTTCTTTGTGTTGAGAACATTCACTATCTACCATCTAGCTATTTGCAGCTATGTAATATTGTTAACTATGCTCATTCTACAGTAGTATAGAACACTGGAACTTATTCCTTCTATCTAGCTGCAATTTTATATTCTTTAACAAATCTCTCTTTTTCTCTTCTTTCCCTCTGTGTTTCCTAGCCTCTGGTATTTACTTTTTACTTCTGTGGGATCAACAAAACATTTCTTTTCTCTTTTTTTTTTTTGAGACAGTCCTGCTCTGTCGCCCAAGCTAGAGTGCAGTGGCGCAATCTCGGCTCACTGCAACCTCCACCTCCTGGGTTCAAGCAATTCTCGTGCCTCAGCCTCCCGGGTAGCTGGAATTACAGGCACACCCCACCGTATCCGGCTAATTTTTGTATTTTTAGTAGAGACGGGGTTTCACCGTGTTGGCCAGGCTGGTCTCGAACTCCTGACCTCAGGTGATCTGCCTGCCTTGGCCTCCCAAAGTTTTGGGATTACAGGCATGAGCCACTGTGCCTGGCCAACAAAACATTTCTTAATGTATAAGTTTTAATACCTGAAAAAAAATTGCTTGATGTATGGAATGAGTTCTGATTTTTCACAGCTAGTGTATTAATTCTTCTCTTTCTAAAGTTAACATTATCTCGCTGCAGATACCAGACTATAGATCTTTATCAGGAACTTCGTCAAATGTTTTATGTCCCCTAAAAGATTCCTTAATGTACATATTAGGAAATATCTTTATTATCTTTGTATTTCTAAAAGTTCTATTAGACATTCAGAAAATGGTAAAATATATAAAACCTTCATATTGTCTCTGTGACCTTGGTCAAGTCATTAAATTTTTGTGCCATTTTCTTCTGTAAGATAAAGATATGGTTCTACTTTGTGGCATTGTCGTGATAATTGAATATTAGTATATAGGAAATACCCAGCATATCTCATTGAGAGGCAGAAGACCTTTTATTACTTTCTGTCTAGTTTCATATGTGCCCATTTATGAAAATAGGGATAATTATCTGGACCAGAAATGATGTTACACTGTCTTTTATTTCTTAAGTTTACGTAAGTCTCTGTTTCATACATTGATCCTAGACTATTGAAACACCATCCTGAAAAATAAGGAGTGAACTAGGGTCCATGATCTTCCATCTCTTTTTCCCCTTTGAGCTCTGTTAAGAGGCAAAGGGCATGCATACCAACCTTTCCTTACTTGCTTTCTTTTCCTTACTTTGCTTTATGTAGGCACAGTCCTGATTTTATTAGCAGAGAGAGGGAGTTTCAGAGAAAAATATTAATTTTTGAAATAGGTTTTACTGCAAATACTAGTAAACCTAACAAATGCAGCTGTAAGTGGTAAGGAATACTTGTAATAAAAATGTTCTTATTTTCTGTCTTGACATTATTTCTTGCCAGTCTTCTGGAGTTCTTTGCATCTAAATTTAGGAAAAGCTTATTTCTCTGTTCAAAGACTTGAATGCAGTGATCTCCATGTTTTATTTGTTATTTAATACCACTGTAAATAACTTTAAGCTAGTGTTCTGACTTAACTCCAAGTGGATAATACATTTCTTTTTAAAAATATTTAAAGGTGCTTTAGCCTTTTCTGTTGTTACTATAGAAAAGACGTCTTGTTTTTGTTTTCGTTTTTCTCCCAAAATATGGCCCTACTTCTAATTCAGGCTTTATTACACACTACAAAAAGTTGCTGTATCTGGAGAGAAAGAGGTATCAGCATAGTGTTGTTAGAAGGTTCTCAACTCTGACTGATCATTAGTATCACTAGCTTAGCTTTATAAAGCATCATAAGTGAAAAGTATCAGTATTCCTTTCCTATATTCAGTCTCATTTCCCATGAGATAGTTACTTCTATAACTCTAAATAATATGCTTATATACTAGTATTGGACATGACTTACTGACTCACCACTCTGAAAGATGAAGATTTGTTAAATTTACTTAATTATCCATCCAGTTTTTAATTCTGTACGAATTCTTTGGTTGAATTTGTATACATAAACACATAAGCAAATACACATACATATATGCAAGTTCTATTTCTTGTTCTTTCCTGTGACTGACTGTGTCTGTTGAAGCCCCACTGTATAAGATTTGGCAACTCTGTGTTTACTTTTATTTTGTTAAGACTGTTAACAGTTACATCCTGCTATATATATTTGAGTCTTCATTTTTTTCCTGTAAATTAAGCATAATGTTGATGTGAAATAAGTGGGTTTTTTTAGGACTCTGTAGTTGTTGGACACTGTGAGTCAATAGTATGGCAGAATTAATTTTTCCTCCCCGTTGATAGAATATCATACCCTTTGTGCTTCTTAAAGGAAGATGATGCTATTTGAACTGTGTCTTTCTTATATAGCTCTTGGTTTTTGTCTCAAGTTTCTAATTTTTCTTTCTTTTATGTTTTTGGGAGTGGAAACTTGTGTCTTTATGGTAATATGAAGATCTAGTTTCATTGTATTCATAAATAAATTTTTATTGGAGCCAATGAATTTTTCTGATCTAGTTTGGACCATTTGCTTCCTGAGCCTGCTACAATACTGTCATACCATTGTTGTCATTACGCTTCCCATTTAGGTCTAATATATTTGGGTGTTCTTGACTCTTTTTTTTTGTAGGAGAGAGATAAATTGATTTCTTGCTTGTGTGATAGTATACTTATTTTGCTCTCACACTTGATTGATAGTTCAGGTAGGTTTAGGTTCAAACTCATTTTTCTTCATTATCAAGGTACCAATGAGAAATTTGATGCCAATCTGAATGTTATTCCTTTGTAGATGGCAATTTTTCCTCTTTCGAAGCTTTTGAATGTTTTGGTATGCATATTTTCTTCATTCATCATGCTGAATATTTACTGTACCCTTTTCATCTGAAAATTTATTTATTCAGCTTTTTTCTGTTATATTACTTCTTTGATGATTTTCCCCTTTAGTTTTTTCTGTTTTTTCTTTCTAGACCTTCCTAAAGTCATAGTTTATGTCTTCTTCCTTTATCTGTACTCCTCAAGATAAATGCTAGAAGTTGGTCAAGCCAGGACTTAAACCCAGCTTGTAGCTTTATAACCTTTTTGAACCTCAGTTTTCTAGTTAGTGAAGTGATCATGAGAATAACGACCTCAAAAGATAACAAGAGGATTAAATTAGATTTTTTTAAAGTCCTTAGCACTATGCCCAGTACATACAGCATTCAATAATGTTAGGTATTGTTGCTGTCATGTTCACTATTACTTTATTTAACAAATATTTATTGACTGCTAATACAAATGTGCCATGCTCTTCTAGGTGACCCCCAGTAAGGTAGAGGACTAAGAAGACATGAGATTTATGTGAAAAAGCATTTTTAAAGAAGGCCATTGGCAATCACAAAATAGGCCTTTAGTACACTAAACCCTAGTGACCCTACCTGTTCTGAGTCTAGCCTTAGTTTCAGTTCTGAGCCTTATGAACTGCTGTTGTGTGAGTCACAAGGTCTACTACTGTAATTTAATCACTTGCTATCATTTTAGCTGAAGACACTATAACCTTGGCTTCCCCAGAGCATTTTACTACAGGTTAATCTTAAACTTTATAGTAGCAGATTGCCGCTAGTGTCCCTAACCTCGCCCTTACTTCAACACTGCCACTGCCACTGGCCTGTCAATTTAAGCACTTTTAACGCCCAGCTCTTTTTTTTTTTTTTTTTTTTTTTAAAGACAAAGTCTCACTCTGTCACCTAGGCTGGAGTGCAATGGCACGATCTTGGCTCACTGCAACCTCTGCCTCCCTGGTTCAAGAGATTCTCATGCTTCAGCCTCCCGAGTAGCTAGGACTACGAGTGTCTGCCACAATGCCGAGCTATTTTTGTATTTTTAGTAGAGACAGGGTTTCACCATGTTGGCCAGGCTCGTCTCAAACTCCTGACCTCAACTGATCCACCTGCCTCAGCCTCCCAAAGTGCTGGGCTTACAGGCATGACCCACCATGCCTGGCCCCAACTCTTATTTCATAAGTTCATTTATTAGGAAATAATGGACGAAATATTAGCATCACCATTTTTTTTACTCTTTTTCCCACCTTGGACCTGGTAGGTCCTACAGGTCCTCACTAGGGAAAACTGAAAAATAGAATTAAATCTCATCTTTATGGGAGTTGTGATACCCAGCTGTGAATGAAGTTCAGGCTTTCTGCAGTGCTTTCTCCTGTCTCTGTTGTCAGAAATCGGAGGGAGAGAGCAGCTTGTCTTTAGTCTGCTTTCCCTGAGGGATGCAACATCGTAAACAGGGGCTTCCCTCTTTCCCAATCAGTCCGTCACTATTAAAGTTGCCACATAAGAACAAAAGCTTATTTCTTATTTTTTAAGTTGCTTCTCAGTAAAGGAAAATACATTTTAGCAAGAACAGAGCCTTCTACATACTCACATTTGTACTCACTACTAAGATTCATTCCATATTTCCTAAGGAACAATAATCAAGCAGAACTTTTAAAGTAATAGTATCAGAGTGGGGAACATCTCTCTGTATGACCAAACTCCAGAATCTATAATAGAAAATATCTACAAATCGGACTGCATGGAAATCAAAATTTTCTACATGGCAAAACGTTACAGTTGACCCTTGAACAATTCAGGAGTTGGCCTACCCACCCACTCCGTGCAGTCAAAAATATATATATAACTTTTGACTCCCCAAAAACTTTACTGATTGCCTGCTATTGACTGGAAGCCTTACTGATAACATAAACAGTCAAGTAACAAATATTTTATATGTTATATGTAGTATATACTATGTTAAGTTAGAGAAAAAAATGTTATTAAGAAAATCATAATGAAGTGGAAGGAAATTCATGTATACGTGGACCCATGCAGTTCACACCCATGTTCAAGCGTCAACTGAGTAAACAATGTTAAAAAGACAAGTGTTGAGAAAATATATATGCAACCCAACAACTGACAAAGCACTGTCATTTTTAATACAGAAAAGGTCCTACAAATAAGAAAAAATCACAGAAAAGAAAATACAAATGGTTTATAAACTTAAACAAAATGTTTAGTCTCACTCATAGTAAGAGAAATCAAATTAAAACCAGTGATACACCATTTTAAAAAAAAACTAGATATGAAAAAGTAAAAAGTTGAATTAAACACTTAAATTGGTGATGATGGTAGCATACATTGGTATAACATCTCACAAGGGCAGTAAGTTAAAAATTTATATATTCTAGGAATTTCTTTTATATAAATGCGTGTACATGTATGAAATGAGGTATATCTATAAGACTATTCAATGCGGCATTGTTTATAATAATAAAAGATTAGAAACGCCCTAAGTACCTGCCAACTAAGAGTTGGTTATAGTGTATCCCTACATAGATTTATGAATACTAGGGAATTCTTGGAATATTATGCAGCTAACAAAAAAAATACCTAGTATAGATTGAGCATCCCAAATCTGGAAATAGAAAATTCTCCAAAATCCCAAAGTTTTTGAGTGACATGATGCTCAAAGGAAATACTAATTAGAGCATTTTTGGATTTGAGATGCCCAACTGTTAAGTATAATAGAAATATTCCAAAATCCAAAAACACTTCTAGTCACAATCATTTTGAATAAGGGATACTCAACCTGTGCCTTATTTGTGTTCTGCAAGATCTACTTTTTTTTTTTTTTTTTTGAAAGAAGTCTGTTGCCCAGGCTGGAATGCAGTGGTATGATCTCAGCTCACTGCAGCCTCAGCCTCCTGGGCTCAAGTGATTCTCCCAGCTCAGCCTCCTGAGTAGCTGGGACTACAGGTGTGCACCACCACACCTGGCTAGTTTTTGTATTTTTTTGTAGAGATGGGATTTTGGGGTTTGGGTTTTTATCATGTTGCCCAGGCTGGTATTGAACTCCTGAGCTAAAGTGATCCACCTGCCTCGGCTTCCCTAAGTTTTGGCATTACAGGCATGTACCCCACACCTGGCCCCCAGGATAAATTTTTAAGTGAAAAAAAGTTGCAGGACAACATGTACTATAATAATACGCTACTATTTATATTTAAAATGAACCTATAAGTATGCACATATATCCTTGCATTTTTATAGAATAGCTCTAGAAATACACATAAGAAAACTGTAACAGTGGTAGCTCTGGCAAAGAGCCACGTGAAAAGAGATAGATTATATACTTTTTTACCTCTTGAGTTTTATCCCTGTAACACTCTTACTGTGCATTTATGTTCACAATGCTTAGGTATACAGTATCTTAATACAGATTGCTATGGAGAACACCACCATTTGGTGTTAAAATTCCAAACTAAGAAGTTTCTCTCCCTCATGACTTCCTCTTATTTCAAAATGACAGTATATTTCTTATTATTGTGACTGCCGTGAAGCTGAAAGCCACATCAGTGTCCAAGGTCGTAGCTTCCTATATTCTAGGTTAGTCTTCTGGCATCATTGTTGCTTTTCTTAATTCCTTTACTATGCTCTTTATTCTTATACTAATTTTGAGTTTTGTTATATCTGTACCTTTTACCTATCATTATTTTCTTAGACTATAAATATGAAGAAAGCCTTTAGTGAAGTGTAAGTATTGTTTTAAGGATGATTACCCGTTTATTTAGAAAAGAATGTTCTTTTTAATACTCTAATTATAATGACTGTAATATTCTAAGTCCTACCTTTAAAAATTGAAATCAGTGTAAATTTTTTGAGTAATTCATTATTAGCACTTTAGGTAGAGAAGTTTGCAATGAAAACTGGTGTAAGTATTGCTCTTGTGCAGTCTGTATTAGCATTGTTTAAACATACCTTTTTTAAAAAAATAGGTCATTACTTCTTGCTGATCTTGACAAAGAAGAAAAGGAAAAAGACTGGTATTATGCTCAACTTCAGAATCTCACTAAAAGAATAGATAGTCTTCCTTTAACTGAAAATGTAAGTAACTTGGCAGTACAACTTATTTGAAACTTTAATAACTTGATATATTAAAGTACCTAGGTAATCCATTAAAATTCAGGATAACTGAATTTATAGTTATTTGTAAACTGTAATATATTTTACCCAACTTTAGGCCTGAATATATAATAGTTAATGAATTTTTGTTTGTAAAGATGATAAAACTATTGTGCTCAAACAAATGTTTTATTTAAAGCTCTTATTTAGAAAATCTATAAAGTTTGAATTCTAGAGGACCTCATGGTTCAACTAGGCAACTAGTTTTTTATTTCTGTGTATTGAATTGTCAAACATATTCTATAGAAATATTTGTTACCATCTGCCTATTTTTTGTACTG
Organism: Papio anubis; assembly: GCF_008728515.1. Lineage (NCBI taxonomy): Eukaryota > Metazoa > Chordata > Mammalia > Primates > Cercopithecidae > Papio > Papio anubis. The sequence goes on from NC_044980.1 coordinate 105,605,319, forward strand.
TTACAGGAATTATGCCATATAGTTTTTGCAATAAAAATATCTCTGAAAATATTCCAGATATAAATGCCAATAGCTATAGTACAGATATTAGCATTTTTGCAAACACTAAAGTTGGTTTGTTTTGCAAATATAACTATGTTTTAAAATTTTTTTAAGGAATATGGAACTATTGACCACTGTCCACCAGTATTCACAATAAACTAACAGTGTGCAGTTGAGTAACATTCTGATTTACTACAAGGGGTTGTTTTTCTTGTCCTCCACTGAACCAGTAAAACATATACTGAAAAGATCGAACCTACATGTAATGAATGTGTTGGAGTAAAGAAAATATATGCAAGTCAATAGTTTAGATTACAGAAGTTTGTTCACCCATTTATGACAGCAGGTCCTAACCATCTGATTAGGTTTCCATTAGCCAAGTCTTAGACATGAATCGTGACCTTTTAGTCAATGTAACACAGGGACTTCAACTTTTTGTTAAGAAATGACTCATCATGGCAGAGGCTCACGCCTGTAACCCCAGCATTTTGGGAGGCTGAGGAAGGTGGATCACTTAAGGCCAGGAGTTCGAGACCAGCCTGGTCAGCATGGTAAAACTCTGTCTCTACTAATGTAAATACAAAAATTAGCCAGACGTGGTGGTCCATGCCTGTAGTCTCAGCTACTTGGGAGGCTGAGGCAGGAAAATCACTTGAACCTGGGAGGCAGAGGTTGCAGTGATCCAAGATCACACCACTGCACTCCAGCCTGGGCGACAGCGCGAGACTCCATCTCAAAACAAAAAAAAAAAACAAAAAGAAATGACTCACCAGAGGAATCTTTTAAGTGTCCATTTAACTGTCTTGGTTAGCTAATTAAAATACACTAGGATTTGTCTAGTTTCCTCATCTGGATGTTGTTGGCAATGGTAAAATTTTTCGTTTTAGAAATTGTGTAAACCATTGCATTTACAGATACAAATTCTGATATGGCTGCTTTTAAATTATTCAATTTAAATTGTCCAATTACTTAAAATCATTCATTTAACTTGAAATGTATGACTTCAGGAGATTTTTCAATTTAACTTTAAGTGATTTATTTTTCTTAGATTGCTCAGACTGATGACATTTCAGAAACATTGGATTACCTGTGATTTTTGTTTTCGTAAATGTTTAAAAACAATAAAAAAGAAAACATTTACGTGTGCATTTTCTTTATACACACACACACACAAAATAAGAAACCCAGAATGGTCCTTAGGCATATGAAAACAGAAGTTCTGATTGAGTAATGGCTATGGAAATTGCCCCTAATATATTTAGAAAAGCTGTTCTCTCATGCAGTGGATATAATATACCATGGTATCTAATGTTTTTTTTTTTTTTTTTTTCTGATGAAGGAAGCAACTACAGAAAGCTTTTATTTGTTTGTTCAAAGTAACCAGTGCTATCAATGCAAAAGAAAATCCACAACAACTCTCCCAATACTACTTTCAAAACGAACATACCAAACTTGATTTTCATTAAAATGTAGTTATTTCTTCACACTAGTAAATCATAAACCAAGACCCATATAAAACAGTGTGAACAATTACTGTGCTTCATCTTCTGGACAAGAATGCCAAGTTAATTTCTCTTTATAAAAAGCAATTACAATTTGAGGACCCTTACATTTTCCTCTTCTGCCAGCAGCAACTCTGCCTAATCTGAATCCTTCCATTTCATGAGAAACAGCAATTCTCCACTGCTGTCTGTGGCACCAATTACTCTTTCAGGATCAAGACATCTGGCAAAGCTTTTTGGTTTGTCAGCAGCATCCCTTTTCTTCTTTGATTTACTGTCATCAGATTCACTGTCAGATAAAGATTATCTGTTTGTGCCATCTTTTTCTTGACTAGTTTTTTGAAAATTAAGAAATGCTTCAATTAACCCTGAACAATCTAAATTTTCTTTAGGTTCCCAAGTGTTGTCAGCATCTGTAAATCCCTTTCACTTCAGGAAGTATTCCACTTTCCCATTCACTACACGTCAGTCTAGTACATTTTCCACCACAGATTCTTCCAGCTCTACCTCTTCCTCTTTTTTACTCTTTCCATTCTGTTTGTTTCCTATTTTTTGCAATGTAGTTTTATCGGAGGCCATTTTTTGTTGCAGACTTGAGGAGCTGATATTCACCACCTCCAAGCCGCTCCGGGTTATAGGTCTGCAGTGTTCTATTAAAAAAAAAAAAAAAATTCTAATCCCGTCAGCCTCTCCCTCTCCGTGTCAACGATTTTATTCATGGGATGGCACATATAAGAATATTTCTCAAATACATTTGTAGTGGCCGTGTCAGCAGCACATATCCTAAAACTGGAATGATGCAGAGGAGATTAGCATGGCCCTTGCTCAAGGATGACATGGAAATTCATGAAGTATTCTATATTTTAAAAAAAAGAAAAGAAAAAAATACATAATCTCAAACAAGACTACCTATTTTAACTATTATCCATAAATATTTCATGTAACTTTTTGTTTTTGTTTTTGTTTTGTTTTTGTTTTTGTTTTTTTGAGATGGAGTCTCGCTCTGTTGCCCAGGCTGGAATGCAATGGCGCAATCTCGGCTCACTGCAACCTCCGACTCCCGGGTTCAAGCGATTCTCCTGCCTCAGCCTCCCAAGTATCTGGGACTATAGGCGCATGCCACCATTTCCAGCTAATTTTTTGTACTTTTAGTAGAGATGGGGTTTTACCGTGTTAGCCGGGATGGTCTGTATCTCCTGACCTCGTGAGCCACCCGCCTTGGCCTCCCAAAGTGTTGGGATTACAGGTGTGAGCCACCATGCCTGGCCACATGTCATTTTTTAAAAGAAAATAGGCTAATTAAAATAAAACTTATTCTCCTAGCTTAGATTTTTCATTTTCTACTACTACTATGAGAGACCAAAATAGACAAAAAGGTAAAAGTTGAAAGAGAGAAAACCTTTTTGAAAACATGTAACTAACCAGGTTTCCTGAGTGGACATTGGCTGACAGGAGGTGGAACTGGAAGCTTACGTGCTCACTCTCCTACAATAATCATTCAGGGTTTTGAGAGAGAGAGAATCCCTTTTTCTGACAGGGCCCTTAACATGTTAACACTTAACAGTGCTCCTGGGAATTAAGGAGCACAGGTAGTGAGAGAACATTTATTGGAGAATTGTTAGCATGTGAGGATTAGGAATTTGGGGGGATTTGTTGAGACTATAACTTTTATAAAGAAAAATACCAAAGTGTAGTTTTGCTTACCATTAACTTTGGTCATTAGAGAATACACAAAATCCAGAATCCAACTGTCTACATAAGGTCAGTTTCAGGAAAGAGCTTAAATGTACATGACGATTCACGAGTATTTGGTTACTATCTGAAACAAAGATCAGTTGTCAAGTTGATTATTCTCTGCTAATTTATTAAGTGATCACATTTATTTAATATGATATATAAGACATTATCGGGGACCATTGGCAACATTAGCAAATTTAAACTCTGCTTGTATTTTATAACTTTTTTAATTTCACAAATTTTGCATTTATGTTGGGAAGCCAAGTTAATGAACACTTTATGTGGAAATACCTACTTATCAAAATACTAAACATTACTGAAAACATCAGATCTAAACCACATTATTGCAACATAGTATGTCATGTTCAATTTTTTTTTTTTGCAGAGAGGGTTTGGGAAATGGAGGACTAATAAGTGGAGTTACAACTGGCTCAGTAGGAATAAGAAATAACATGCAGACTATTTCATCTCTGTTGCAACCCATAATTTGGGTATGCCTAAGGGAATACATTCTGCATATGAATGTCATCTGTATGTTGCAAAGGGAAAAGGGTGAGAACTAATCTAACTACAACTGACAACACAATTTGGAGTTCTTAGACCAGAATGCTATTCTGAGTCAGATATATGTCATACACAGTTTTCTTTGGGCACACAGAAAATCTATAGCATTTTCTCATTCCCTTCATGGCCCATTATAAGTCTGTTACCTATCATTTTATTTAATCAGATTTTTTAGCCTTTTGGGCATGGGTTTATAATGAAACTTGTGAATGAAACACAGGTTTCGTTACCTTGTCCTTTTAAAATCCTGTTGCATGCTTGGCAGTTATCACAGTCCTTGGAATTTTAATTAGAGGGTTAATAAATTTTTGAATGAGTTATCACCCATTCTAAAGAAGTACCTCTTTTTATTTGTTTCAACTTTGCTTTACTTTTGAATTTTTACCAAAGTCTGTGTTGACTTTGTCCACTCTATTTATGATTATTTTTATTACATGTAGGCTTTTTCTTATCCCATATTCTTCGTTTGATTAATGGAAAAGTTCTCTCTATTTAGTCTGTATGTATATAGTAATCCTTACCTTAAGTTGAAGTATAAGCTTAAGAATAATGGACTTGTTTCTTGAAATTTCTATGTTGTCCACATTAATATGCTAGTATTTAATAATTAAAAGTAGTGCCTCTTCAGTAGAGAAGAGTCATAAGGGAACTGAAGTTAGCCTCGCTCTAACTGGACCAATTATATATTTTAAGTGAAATAGGCCAATCTAATTAAAGCCACTTGTGACTTTGGCAAATAAGTGTTTGAATTCCACATCACATCAGGGATCCGGATTGAGTCTGACACCTATAATCAAATTTAAACACTCCTTGGAGTAAAAAATAATTTTCTCATTCACCATGACTGACAGATTTGCTTATTCATTTTCTTTATTGGTATTTATATGCTTTTTTGCTTTTATTGATTAGCATAAATACAAGATATTGATACTTTTGTATTGTTTGTGGTTTTAGTTTTCCTTACAAACAGATATGACCAGAAGACAATTGGAATATGAAGCGAGGCAAATCAGAGTTGCAATGGAAGAACAACTAGGTACCTGCCAGGATATGGAAAAACGAGCACAGGTAAGTTACTTGTTTCTAAGTGATAAAACCGCGAAGAGCTATTAGGAATAAAATGAATTACAGCTCTGTTAATATTGATTAAATTTTATTATTAAAGACATTTATAAGGCTGTCTTTATTTTGGCTTTATTTCACAATAAGATTTATGGCTGCTGAGCTACATAATCAACATTCACATAATTGTTTCTTTACCATATTCATTTCCCCTGATACTGTTCTGTTCTGCCTTGGAATTGTAAGGGAGAGATAGAGTTAGATGGTGGTCTTCTGGTAGCTAATAACTAGCTTCAGTTCTCCTTTGAGATTTTTACTTCTTACAATGTAAGACTGTATAAAGGCATTCAGAACATGTCACTGCTCTTCAAATTGTGCACTTAAAAAAAAAAAAGCCCTCATTCAAGGATAATAGGAAGGAAACAAAAGAGAATTTTAGGAGAGACGGAGTAAGTTATATGGAGAACATTCCTCTATTTCTACCCTCAATGTCAAGAAAGAGTATTAGCTAACTTTGCTATTAAATATTTTTATATATTATTGAATATAGCCTTTTTATATTCAAACAAGTTTATGAATGACTAATGTTTTTAAGCCCTGAAGAGGCCTTGCCAATTGCCTTATCTGTTTCAAAACTAGCGTGGGTTGTTGTTTGCTTTTTTAACTTTTGGGACAAATTGGGAGAAAAACATTTAAAGATTTTCTTTAAGTAAATATTAATAGCAAATAAAAGGAGAGACCAACATTTACATGGTAGTGATACATGTACATTTTTTATTCTATAAAACAGATAGTTTTAAAATGGCTACTGTAGGATGTTTTACATTCCTTGAAGTATAGTCTTCATTTTTTATGTAACGCTTCCTAAACATAATGAATATTCTTCTTTTTTTTTTTCTTGAGAAGGAGTCTCACCCTGTTGCCCAGGCTGAAGTGCAATGGCATGATCTCGCCTGCAACTTCCACTTCCTGAGCTCAAGCAAGCCTCCTGCCTCAGCCACCTGAGTAGTGGGGATTACAGGCTTACGCCACCATGCCCAGCTAATTTTTGTATTTTCAGTGGAGATGGGGTTTCACCATGTTTGCCAGACTGGTCTTGAACACCTGACCTCAAGTGATCCACCCGCCTCGGCCTCCCAAAGTGCTGGGATTTAGAGTCATCATGCCCAGTGTATTAGTTCATTTTCAGGTTGCTGATAAATACATACCCGAGACTGGGCAGTTTATAAAAGAAAGAGGTTTAAGGGACTTAACAGTTCCACGTGGCTGGGGAATCCTCTCAATCATGGTGGGAGGCAAAGAAGAACAAGTCGTGTCTTACATGGATGGTGGCAGGTAAAGAGAGAGAGACTGACAGGGAAACTCCCATTTTTAAAACCATCAGATCTCGTGAGAATTACACTATCACCAGAACAGCACAGGAAAGACCCACCCCCATAATTTAATTATCTCCCACTGGGTCCCTCCCACGACACATGGGCTACAAGATGAGATTTGGGTGGATACACAGAGGCAAACCGTATCACCCAGCCTAAACATAATGTATATTCTATCGGTTTTGGAGTATGGTGGTAGGCTAAGGTGCTACTAAAACACCGGTACCATGCTACATTTCATAGTCTATACATGTTAGTTTCCTAATGAGGTTGGAGGCTTAACTAGTGTGTGTGTGCATGTATGTGTACATGTTAGTTATAATACATGTATATAATATATTGCTTTTTTTACCTTCCCTCTTGCCCCATCCCAGTCAGAAAGATTCGTGACTTAAATGTCAAAAATAAAACTTTAAACCTTTCAGTAGAAAATATACATAAGTATGTTTCTGATATTAGAGTAGGAAAGTATTTCTTAAGAAAGACTTAAAACACTAATGATAAAAGACCAATAATTTTACTGTATTAAAATTAATAATTTATCTTCAAGTACCTTAAAGAAAGTGAAAAGATAAGGTACAAATTGGGAGAAGATATTTATTACCATATAACTGGCAAAGAACTAAAACCAAGAATATATAAATAATTTCTAAAAATATATTCCATTTTATATTTAGATTTAAATTTGAGATTTTCATGGAATTATTTTAAAATGTTAGGTTTGTTTGTTTCAAAAAACAGAAATGTTACTTAGGTTTATATGAATTTGCATTTTTAGAACATGAATATATGGGATACTGTAGACATAAGTTAGTTTTTCTGTATCTGTTAATGTGAGCTTTTTTTTTTTAGAGAGAGAGAAAGAGATCCTTAAAGAACAAGACGAGGTGGTTGTAAAAATTCTTGTGCTATTTAAATATAAGCAGGTGTATTCCAGACAGTTTATATCCCTGAAGAGAGGTTAACTTGAGTTCTTTCTTGGCCATTTTGTTCACATAAGGGCTAAAATAGTCATTCTTTTTTTATTCTGGAATGCAGTATTCTTCATTTTGGTAGTTAATATTCTAAAGAAATTTTATTCTGTATTTTGAGAAACATACGCATTCATTTATTCTGGAAATAGTTATATGAAGGTTAAGGTTAAAGAAATTGTAAACAAGATAAAAAGGCAAATAATGGAAATGTTGGTAGAATATATGAGATTTAATATCCCTACTCTACGAGGATCACCTACAAATCAATTAAAAATTATCAACTGTGCCAGGCATGGTGGCTCACACCTGTTATTCTAGCACTTTGAGAGGCTGAGGCAGAAGGATCACCTGAACCCAGGAGTTCGAGACCAGCGTGAGCAACATAACAAGACCCTGCCTCTCCAAAAAAAAAAAAATAATAAGCTGAGTATGATGGTGCACATCCATGGACCTAGTTACTTGGGAGGCTGAGGGAGGAGGATCCCTTGAGCCCAGGAGTTCAAGGCTGCAGTTAGCTACAGTCTCACCACTGCACTCAAAAAAAAAAAAAAAGGAAAGAAAAGAAAGAAAACAGATAACCAAATAGCAAAATAGTCAAAGGATGTGAATAGTTCTATCACAAAAATAAGTTCAAGTGTCTAATAAACGATTGTGAAAAGGTGCTTAAACATCATTAGACATCAGGGAAATGTAACATAAAATAAGGTACTATATTTTTTTTGCCTATCAGGCTGTCCGAAACGTTATAATTTGATGACATGCAGTATTAGCAAGGGTGTGAAAGTAAAAAACATCATCTACCTTGTTTTAAATCTTTGGTTTTTTGGTTTTTGTTGTTGTTGTTGTTGTTGTTTGAGACACAGTCTTGCTCTGTCATACAAGCTGGAGTGCAGTGGTGTGATTTCACCTTACTGCAACCTCCACCTCCTGGCTTCAAGCGATTCTGGTGCCTCAGCCTCCTGAGTAGCTGGGACTATAGTTGTGGTGCCACCATGCCCAGCTAGTTTTTGTATTTTTAGTATAAACAGGATTTCACCATATGGGTCAGGCTGGTCTTGAACTCTTGGCCTCAAGAGTTCTTGCCTGCCTTGACCTCCCAAAGTGCTGGGATTACAGGCTGGGATTACATTGTCTACCCTGTTGTTTTAAGAATAAATTGATACATTTTTGGAGGACAGTTTGGCATTATTTGCCAAAATTAAAATGCCTATGCTCTATGACCCTGTGTTTCTATAGGACTTCTAGAAATATGTTGTGTACAGAAATATTTACTTTAGGGCAGAATATAAATACGTATTTTAAATTATTAAATGATTAAAGTATGCAAGCTATTATAAAATAAGATACTGAGAATAGTGGGAATATGGTAGCCAAAGCATTCCTTTCCCTCCTAACTCCCTGCTTGCGTGATTCAACAAGTGAAACAAGAACGGCCCTGGAAGAGGAGATCTCAGGAGGGTCTAAAGCTATGAGAAAAAATATGGGGTCTCATTTGCAAGGGGAAGGAGTAAATAAGAATTCCAAATAAAATAATAGAATAAAAGTTTTTAAACATATAAGTATTACCAAAAACCAGAAGCAAACCTTATATTAAGAAAATAGTGGCAGGGTGAAATAGCTCAGGCCTGTAATCCCAGTACTCTGGGAGGCCAAGGCAAGGGATCGCAAGTTAGCAGTTGTGTTGGCACACAACCATAATCCCAGCTGCCTTAAGGAATGCTGAGGTGGTAGGATTGCTTGAGCTTAGGAATTAGAGGTTGCAGTAAGCTATGATCACACCACTGCACTCCAACCTGGGTGACAGAGCAAGACCCTGTCTTGAAAAATAAAACAGAGAAATAATGAGGTAATCATCGTTGCTATCATTAATATGTTTGAGGAGCTTGCTGTCGTTACTATTATTTAACTTTGTTTGACAGGCTTGACTGATGCAAGTAGAAAAAACAAAATAAGTGTTACGAATCCTACACTATTTTTGAACTAGAAAGGAAGAGATTAAATAATTATTTGTAAGTGATGTGGTGGTTTGCCTAGAAAAGCTATATAAAATGAACTAAAAAGTATTTAAACTAGTAAGAGAATTTAGTAAGGTATCTGGAGTTAAGATACATACAAAAATCAGCAATAACTACCAGTTAAAAGTGGAAATGGGGTTAGGAGGACCTGTTCATAATAACAGGAAACTTTAAAGTAACTAGAAAAAGCCTGCATAAAGAAAAACATAAAATTGTTGAAGGACACTAAATTTTTTGGAACCTAGAAAAATGAGTCTAAAGTTTATAGTGCAAGAATTTCCAAAAACGTTTATGAAAGAATGCGTAATTGAAGATTTACCTTAGCATTTGTTAAAATTTACTGTGAAGTTGGAATAATCACAGTATGGTAATAGCACAGGAATAAATTTAGGCAAATAATAGAGACTAGAAAGAGGTACAAGAATATTTAGAACCTTTATATGACAGAAGTTACATTATAAATTTTGGAGAAAATGGTAAATTACTCAATAAATTATATAGGTACAACTAGTGACCTACTCAAAAGATGAGAAATTAAACCCTTATATCTTAAGAAAAGTTACGGGTTGATTAACTATTCAAATGTGAAAAATAAATCTAAAATTAATAGAATAAAATACAGACAAGAGATCTTAAATATGAATGGAAACTCAAATGCAATAAAGAGGAAAGTTGGGATTTATCTTGTAACATTTTAAATCATTCATTGCACGAAAGATAAGAGAAAAATATTTATAACACATAAAGGGGAGAATGTTAATATCCCTAAAATATAAGAATGCCTACAAATTGGTAAGAAAAAGACAACCCGGTGTTTTTGTTTTGTTCAGAAAGGGGGTCTTGCTAGTTGCCCAGGCTGGAGTGCAGTGACCATTCACAGGAGCAATCATAATACACTACAGCCTCAAACGGCTCTAGCAACCCTCCTTCCTCAGCCTCCCACATAGTTGGGACTTTAGGTGTGTACATTGCACCTGCCTAACCTATGTTTTTTAATGGACAGAGGACGTAATAAGGTAATTAATTTAAAAGATGGCATATGACCATTAAAACACATACAAATGACTAGTAAATAATTTAGGAAAACTCAAAATCCACTTTTGCCTACCTATGTGAGATTGTTAGTCTCCAGGTACCCCTTAACTGCGTGGTTATTTATTTACTCTTACTTATTCAGTGCATATTTGGTCACCTAGTATGGTGGTACTTACTCTTCCACAGGCATGTAAGCAAAGGTTGGAAAAGTGCACATCAGTTTGTTAATAGAACTTACTACTGGGATGTGGGAATTGGTGGGGTGAAGGTGTAGTAAGTACACCTCTATGTTGTCATAATTGATGATACTGTTTAATATAGTGTATCTCCTCCCTAGTTGAGGGACACATAAGTTGATCTAATTTTTCAGTTAAAAACAGCTCTGATAAACATACTTTTTCTTGTCTTGTAAACAAACATGGAAGAGTTTCTCTAGGTGAGGAGTCAGCAATCTTTTTCTTAGAAGGCCACATAGTAAATATTTAGGTTTTGTGGACCATATGGTCTCTTTTGCAACGACTCAACCCTGCCTTTTTTTTTTTTTTTTTTTTTTTTTGAGACAGTCTCGCTCTGTCGCCTAGGCTGGAGTACAGTTGTGCAATTTTGTCTCACTGCAACCTCCGCCTCTAAGGTTCAAACGGTTCTTGTGCCTCAGGCTCCCAGTAGCTGGAATTTCAGGTGTGCGCCCCCATGCCTGGCTAATTTTTGTATTTTTAGTAGAGACGGGGTTTCACCATGTTGCCCAGTCTGGCCTCAAACTCCTGACCTCAGGTGATCCACCTGCCTCAGCCTCCCAAAATGTTGAGATTACAGGCATGAGCCACCACTCCCAGCCTCAACCCTGCCTTTTAACAAGAAAGCAGCCATAGATAATTTATGAACAAATGGGCATGGCTGTGTGCCAGTAAAAATTTACAAAAACAGATGGCTAGCAGGCCCTGGTTTGCTAACCATTGCCCTAGGATATATATCTAAAAGCATAATTGCTGGTCATAAGGTGTGAGTGTTTTGAATTAGTGTTTACCAAATTGCTCTTAAAGTGATCTTTTTAGTTTACATTTCTACTAGTAGTATGTGAGAATTCTTGTTTCTGTATGTCTTCTCCATCACTTGTGAGTCAGAATTTATAATTAACAATCAGTGGGCAATGAAACATTTTGTCATCTTAACCTTCATATTTTCCTGAGCTACTGAAGTTGAATCTCGAATATATTTATTAGATTTTGGGGTTTTCTTTCTAAGTTACTTCTTCGTATCCGTTGATCATTCCCTATTGTTAAATGTCTTGTTTTCATGTGTTTGAGAGATGTTTTAATATCCCCTTGATACCAATCCTTTGTAGATAATATATATCTCAATTCCTCCCCACCAATTCTGTTATCTATATTGGCCTCATGATAACAAAAATAAGCTTTTATAATAAAGCTCAATTAATTATATTGCCAGATTTTGCTTTCTGTGACCTATTTATACATCTTTTCCTATACTGAAGTCATAAAGGTAATCTTGTATTTGCTCCTTAATTCATCTTGAGTTTGCTATTATGTATGTTGTGGAGGCAGGAGTCTAACTTATATGTATATTATATATGTGTGTATGTGTATTATATATTAATACATATTTATTTACATACACTTGATTTATACATGTGTGTATCTATAGTTATGTATAGTCATACACACACATGTATACATATATTTATGTTGTTAGCTGAATTTCTCATTATCATGTATTGGATACCGCACTAGTTCCTCATCGATGAGTGATGTCATCTCTCATCATATATCAAGTTTATATATGCTGGATATTTCTGGACTCTCTTCTGTTAGTCCACTTTAGCTTCTCCGTGCCTGCACTGATACCACATTTTTTATTTGCTGCAGTTTTATAAATCTTGATACCCAGTTGGGTGAATCCTTCTTTGTTTTTAAAAATGTAGTATTCTGCCTTATTACTCTGCCATTTTAACTTTAATGTCAGCTTCTAATTCAAATAAAAGCTTCATGGGCTTTTGATTAGAATTACATTAAATTTATAGATTAAGGAGAAGTCAGACCTTCATACTATTTAGTCTTGGTTGAAAGGATGGACTCTGGAACCAAACATTCTATATTCAAATCCCAAACCTGTCACTTAGCAAGACTGTGATCCTAGGTAAATTCTCTGTCTGAGTTTTCTTGTCAGTACAATACACATATTGATAAACTGTAAAATGTGAGGATTAAATGAGTTGATATATGTAAAAGCACTGAGAACCTGGCACATAGTAAACAAATTATTAGGTATTGTTATTAATTTTATATCTCTTTATTCATTTAGGCTTTATTTTGTGTCCTTCAATAACGTTTTATCAAATTCTCCACAGGGTTCTTACATATCATTTAAAAAAATTATTCGTAGATATGTTACAGTTTTTGTTGGTGTTGTAAGTGGGAATTTCTTTAATTATATTACTAAATTACATTTAAGTAAAAAGTATCCAGTAGTCTTCCTGAAATATTTTATTATATCATCGCCGGTTTAAGGTTCTATACATTGCCATATTGTTCGCAAATGATGACATTGTTTATCCTTTCCAGTCCTTACAGTGTTTTTACAGTGTTTTTACTTTTGTTGTATTAAGAACTCTAATATATCTTTGAATGGAAACAATGATAGTGGTCTTCTTTTTCTTGTCTTGACTTTAAAGGGAATTCTTTTAAAATTTCACAGTTAAGTGTGTTGTTTACTCAGGGTTTTTGATACGTGCCCTTTATCAAGTTAAGGGATTTACCTTCTATTCTAATTTGTGGAGAGGCATCCTGAATCTGTGTTACTATTGAAGTTTTTAAAGAACCGCTTTTTTCTAAAGTCATATCAAGTCCATACTCCTGAACAGTTTGTTGTTAAACATAATTTCATAAATATTATTGTCATATAGAAAAAGGAAAGAAATACTTAGTGGTTAAGCATCCCTAATCCAAAAATCCAAATCGTGAAGTGCTGCAGTGAGCATTTCCTTTGAGCGCCATGTGGGTGCTCCAAAAGTTTCCTATTTTGGAGCATTTTGGGTTTTGGATTTTTGTATTAGGGATAGGGATTAGGAATACTCAAGGTGTAGTGGCTTCTTCTATTTTCATATTAGAGACAGAAGCACAAGGAATGTCATGTCAGAAACCATCCACCTCACTGGACATCAAGACATAGACATGACCTCAGTATTTAGTGAGATACTGGCAATATGGAAATGTAGTGTAAAATGGAGAGGAGTAGGAGATATAATTTCCTGTTTTCATTCTCTAAATATTAAAATTTTTTATTTAGGACTGTATTGATGGAAGGGAGCTAATTATATAGAAACTGATTATATAGAAAGGGAGGAGACAATCCAATTTAGAAATTCAGTAATTGTATGTAGCTTGGCTCTTTCTCTGAAGCTAGGAAGTATTTGCCACCTGGTTATAGAAATGATCATTCATCTTTGCAATATCTTTAGAAAACTACCAAAAGTACAGGTATTTCTTCTTCAGACGGTTTTCATACTATGAATTGGACATGGGAAGATTTGTTAATTAAAGAATATTCTTTTTTTTTTTTTTTTTTTTTTCTATTTTTTTGAGTCTGGCTCTGTCTCCCAGACTGGAGGGCAGTGGCGCGATATCAGCTCACTGCAACCTCCGCCTCCCAGGCTCAAGCCATCCTCCCTCCTCAGCTTCCCAAGTCGCTGGGACTACAGGCGCATGCCCTCATGGCTGGCGAATTTTTGTATTTTTTGTAGAGACAAGGTTTCACCATATTCCCTAGGCTGGTCTCAAACTCCTGAGCTTAAGCAATCTGCCCACCTTGGCCTCCCAGTGTGCCGGGATTACAGGCCAAAGCTATGGTGCCTGGCTTGAGAATGTTTTTTACCTTAAGTTTACTACTTTCAGAATCATGATAGAGAATCGGCATAGTTATATTGTTAAAAAGAAAGAAAAGAGGGAGAAAATTAAGATAGATTAATTTGGGACAGTGAGCACAGCTTCTTGTTTTATTTTTTATTTTGGGGGGTTTGTTTTTGTTTTGAGACAGAGTCTCACTCTCGCCCAGGCTGGAGTGCAGTGGCACGATCTTGGCTCACTGCAGCCTCCGCCTGCTGGGTTCAAGCGATTCTCCTGCCTCAGCCTCCTGAGTAGCTGGGATTACAGGCACGCACCACCATACCCGGCTAATTTTTTTTTTTTTTTAAGTAGAGACGGGGTTTCACTGTTGTTGGCCAAGGTGGTCTCGATCTTCTGACCAGTGATTCATCCGCCTCGGCCTCGGCTTCCTGAAGTGCTGGGATTGCAGGCGTGAGCCACCGCGCCCGGCCAGTGAGCACAACTTAAAATTTGAGTTTTTCTGTTCTTTGTTTTTCATAAGGCTGGATAATAGCAATAAACATTTTTACTATGGTAGTAAGAAAAGCATGAAGGCATTATATTTAAGTAAAACTAGATGTGATCAAAGAGTAAGTTTCATATGAACATTTTATAACTATATATTTAAAGCTAATTGCTATAGTACTTTTAATATTTATCTGTTGGGGGTGATGTTTGTTCCGAAATCTTTTATTGATGGAGAACATAACTGAAAAATGTTTGGAAACTATTCCATCTAGCTTCTGACACACACTCCTCCTTATTGAAACAGTTTACTTTTATAATATAATTTTTGATTTCTCAATATTAGGATGTCAATAACTATAGAATTATTACAGAAAATGGTACATTGTCATTACTTGTTTTTAAAACCTATGTGTTTGATTTGTCATAAACTAGCTTTATGAGAGATTTGCAAAGTCTTTATTCATAAGTGACTTGTTTTTTCCACTTTCACTAGTATTCATAAAAGTTAAAATGAAGTTTAGCTTTATAAAAAAACACACAACATATTCCCCACATTGTTTCCATTCCATGTGGTTCAGCCTGTAGTTACTGCTTTGTGGCCACTTGATGGTTTCCATATAGTGGAAAAGCAAAAGCTCTGTCCTCTTTTTGATCCTAGTGTTGGAGATAAAAATAATGTTTAGCCACAGTTAGGTACTTGGAAAGGCTGAAAAATACTACTAACTTATGACAGAAGTAACTTTGGGGAAGAGTTGGGCCTACTGTTTAAACCAGGGGTCCCCAACCCCCAGGCCACGAGCAAGCATTACCACCTGAGCCCTGCCTCCTGTCACCATCAGTGGCTGCATTAGGAGCATGAACTCGCTTGTGAACGGCACGTGTGAGGAATCTAGGTTGCGGGCTTCTCATGAGAATCTATGTAACGCCTGAGAACCTGAGGTGGAGCAATTTTATCCTGAGACCTCCTCCGCCCCAGTCAGTAGAAAAATTTCTTCCATGAAACCAGTCCCTGGTGCCAAAAAGGTTGGGTATCCTGATGTTTATTAAAACAAATCAGATATTGTTTCCCTTTACTGGTATACTATGTTTATATAAATTTATTATATTGTATTAATGTCTGGATTAATATAAAAGATTAAATGCAGGTGTAATTTTTTCTTTGCTGAAATATTTTTGAGAATAAATTTTCACAATGTGTATTGTGTCAATTTTCATAATTCATGCAACATACAATTTGATATATGACTTGTATTTCCACAGTTTTACTAAGCAGATCTAGAGATCTGTTGAATAAAGTCAGATGTATTTTTAAAAATTGAACTGACCCCAGGGCCAGGCACAGTGGCTCACGCCTGTAAGCACTTTGGGAGGCTGAGGCAGGCGGATCACAAGGGCAGGAGTTCGAGACCAGCCTGGCCAATATGGTGAAACCCCATCTCTACTAAAAATACAAAAATTAGCTGGGCATGGTGGCGTGTGCCTGTAGTCCCAGCTACGTGGGAGGTTGAGGCAGAAGAATTGCTGAACCCAGAAAGCAGAGGTTGCAGTGAACTGAGATCGTGCCACTGCACTCCAGCCTGGGCAACAGAGTGAGACTCTGTCTCGAGAAAAAAAGGAAAAAGAAAAGAAAAATTGAACTGAACCCAATTTGTTATTAAAGGGTGAATATATTTATATGTCTGGCTTTTTAAATAAGAATGGTTTGGCATAACCCTGAGCTGTTAAGTGGTAGCCATAGTATGATTATTTATATTAATATTAATAAAAACATAACTAATTAGGTTTCTTGTTTTATTTTAGCGAAGAATAGCCAGAATTCAGCAAATCGAAAAGGACATACTTCGTATACGACAGCTTTTACAGTCCCAAGCAACAGAAGCAGAGGTTAGTAAATTACCTTTCTTGTTTGTGGGTATAAAAATAGGTAGTTAGTCTAAGAAAAGAAAATGTGTGGCCGGGTACGGTGGCTCAAGCTTGTAATCCCAGCACTTTGGGAGGCCAAGACGGGCGGATCACGAGGTCGGGAGATCGAGACCACCCTGGCGAACACAGTGAAACCCCGTCTCTACTAAAAAATACAAAAAACTAGCCGGGTGAGGTGGCAGGCGCCTGTGGTCCCAGCTACTCGGGAGGCTGAGGCAGGAGAATGGCGTAAGCCCGGGAGGCAGAGCTTGCAGTGAGCCGAGATCGCGCCACTGCACTCCAGCCTGGGCGACACAGCGAGACTCCGTCTCAAAAAAAAAAAAAAAAAAAAAAAAAGAAAATGTGTATAATTTAATGTGGCACCACTGGAATATAGATGTTCTTTCAGAGAATTTAAATACCATAACTTTTTTTCGTGAAGTTAAATTATCAAAATTTTTGACTATTTTTATTTTATCTTTTAGGCAGTTAAAATTTATAGAACTGTAAATATAGATAGCTTACCTTAGCTTTCAATTTACATGTAATCAGATAGTTAATTTGGCTATTACCCAGTAAGTAAACTTTTTTATGGGTAATCCATAGTAAGACTTGATAATACACATTTACCTGTGCTTACTCCACAAACCCCATTAAAATAATAGTGAAAGGATACAATGTAAGAGGCATTAAGACCAGGGAAGGTGACCACAGTAAAATCTGCGGCTCTGGAAAGCAGGTAAACAAGTGACAGCATTCTAGCATATCAGAGAGGGTTGACCCATAAGGCAGCAATAGAAATGAAAAGTCATGAAGCAACTAGACACCTCTGGATGTAAAAATTAAAAAGGGTTAAAAGCAGGAAGATACTTGAAACTCTGTTAAGAAGCAGATGGAGTTCCAGAACTTCACTACAATCCTGCGTAGCTAGGTGACTGCTCCTTTCCAATCCCAGCAAAAGATGAGAGCTTTTTCCTCTGGAGAGGTGGAGAGGGTAAACAAAGGGTCTTTTTTTTTTTTTTCTTTTTTTTGAGTCTCGCTCTGTCGCCCAGGCTGGAGTGCAGTGGCCAGATCTCAGCTCACTGCAAGCTCCGCCTCCCGGGTTTACGTCATTCTCCTACCTCAGCCTCCCGAGTAGCTGGGACTACAGGCGCCTGCCAACTCGCCCGGCTAGTTTTTTTGCATTTTTTAGTAGAGACAGGTTTCCCTGTCTCAACAAAGGGTCTTTTGTTAGGGGTCAGCCTTGTTTAATTGAAGGTGAGGGTATCATACAAAAAACTGAGTTACATGAAAATTTACCTACTGAATGCTGAAACCCCCGCTAGCATCCAGGCTTATAATCTCCAGGCAAGTTTCTGGAAGGAACTTCTATAAGAAATGTGACTCGCCCTGGTTCTGCTGAGACAACATTAAAAAGGGAGAAAAAAAAATGAGAAGAAACGTGACTAACCCAAGAAAAGAAACTTAAAGAGACTTACATGGAAAAATTCACCAACAAAACAACCCACCTAGATCACCCTACAGGGTAACTATAGTTGACAAAATCCATTCTTCAGATATAGAGCTTCATTTAACTTTTTCATAGGTAGCCCGCTCTTAAATATGAGTGGACACTAACTACCAGACAGTATAGATCCTTCTAGGAAGGTTCAATATCCAAATAAAAGGAGTTCTAAAAAGAAAATGGAGAAACTGGAGACAGGAAATTAGAGAAATAAATCAAGATTTCACAGAAATTTTAACAAGGTGCTTAGCTTTCCAAAAAATTGGTCTCTCCTGTATCTAACATCATGTATGAGAATAATCCTATACTAAGGCACATCATGAGGAAATTTCAGATCACTAGGGATAAAGAGAATATTCTAAAAACCTTCTAGGGAAGGAAGAGAAAACAAATTTTACATAAAGGAACAGGAATACAAATGCCTTTACATTTGTAAATAATAACACTGGAAACTGGGAAGTAGGGTAGCAATTTCTTAAAACCTTGTTTTTTTTTTTTGAAGAGACATGGAACTAAGTCTCTTAAGTTGGGTTCAGTTTTGATCCTAACTACCCAGAGTTAGAGTCAACTCCACAAGTAAAAGACAAAGTCAATCACAAGACTGTCTACTTCAAGCACCAGCCACAAGTTTTGGGTGTCCCCAAGTCACCAGGACTGCTGCCAAGCTGTCTATAAATTCCACCCCTGTGTGAGTGAGCTGTGATACCATTCCATTCTGAGACTAACTACCCAGAGTTAGCACAACCCCAACAGGTTAAGAGCCGATTCCTTCACAAGACTGCTCCCACCTCAGATGCCAACCACAAATGTTGGGTATCTCCAAACCACTCACACTTCTGCCCAGTGGGTTACAAATTCTAGGCTTCCCACAACCCCTTCACATTCACTAATTCATTAGAATGGCTCAAAACTCACTGAAAGCTCTATACTTAGGATTAACTGTTTTATTATAAGGATACAGATCAAGAATGGCCAAATGAAGAGACACATGGGGCAAGGTCTAGGGAAGCGGGTAGGGATGAGGATGGGGGTGCAGAGATTCCATGCTTTCTCCTAGTGGAATCTAGGCATGTCACTCTTCCAGCACTTCATTGTTTTGTTTTTGTTTGAGACAGAGTCTCGCTCTATAGCCCAGGCTGGGGTGCAATGGCGTGATCTTGGCTCACTGCAACCTCCGCCTCCTGGTTCAAGCAATTCTCCTGCCTCATCCTCCCTAGTAGCTGGGATTATAGGCATCCGCCACCACGCCTGGCTAATATTTTGTATTTTTAGTAGAGATGGGGTTTCACCATATTGGCCAGGCTGGTCTCGAACTCCTGACCTTGTGATCTGCCCACCTCAGCCTCCCAAAGTGTTAGGATTACAGGCGTAAGCCAGTGTGCCCCGCCTTTTCCAGTACTTCAGTGTATTCACCAACCAGAAAGCTACACTGAGTTTTGGTATCCATAATTTTTATTGGAATTTTATTCTGTAGGCATGATTAAATAATTGGCCACAGGAGGATTAAACTCAATTTCCAGCCCCCTTCTCTCCCTGGAGGTCAGTCTGGCCCAAAGTTCTAACTCTTATCACATGGTGACAGCCACCCATCCTCTTGCTCTCTGGTGGCCTACCCTGAGTTACCTTATTAGCATAACATACACCCCTATCGCTTGAGAAATTCCAAGGGTATTTGAAGCTCTCTGCCAGGTACAAGTGAACAAAGACCAGATATATTTTTTATAATACCATTCTAGCCTTAAGTGTTAAATCTGAGAGTGGAATAAGGACACTTTTAGATAGGCAAAGTCTCAAAAATACGTTTTTCTCATGCACCCTTTTCTGGAACCTATTAAAGCATATACTCAAGTGAAATTGAAATGTAAAGCAAGAAAAATGAATTTTTGGGACTCAAGACCCAGGTGATATAATACAAGAGAAAGAGATGAGCGAAACTGCAGAGTAAAGATGAAGGGACATCCTGAGAAAGCAACCAGTCCATATTGGAACTATTGAGAGGATTCCAGGAGAGATTAATTCCAAGAAGATGAAATCAGCAGAATACTTGCTGTTTCTGAATGTATTGAAGGGAAAGGAAATTTACACAGTAGGAGAGAAACTGAGGATACGTCATATGTACCCAGAAAACCAAATGAACAAAACAGTAAAGATAACCTTTAACTCCATGGACAACAAGAAGTTGTAAAGGAAGGTGATCATAGTATACCACCTGCCAGCTATGATTAGAATTTAATAGTCAAAGTAATGTAAGTAGTGAAAAATTTGTGTAACAATAAAGTGGAACTGAAATAAAGCATTCAACTGAAAAATGCAGAACTAGCCATTAAAGCAGGTTATTTGGAGATCAGGGGGTGAGTATCCCCCCTTCCCCAAAAACTCAGCTGAAAGAGATTACAAAGAAAGAGTTCTTTCAAAAAACGTTTTCATCCATGTCTGGCTTTTTTAATATCTGAGGAACTTTGGATTTAGTACATCTGAATCTGAAATATGTAGAAACATGTATTTGCTAAGTAGACAGTTTAAGTAAAATGTGATAGTCATAATCCTAAAAGCAGTTTAACATGATTGTCTTAAGCCAGTATAAGTCAAATATTTGCGATTTAAAGAATGTGTTCATTTTTGCAACGGACTCTTTTTTTCTGGCCCTTTGAAAAAGGGCTTTCTCCTGTAGTTTTGGCTTTCTCCTTTTGGCTTTCTCCTGTAGTTTTTACTTGTGTTTTGTCCTTAAGCAAATTCTTTATGGTCTGTTTTTTAAATTATTTTTAAACAGGCAGTGTTTTGTTTTTAATTGAATAGCTTTAGTTACAGTTAGTTCTTTTCCCCCCATCTTTCTTGTATTCTGATTATTACTCTTTTGCTGCATTTGACAGGTTTTGATATTCTAAATCAATAGTCACATTTTTTCTAGTTGATTATTTTATTTGTATTATAATATACATTAGCCCTCTATTTTATTTAATGCCGTTCACCTTGAATTTCATTGTACTACCATTTATTAATAGTAATCCTCATTTTCCATTACTGTTACAAGTTTCTTTCAGGTTGGAAACTTGTTTGTGCTTCTTGTATCTGTACAAAACTTTTTATTCATATTATTGGATTTAGGGCAGACTGTCTGCTACTATGATCCAATCTCTTATTGCTTCCTTTTGTTATGATAATAGTTATATCAGTTGCATTATTCTGATAGTTTATAAATGTAAACCAAAGGAAGGTGCCATTTCACATTTAAGAAAGAACAAAACCACTTTTTACAATTTTGCTGTTTGTGATTTGTTTATTGCATTCTTGTCATTCTAATGTAAGTTAGAGGGAGAATCTAGAAGATAGAGAAAATTGGGGATTGGACACTTGCAAATTAGTTCATAGAGCAGTAGATATGAGAAAGGGAAAAGCTTCTGCCAAATAATTTCTCTATCATGAAGCATATTTCTTATAGCATTTTCTTTGGACTACCTGCATTGTAACTCTGGTTTAAGATCTACATACTGGACATGATTTAAGTCTAGTAATTATTACATATGATTCAAAACTCAGAAGTTACATAAAGGTATGTGAGGCAACCAGTGCTATGACTTTCTTGTGTGTTCTTCTAGACATAGTTTATTTATTGACAAGCAAATACATTGGGAGGAATGGGAGCTGTGAGGACAATGCAGTGTGGCTTAAAAGATAATAGCAAATAAAGAATACTTACTAAAGTCACAGTATTCTTACAACTCATTAATAAAGATAAATACAACTTAGCTTTTCAGTGGGCAAAATATTTAAATAGGCATTTCACCAGAGAAGGTATATGTAGGAATGGCAAATAAGTACATGAAAATATACTCAATCATTAAGGAAATGCAAATCAAAGCTCAAGTGAGACACTGCTTCACACCCATTATTATGATGGCTTTAATCATAAAGGCAATGATAAGCATTGATGAAGATGTGGAGAAGCAGGGTCCCTCATTGCTGGTGGGAATTTAAATAGTACAGCCACCATTTTAAAATAGTTGAGTGATTCCTCAAAATATTAAACATAGAGTTATGTGATTCAGCAGTCTTACTCCTAGGTATCTAGCCAAGAGAAATGAAAATATATGTGTACACAAAGACTTTGACTTGTATGTTTGTTCACTAGCAGCATTTTTTCATAACAGCTTCAAAGTAGAAACAGTGCAAATGTGTATCAACCAGTGAATGAATAAACCAAATGTGTTATATCTCTTCAGTGGAATATTATTCAGCAATTAAAAGTAAGTTACTGATGCAGAATTTATAACATGAATGAACCTCCAGAGCATGCTAAGTAAAATAAGCCAGAGACGTAAGTCCATTTGTATCAAATGTCCAGAAAAGGCAAAGTTTCTAAAGAGAAAAAGTACATTAGTGGTTGTCTGACTATAAGTGGGAATGAGGATTAACTGTAAATGGACAGCAGGAATTTTATTGGAATGATGAAAATGTTCTAAACCTGGATTACAGCTGTGCTTGATAAATCTAAAAGTCATTTAATCGAACACTTAAAATGGATGGATTTTGTGATATTTAAATACCTCACCAAAAATTTTTTCCAGTTCTATTACCTAGAGTAGAAAACCTTGAAGAAGTTGTAAAGCAACTATGGAAATGAGGAAACTAGTTAGAATTAATCTTTCATAATAGTGAGCAACCACACTTCTTTTGTCTTCAGTGTATCAAAGAGTACAGGCAGGCCTGTAACCTAGGATCAGTGAAAGAATAAAGAGAAGTGATTAGGAAAGAGGAAGGAGGAAAGAAAATGAAGATAGTAAATGTTAAATAGTAGTCTGGCTTGGAATTGCCTGAGTTGCAATTTCAGCTCTGACTCTGCCATTTACTAGATATGTGACTGAAAGCAAGTTACTTAACGTTCTCTGCACCTCCATCTCTTTATCTGTAAAATGGGGATAATGGCTGGGCACGGTGACTCATGCCTATAATCCCAGCAGTTTGGGAAACTGAGGTGGACAGATCACTTGAGGTCAGGAGTTCAAGACCAACCTGGCCAACATGGTGAAACCCTGTCTCTACTAAAAATACAAAAAATAGCCAGGCATGGTGGTGGGCACCTGTAATCCCAGCTACTCGGGAGGCTGAGGCACAAGAATTGCTTGAACCCGAGAGGTGGAGGTTGCAGTGGGCTGAGATTGTGCCACTGCACTCCAGCCTGGGCAACAGAGCAAGACTCCATCTCAAAAAATAAATAAATAAAATGGGGATAATAATATTTCATAGGGTTAGTTTGAAGATTAAATAAATCAATAAGTGCTAAGTGATTAGTACATAGTAAACATTAGTGTTTTTTTTTAATGTTACCATATGCGTCATCCATCACCATCATCAGTCACATTTCTGGTTTCTTCCACTTGTCTGGTTTTGTTTGTTTGTTTGTTTGTTTGTTTTGAGACAGGGTCTCAGTCTCGCCCAGGCTGGAATGCAGTGGCGCCGTCATAGCTCACTGTAACCTCAAACTCCTAGGCTCAAGGTCTTCCTGCCTCAGCCTCCCTAAGTGCTAGGATTACAGGCGTGAGCCACTGTGCCCAGCCTCTGGCCTTTATAGACTCATGTTCCTGAACATTAATTAAGGGTATTTCCTAAGGCCTATTTTTCTTTTCTCTCTATATCTTCTCTTCCTAAGCAGTATCATTTATGCTTAGGGTTTCACTGACCATCTATATGCTGATGGCTGTCAAATATATTTTTCTAGCCCTGAGCTCTATGCTAAATCTCTATGTCAGCTCTACATCCTCACTGAGTCACGTCAGAGGCACTTTAAGACCGGGTACGGTGGCTCATGCCTGTAATCCCAGCACTTTGGGAGGCCGATGGGGATGGATCAGGAGGTCAGGAGTTCGATACCAGCCTAGCCAAAACAGTGAAACCCCATCTCTACTAAAAATACAAAAATTAGCTGGGCATGGTGTCGAGCAACTGTAATCACAGCTACTTGGGAGGCTGAAGCAGGAGAATCGTTTGAACCAGGGAAGTGCAGGTTGCAGTGATCTGAGATCGCGCCATTGTACTCCAGCCTGGGTGACAGGGCAAGACTCCATCTCAAAAAAAAAAAGGCACTTGGATATTACTCAACACATTCAACACATAATTAATAATATGCTCCTCCTAAGCACTCTTTACTACCCCACCTTCCAACAAAAATCTCTCATCCTTCCTCAGTATTACCTATCTCTGTGAGTAGCACCATCATTATTGAATTGTGTGAGCTAAGGAACATAGGAGTAATACTCGACACCAGACCTCTTCCTCCACTCCCCATATCCTATCTGTCAGTGAATCCAATCAGATTTACTTCTGTGTCTCCACTTCTTTCATCTCTGTCACTGCTTTCCTAGTGCACAGTGCCACTGTCTCACAACTTACGTTAATACAGTAGCCTCCTAACTGGTCTTTCCTATGTTTCCTCCCTACTTAGACCATTTAAAATTTGACTTGAAAAATAAATTTACATGCAACTTTTTCCATGAATATATTAGTATTAATTATATGGGGGCGATCATGCAGTGGCCTCACTATAACTTATAAGTAGAAAAGGCAAGAATACCATCTAAGAATCACAGAAAAAGGCATTAAAATCAGATTTTTTTTTTTTTTTTTTTTTTTACTGTATTCTTTTTGTTCTACTTTCCTCCTTATTTTTGGTGCTTTATCCACACCATGATTCTTTGACATGCTAAAACAAGCCACGCTCCCTCCTACCCTGGGTCCTCTGCATATGATCTGTTTTACCCAGAACACTCATCCTCTACTCTTCCCCTTTGCCTAGTTAACTCCTATTTATTCTTCAAGTCTTTACTCAAACAGCACTTCCCAAGAGAGCTCTTCCAAACCTCCAGACTATTTCATTTCTCTCCGTTATATATACTTACAGCACCTTGTACCCTTCTTTCATAGCATTTGTCAATTTTACCTTTATTATTTCTGTCATTATTTGACAGTGTCCCTGACTAAACTGTAAGGTCCAAGATAGCATAGAACAAAGTCTAGTTTTGCTAGCACTGTATTCCCCAGCATCTAATGCAAGTAACTAACGTAGTAGATGGTCAGTAATTTTCTTCAAATATATTGACATCTTCACTTATGTTAATGTCAAATCTTTGTGGTCTTAGATTCATTTTGTCACTAGGTTGACTTTATATATGTATATCTATTTTTGTGGATTTCATTGAATTCTATAGCATGATTTTCAGATGGTACTAATTATTCTGGATTACTGAGTGCTACCTCACTTTTGCCAGCATATAACTAATACTAGTTTATTGATGGAAATGTTGCATATAAATCAATTTTTTAAGTCACAATTTTAAAATGTTCTAGGAAAGCTTGATGTTTAAAGAAATTCCATTAGGAATCACTGTTATTTAATTATCCACTGTTAGGTCAGATTTTTAATGCATAATTTTTATTTTAGATATTGTTTTCCTAGAACGAGCATATAGGTGCTTCTATAAAAGACAGTGAGAAATTCTTTTATTTCTTTAATTTTGTGCTGGTATTTTAATACAGTGATTGCTTTGTACTAGAGATAATCTATCTTGAAATGACTGCTTTTACTGGATATAATCTGTCATTTTAATTTCCTGTTAACAGATGGTGGTTGCATTAGAAAAGGCTTTGGGTTTTATTCATATCAGAATCTAAGAGCCTATCATTTTATTTCACCTAACTTTTATTAGAAGATATACATATATATGTGTATATATTCTGTGTATAAATATACCTAAGTAGAAGATATTTGTAAGCTTAGGTAATAGTTTAACTGTTGTTACTTACAGCTCCATTAATTGTCAGAATCATGTAACCTTACAGAAAAGATAGTTATTTGTTCTACTTGGGTTATGTTCCTGATAGTAATGTGAGCGCAGCTGGTAGAGGATGGCATTCCAGTGAGTCTCAGGAAATCCTTTGTCTTGTGCAGCTCTAATGCTCAAGGGACACACTTCACTTTCCTCTTACCGAGATAGTCGACCGCCAATCATACTAGAGGTTATGAAGTGTAACACGCAGTTCCATGCCTTTATCAGTCTGTATAATTGACGTATTCAGAGCTTTAAAACAAAAAAGAAAAAAAGCTGTGAACTAAGAAAGCCTACACCATTTTTGCTTGTAATGATGTTAACTCAATGTTAACAGAGGTCATCTCAGAACAAGCATGAAACCGGCTCACATGATGCTGAGCGGCAGAATGAAGGTCAAGGAGTGGCAGAAATCAACATGGCAACTTCTGGTAATGGTCAGGTAAATAAATTATTTATCGTATTTTTGAAATTATTTAAATATCAGAAAAGTATGAAGCAAGATGGTTCTCAGAATGATCTATAAATCTTACCTATTTTCTTAGTCCTGAATGCATATTTCCAGAAGCATTCAGTACCAGCGTGCTGTCATTTCTCTTTATTATGTCAACAATAATGCTGTAAAGATCTTCTAGATCTATTTCTGTGGCTGTAGTTTGTGTTTTAGTCTAAAATGATTGTGAGTAGTTTTTTTTTAATAACTCTAAGCTGCGTTTTCGTTATATGTATGATTTGACCTAGTTATTTTTGCTTGCCTTGAATAGATTTGCTCTTTCACTAAGACATTCAATGTAAAGACATTTTTATGGGTTTTTTTAAGTTATAAAGGCTTTGTTATTTCCTGTTGTATTTAAAGATTATTTAAATCTAGAAATCCAACTCTTACTGAAAAAGATAATTGTAATGCACACAAAAAAGTAAAGAGACATGGCCTAATTGTGCTTAACTATTACCACATCATTTTCAGCAAAATTATGAAAGTAAGCTTTTTGTTTTACACACAGAACTATTATCTTGTTATGCTACTATCAGTTGTCTATTAGAGTTTTATTGAAATACAGCCCAATATGATAGAATTTTTCTTTAGGGTGTTCTGTATCCTCCATATTTTCTTCAGTGAATACGTTTATAGTGTAAATGAATGACTTTTTAAAAACAGAATTTCACTAAATTGTTCTTAAAGGTAATTTTTCTACTGTTGATACAGAAAATTTTCTTAGTCTCTCTAGGTTACTTTTGGTAGTATTGTTTTTAAGAATATGCTTCTATTAGTTCATTAAAATGTAAAGCTTAAAATGTCTTATTCTTAAGTATTTAAATTCGTTTTACTGAGTTAAAACAAACATACTTCATTCAGTGTTACTAGTTAGCATTATACTAGAAAACAAGTGGTAAATTAGGACAAAGGCAATTACATTTAAACAGCACATTTGAGTTGTTTATCTGTCTTTTGCCTAGGGAATTAGTTGGAACATTATATATTCCTACACATATGTAGGAGGAAGAAAAATTCAATCTTATATGACAGAAAAAAATATTTCCATAGGAATAGACCAACTCTTAGTGCTTTGGGTCATCTTCCAATTATTATGTACTTTGGAAACCTTACCTATCCAGTAAGCTGGCTATGATAAATTGGATCCATATTACACTTACTACATCAAAATAAATTCTAAGTAGATTAGATTTAATGTCAAAATGAAAACCATTAAAAATATAAAAAAATTAGAAGAAAATGTGGGTAGCATTTTTATAATCATGATGTAGGTAGGAGACCCATAGAGAAAGGATTAATAGATTTCACATTACAGCACGAGACTTAGTATGCCAGGAAATCATAGCGAGACTCCAAAACAGATGACCAAGATCACATTATTTGCAAACATTTATGACATGTAAAAAGTTAAAATTCAAGATGCAAAAAACAGTATTTATATAACAACTATTTATTTAAATAGTATCTTAAAATGGTCTCACGCCATCGTAGAAGTAAAAAAATAGTAATTTTAAAAATAAAATGAGCAAAGGACATGAACAGGAAATAAAAGAAGAAATTAAAATGACTTGTAAACATGGAAAGATGATCAACTTTACTAATCATGATATATAAATACAAATTAAAACTAAAATGAGATTTTGTGGGGGGGCCATTGGGTTGGCAAAGATCAAAAACACTCAGTATTAGTAATGGTGAGCAAACAGGCATTCTCTTATATGACTTTTAATTGTGTGACATGAAACAGCCTTTTGGGAGAGCAATTTTGTCAAATGCATCTAACATCATATATGATGTGCCTGTTGTGAAGCTCATCATTGCAACATCTAAGATTTTATGCTAATGAGATAATCAGTCAAGAGTAATCAGACATGTTTGAAGAGATTCATCATAATATTAACAATAGCAAAAAGTTAGAAATAACCTAAATGGACATTGATCATAAATTGGTTAAATTATTAGTTAGTCAGCTGTAGGTTAGTTAAGTGGCTCTGGAGTCACCAAACGTAGGAAATCACACTCCCTCACTAACTAGCTTAGTAACAAAAAGTCTCTGAGCTTTAATGTTTCCTCTTTAGTAAAATAAAATGATGATAAAACCTCTACCTCATAGAACAGTTGGGAGAGTGAAATGCAAGATACACTTAACACAGTCCCTGGCATATAGTCAGTGCTTAGTAAAAGGTAACAGATGCTGTTGTTAACAATTGTTAATAATTATCTTTAAATTAACAAATATGTATTATATGCCAAATACTGTATTGGACTCTAGAATTGATAATTGAAGAGTACAGACAGTCCTTGGCCTCATGGAACCTATATGGTGCATCCATGCAAATATTAAAAATGATAAATTACATCTCTGTTTAAAGATCTAATTTTTAGCCTTCAGCATTGCCTTTTCTAGTATATCCTCTATATTATAGTCAGTTATTCTTCTAAAACACAAATCTGATTATATCGCTTATTTGTTTAAACCTTTCAGTGGCTACTTACTTCCCATATATTAGAATCCAGATTCTTCATGTTGCTTGCTCTTCCAAGAGTATCTCATAATATTTGCCCCCATTTCTCACCACTCCCTCAACTTCAACTTCTTCAGTTCCTTGAGTATGTCCAGGCCTTCCACAGGACATTCCTTTTGCCTAGAACTCTCTTCTGCTTCAGTTCATATTATATGTTTTACTCATCCTTCCCCACAATTTAAATGTCACTTCTTCCTGGACATTTTCCTTGTCTCCACCTACCTGGAATAAATAAATTACTCTTTGATACTCTGTATTCCTGCTCTCAAGAGTGCTTAGCACAATTTATCATTGGTTTAATTGTCTTCCTTCCTTTTTAAAGTCCTTTAAGCCACACCTGCTCCCCACTGTATGCCAGACAACTAATATATACCTGGCAGAGAGCATTTATGTTGAATATTAATAAATATTATCGACTTAGGTAATTATAACTTTTTTTCTGAGACGGAGTCTTGCTCCGTCGCCAGGCTAGAATGCAATGGTGCGATCTCAGCGCACTGCAACCTCTGCCTCCCAGGTTCAAGCAATTCTCCTGCCTCAGCCTCCCGAGTAGCTGGGACTACAGGTGCCCACCACCATACCCAGCTAATTTTTGTATTTTTAGTAGATACAGGGTTTCACCGTGTTGACCAGGATAGTCTCAATCTGTCCACCTCGTGATCCGCCTGCGTCGGCCTCCCAAATTGCTGGCATTGCAAGCATCAGCCCCTGCGCCCGGCCAATTACGACTTTTTTAGTTTAAAAAAAGCAAGTGTGCTGGGCATGGTGGCTCACACCTATAATCTCAACACTTAGAGAGGCCAAGCGGGAAGGATTGCTTGAGGGTAGAAGTTCGAGTTCAGCCTGGGCAACATAGGGAGACTTCGTCTCTACAAAAAAAAAATAAAATAAAAATTAGCCATGTGTGGTAGTCCCAGCTACTTGGGAGGCCGTGTGGGAGGATCACTTGAGCCTGGGAGGTCAAGGCTGCAGTGGGCTATGATCACGCCACTGCATTCCAGCCTGGGTAACAGGGCAAAAAATATTTTTTTTTTTTTATTTTTTGTCTAAAAAATAAAAATTTAAAAGCAAGTGTGTATGATCTCATTATACATATGTGTGATGTGTGTATATGCATAGAGAAATGTGCGGGAGAATGTTCTTTAAAATGTTATCAATAGTTACCTCTGAGTGCTGGGGTTTTTGTGGGTTTTACTTTCTTATTCTTTTGTGTATTTTTTATTTTTTGTAATGAACGTGTATTATTATAATTTATAACAACTAAAAACCATTTTCATTTTAGGAAAATAGAAGAAAGCACTGTCTTGATTTCCATTGTGTGGTAGTTTAGGTTGTCTTACTTCAGAGTCCTACCATGACATACATCATGTCTTTGATGTCAGTATAGGGATGGCAGAGGAGAAGATCTATTGAAAATAGTAAATCAGGGCCCGGTATTCATTCCTCCTTTAAGTGATGAACTCTGATAGTGCTATGGATTCAGAGGTAAACATAAGCATGTTTGTTTAGCAGTAGCAATCGTAGACTTGCCCACCAAATTGGTGTTTGTATGACACTAATGCTGCTAATACTATCTGGTTACTTTCAGTCACTGTTTTGTTTTTTTTTCTTTTTCTTTTTTATTATAATTTAAGTTCCAGGGTACATGTGCACACCGTGCAGGTTTGTTACATATATATACATGTGCCATGTTGGTGTGCTGCACCCATAAACTCGTCATTTCCATTAGGTATATCTCCTAATGCTATCCCTCCCCCCTCCCCCAACCCCACAACAGGCCCCGGTGTGTGATGTTCCCCTTCCTATGTCCAAGTGTTCTCATTGTTCAGTTCCCACCTATGAGTGAGAACATGTGGTGTTTGGTTTTCTGTTTTTGCGATACTTTGCTGAGAATGATGGTTTCCAGCTGCATCCATGTCCCTACAAAGGACACAAACTCATCCTTTTTATGACTACATAGTATTCCATGGTGTATATGTGCCACATTTTCTTAATCAATCTGTCACTGATGGACATTTCCAAAGGTTTGATTCAAGTCTTTACTATTGTGAATAGTGCATAAACATCTGCGATGTGCATGTGTCTTTTGTATAATTTATAATCCTTTAGGTATATACCCAGTAATGGGATGACTGGGTCATATGGTACATCTGGATTCTAGATCCTTGAGGGAATGTACATACTGTTTCATAATGGTTGAACTAGTTTACACAATCCACCAACGGTGAAGTGTTCCTATTTCTCCACATCCTCTCAGCACTTACTGTTTGTTTCCTGACTTTTGAATGATCGCCATTCTAACTGGTGTGAGATGGTGTCTCATTGTATGTTTTGATTTGCATTTTCTCTGATGGCTAGTGATGATAGGCATTTTTCATGTGTCTGTTGGCTGCCGTGTCTTCTTTTTGAGGAAATTATTACGTTAAGTAATCCTTTGCCCACTTTTGATGGGGTTGTTTGTTTTTCTTGTAAATTTGTTTAGCGGAGTTCTTTGCTTGAGTTCTGGATATTGGCCTTTGTCAGATGAGTAGTTATAAAATTTTTTCTCCCATTCTGTAGGTTGCCACCGTTCAGTGGTAGTTTCTTTTTGCTGTGGGCGGCTCTTTAGTTTTAATTAGATCCCATTTGTCAGTTTGGCTTTTGTTGCCATTGCTTTGGAGTGTTTTAGACATAGAGTCCTTGCCCATGCCTATGTCCTGAATGAGTGTGCCTAGGTTTTTCTTCTAGGGTTTTATGGTTTTGGAGTCTAACTTGGCCATGAAGTCTCTAATCCATCTTAAGATTAATTTTTTTCTGTAAGGTGTAGGGAAGGGATCCAGTTTCCAACACCTACTAATGGCTAGCATGGATTTCTAGCACCATTTTGTTAAATAGAAGTCGCTTACATTTTCTTGTTTTTGTCAGGTTTGTCAAAGATCAGATGGTTGTAGATGTGTGGTATTATTTCTGAGGGCTCTGCTCTGTTCCATTGGTCTATATCTCTGTTTTGGTAATAGTACCATGCTGTTTTGGTTACTGTAGCCTTGTAATATAGTTTGAAGTCAGGTAGTGTGATGCCTCCAGCTTTGTTCTTTTGGCTTAGAACTGTCTTGGCAATGTGGGCTCTTTTTTGGTTCCATATGAACTTTAAAGTAGTTTTTTCCAATTCTGTGAAGAAAGTCATTGGTAGCCTAATGGGGATGGCATTGCATCTATAAATTACCTTGGGCAGTATGGCCATTTTCACAATACTGATTCTTCCTAATCGTGAGCATGGAATGTTCTTACATTTGTTTGTGTCCTCTTTAATTTCATTGAGCAGTGGTTTGTAGTTCTCCTTGAAAAGGTCCTTCATATCCCTTGTAAGTTGGATTCCTAGGTATTTTATTCTCTTTGAAGCAATCGTGAATGGGAGTTCACTCATGATTTGGCTGTTTGTCTGTTATTGTTGTATATGAATGCTAGTGACTTTTGCACATTGATTTTGTATCCTGAGACTTTGCTGAAGT
Source organism: Papio anubis (assembly GCF_008728515.1). Lineage (NCBI taxonomy): Eukaryota > Metazoa > Chordata > Mammalia > Primates > Cercopithecidae > Papio > Papio anubis. The sequence continues at coordinate 105,637,707 of NC_044980.1, forward strand.
TGCTTATCAGCTTAAGGAGATTTTGGGCTGAGACGATGGGGTTTTCTAAATATACAATCATGTCTTCAGTCACTGTTTTAAAACAATATTGCAGCTATTCCGAGATCCTGATGTAAATGTGCGACCTGTATCTGTGGGACCGTGATTTGTTGTTCCAATAGTCCTTTCATCTAAATAGGATCTATACATATGACCGCCTCTTGGGATTGATTAGTTTGTTTTGTTTTATTATTTGCTCAAAAGACAGCCACCAACACTAATTGAAAATGAAAATCAGTCTCTTTGACTTTCTCAGGATCACAGTAGTGTGCTCTGCCAAAGTTTTGTCCTAGAGTAATTCTCTTCACCACCGCGTGGGAATGTATTCTACCCCTTCTCTCACCTGGTTTCCTACCCACAATCATTCTCTTTGAAAAATCCTTCATTGGCTTCCCTTGATTGTTAGAAAAATGATAACCATTTATTGTGACTCAGGCAACCTGGCCCCTACCTATCTTGTCAGCTTTATGTCGCATCTTGCTCTCACATCTCCATACTGGCCTTCTCTCAGTACCTCATATTTACTGGGCCTTCTCCTACCACAGCCTGTACGCATCTATAACTGTTTCATGTAGTGCTTGGTTCATCCCATTTTGCTCAGTTAGCACCAGTTCATGTGTGTCGGAGCTTAAGCACCAGTTTCTCAGAGAGGCTCGGCTAGATCAAATCTCTATCATAGGCTGTCACAGCATGTTCCTCTCCTTTGAAGATTACTACATTTGCAGTTTTACATTAATTTGTGTGATGACTTGATTAGTATTTTTGTTTCCCCCACTAGACTGTAAGCTCCAGAATGGCACGGATTCTATCTAGTTTTGTTATTTTCATACCCCCACAGTCCCTGATAAATAGTAGATAACAATAAATATTTGGTGTGTGGAAGGCCAACTAATATCCCTGCTAAATAAAGGGTTTCTTGATCTGTTTTTACTCTCTCATGGAAGTTAAATGGAAGGAAAAGCTTAGGAGTAAATTATACAGGCCAGATCCCTGTTTGCTTAGCATATAACTATGTGTATAATTTATTTATTAGTTGGTTCTCAACTTTTATTTATTTATTTATTTATTTATTTTTTGAGACAGGGTCTCACTCTGTCACTGTACTCTCACTGGAGTACAGTGGTGCAGTCTCAGCTCATTGAAATCTCTGTCTCCCAGGCTGAAGCCATTCCTCCACCTCAGCCTCTTAGATAGCTGGGACCACAGGTGCATACCACTGCGCCTGGCTGATTTTTTAATTTTTTATAGAGACAGGATCTCACTGTGTTGTCCAGGCTGGTTTTCAATTCCCAAGCTCAAGTAATCCTCCAACATTGGCCTCCCAAAGTGCTGGGATTGGCTGGGCACGATGCTCACACATGTAATCCCAGCACTTTCGGAGGCTGAGATGGGTGGATCACTTGAGGTCGGGAAGTTGAACCAACCTGGCCAGCTATATTCAAAACACCTTGTTTTCTACTAAAAATACAAAAATTAGCCGAGGGCCCCAGTGGCATGCACCTGTAATCCAACTACTTGGGAGGCGAGGCAGGAAAATACAGCTTGAACCCAGGAGGTGGAGGTTCTTGATTGAGTTGAGGTGTGCCACTGCACTCTAGCCTGAGTGGCACAGAGCAGGACTCTGTCTCAAGGAAAAAAAATAAAACAAAGTGCTGGGACTGCAGTGCACCACCATGCCCAGCCCTTGGAAGAGATTTTAACTAAATATCTTCTTTTTAATTGTTATTATTATTATGCACTGCTGTAAGGGTACATGTGCATAGCGTGCAGGTTTATTACATATGTATACTTGTGCCTTGTTGAAAGTTATTAACTGCACCCATCAGCTCGTCATTTACATCGGGTATAACTCCCAATGCAATCCCTCCCCTCCCCTCCCCATGATAGGCTGATTGTGTGATGTTCCCCTTCCTGGAGTCCAAGTGATCTCTATTTCCAGTTCCACCTATGAGTGAGGAACATGCGATTAGTGTTGGTTTTCTGTTCTTGTGATAGTTTGCTAAGAATGATGGATTCAGGTGCATCCATGTCCCTACAAAGGACACAAACTCATCCTTTTTATGGCTGCATAGTATTCCATGGTGTATATATTGCCATTTCACTAATCCAATCTGTCACTGATGGACATTTGGGTTGATTCAAGTCTTTGCTATTGTGAATAGTGCCTTAATAAACATGTCGTGTGCATGTGTCTTTATAGCAGCATAATTTATAATCCTTTGGGTATATGCAGTAATGGGATGACTGGGTCATATGGTACATCTAGTTCCTAGATCCTTGAGGAATCGCCATACTGTTTTCCATAATGGTTGAACTAGTTTACAATCCACAACAGTGTGAAAGTGTTCCTATTTCTCCCTCATCCTCTCAGCACCTGTTGTTTCCTGACTTTTGAATGATCGCCATTCTAACTGGTGTGAGATGGTGTCTCATTATTAGTTTTGATTTGCATTTCTCCTGATGGCCAGTGATGATGACATTTTTTCATGTGTTTGTTGGCTGTATAGATGTCTTCTTTTTGAAATGTCTGTTCCTTATCCTTTGCCCACTTTTTGATGGGGTTGTTTGTTTTTTTCTTGTAAATTTGTTTGAGTTCTTTGTAGGTTCTGGATAGTAGCCCTTTGTCGGATAAGTGGATTGCCAAAAAGTGCCTGCTCCCATTCTGTAGGTTGCCTGTTCACTCTGATGGTAGTTTCTTTTGCTGTGCAGAAGCTCTTTAGTTTAATGAGATCCCATTTTGTCACTTTTGGCTTTTGCTGCCGTTTAGCGCACTGAGGGTGTTTAGACATGGAGAGTCTTTGCTTAATGCCTATGTCCTGAATGGTACTACCTAGGGGTTTCCTCTAGGGTTTTATGGTATTAGGTCTAACATTTAAGTCTCTAATCCATCTTGAATTAATTTTAAACATAAGGAGTAAGGAAAAGGATCCAGTTTCAGCTTTCTACTTATGGCTATCAATTTTCCCAGCACCAATTTTATTAAATAAGGATCCTTTCCCATTTCTTGTTTTTGTCAGGTTTGTCAAAGATCAGATGGCTGTAGATGTGTGGTATTATTTCTGAGGGACTCTGTTCTGTTCCATTAGGTCTACATCTCTGTTTTGGTACCAGTACCATATTGTTTTTGGTTACTGTAGCCTTGTGAGTATAGTTTGAAGTCAGGTAGTGTGATGCCTCCAGCTTTGTTCTTTTGACTTAGGATTGTCTTGGAGATCGCGGGCTCTTTTTGGTTCCATATGAACTTTAAAGCAGTTTTAATTCTGTGAAGAAACTCATTGAAGGTAGCTTCATGGGGTAGCTGAATCTACAAATTACCTTGGGCAGTACCGGCCATTTCACAATATTGATTCTTCCTATCCATGAGCATGGTATGTTCTTCCCATTTGTTTGTGTCCTCTTTTTATTTCACTGAGCAGTGGTTTTGTAGTTCTCCTTGAAGAGGTCCTTTACATCCCTTGTAAGTTGGATTCCTAAGGTATTTTATTCTCTTTGAAGCAATGTCATTGAATGAGTTCATTCCCTGATTTGGCTCTGTTTGTCTGTTACTGGTGTATAAGAATGCTTGTGATTTTTGCACATTAATTTTGTAATCCTGAGACTTTGCTGAAAGTTGGTTATCAGCTTAAGAGATTTTTAGGCTGAGACAATGGGGTTTCTAAATATACAATCATGTCATCTGCAAACAGGGACAATTTGACTTCTTCTTTTTCTAACATGAGCCATGGTTTCTTCTGCCTGATTGCCCTAGCCAGAACTTCCAACACTATATTGGGCCGAGGTGGTGAGAAGGGGCATCACACAATCTTGTGCCAGTTTTCAAGGGAATTTTCCAGTTTTGCCCATTCAGTATGATGTGGCTGTGGGTTTGTAAGTAAATAGCTCTTATTATTTTGAGGAATGCGTTCCATCAATACCCGAATTTATTGGCGTTTTAGCATCGAAGGGCTGTTGAGATTTTGTCCAAAAGCCTTTTCTGCATCTAATGAGATATTTATGTGGTTCTTGTCTTTGGTTCTGTTTATATGCTGGATTATGTTTATTGATTTCGCGAATCATTAGAACCAATAGCATCCGAGATGGCCCATGATCATATAGGTGGATGGCTTTTGATGTGTTGCTGAATCGGTTTGCCAGTATTTTATTGGGGATTTTGCATCGATGTTCATCAGGGATATTGGTCTAAAATTCTCTTTTGTTGTATCTCTGCCAGGCTTTGGTATCCAGGATGATGTTGGCCTCGCCAAGCTGAGTTAGGAGGATTCCCTGCTTCTGTGTTTGGAATAACAGGTGGGTACCAGCTCCTCCTTGTACTTGCCTCTGGTAGAATTCAGCTGTGAATCCACCATCTGGTCCTGGACTTTTTTTTTTTTGAGGTTTGGTAGGCTATTAATTGTTGCCCTCAATTTCCAGAGCCACTGCTATTGAATCCTATTCGGGGGTTGCTGGCTGTTGGTGGAAGAGTGTAAGTGTCCAGGAAATTATCCGTTTCTTCTAGATTTTCTGAGTTTATTTGCGTAGAGGTGTTTATAGTATTGTTATTCTCTGATGGTAGTTTGTATTTCTGTGGGGTCGGTGGTGATATCCCCTTTATCATTTTTAGTGCGTGGATTTGATTCTTCTCTCTTTTCTTCTTTGTAGGTCTTGCTAGTGGTCTGTAAATTTTTGTTGATCTTTTCAAAAACCAACTCCTGGATTCATTGATTTTTTGGAGGGTTTTTTGTGTCTCTATCTCTCCTTCCAGTTCTGCTCTGATCTTAGTTATTTCTTGCCTTCTGCTTCAAGCTTTGGAATGTGTTTGCTCTTGCTTCTCTAGTTCTTTTTAATAATTCTGCGATGTTAGAGTGTCAATTTTAGATCTTTCCCTCACTTTCTCTTGGGCATTTAGTGCTATAAATTTCCCCTCTACACACTGCTTTAAATGTGTCCCAGAGATTCTGGTATGTTGTATCTTTGATTCTCATTGGTTTCAAGAACATCTTTATTTCTGCCTTCCTTACGTTATGTACCCAGTAGTCATTCCAGGAGCAGGGTTGTTCAGTTTCCATGTAGTTGGCGGTTTGATTAGCAGGTTTCTTAGTCCTGAGTTCTAGTTTGATTGCACTGTGGTCTGAGACAGTTTGTTATAATTTCTGTTCTTATTACACATTTTGCTGAGGAGTGCTTTACTTCCAATTCGTGGTCAATTTTGGAATGTAGAATGCGATGTGGTGCTGAAGAATGTATGTTCTGTTGATTTGGGGTGGAGAGTTCTATAGATTAATACTCATTGGGTCTGCTTGCTGCTGCAGAGATGAGTTCAATTCCTGGATATCCTTGTTAACTTTCTGTCGTTGATCTGTCTAATGTTGGCCAGTGGAGGTGTTTGAGAATACATTATTATTGTATGGGAGTCCCTGAGGTCTCTTTGTAAGTCTCTAAGGACTTGCTTTGTGAATCTGGGTGCTCCTATATTGGGTGCATATATATTAGGATAGTTAGCTCTTCCTGTTGAATTGATCCTAACTACCATTATGTAATGGCCTTCTTTGTCTCTTTTGATCTTTTGATGGTTTTAAAGTCTGTTTTTATCAGAGACTAGTATTGCACCCCGCTTTTTTTGTTCTCCATTTTGCTTGGTAAATCTTCCTCCATCCCTTTATTTTGAGCCTATGCTTATGTCTCTGCGTGTGAGATGGAGTCTCCTGAATACAGCAGACTGATGGAGTCTTGACTCTTTATCAGTTGCCAGTCTGTGTCTTTAATTGGAGTGTATTTAGTCCATTTTACATTTAAAGGTTAAGATTGTTAGCATGTGTGAACTTGATCCTGCCATTATGATATTAACTGGTTATTTTTGCTTTCGTTAGTTGATGCAGTTTCTTCCTAGCAGCCTCGATGGTCTTTACATTTTTGGCATGTTTTGAGATGGCTGTTACCGGTTGTTCCTTTCCATGTTTAGTGCTTCCTTCAGAAGGGTCTCTTGTAAAGGCAGGCCTAGTGGTGACCTCTAAGCGTTTGCTTTATCTGTAAAAGGATTTTATTTCTCCTTCCTTATGAAACTTAGTTTGGCTGGATGAAATTCTGGGTTGAAAATTCTTTTCTTTAAGAATGTTGAATATTATTTGCTCTCTTCTGGCCCGGAGAGTTTCTGCGAGAGATCTGCTGTGGTCCTGATGGGCTTCCCTTTGTGGGTAACCCACGACCTTTCTCTCTAACCTTATAAGACTTTTCCTTCATTTCAACTTTGGTGAATCTGGCAATTATATGTGTCTTGGAGTTGCTCTTCTCGAGGGTATCTTTGTGGCGTTCTCTGTATTTCCTGGATTTGAATGTTGGCCTGCCTACTAGGTTGGGAAGTTCTCCTGGATGATATCCTGAAGAGTGTTTTTCCAACTTGGTTCCATTTTCCCCCTCACTTTCAGGCACCCAATCAGACGGAGATTTGGTCTTTTTACATAATCCCATACTTCTTGCAGGCTTTGTTCATTTCTTTTCTTCTTTTTCTTTTGGTTTCTCTTCGCTACATTTTCATTCATTTTGATCCTCAATGGCTGATACTCTTTTCTTCCAGTTAGTGAATGTCCGGTTACTGAAGCTTGTGCATTTGTCCGCGTATTTCATTAATATTGCGGTTTTCATCTCTTTCATTTAAGTTTTATGACCTTCTTTTGCATTAATTACTCCTAGCCATCAGATTCTTCCACTTTTTTCAAGATTTTTAGTTTCTTTCGCTGGGTAAAGCCATTCCTCCTTTAGCTCTGAGAAATTTGATGGACTGAAGCCTTCTTCTCTCATCTCGTCAAAGTCATTCTCCGTCCAGCACGATCCGTTGCTGGCGATGAGCTCTGCGCTCCCTTTGCGGGGAGATGGTGGTGACACTTTGGTGCCGGCACTTGGCAGCACATGTTTGGTTTGCATCTACCTCTGGTCTTTGATGATGGTGATGTACTGATGGGGTTTGGTGTAGAGTGTCCTTCCTGTTTGAGTTTTTCCTTCCTAACAGTCAGGACCCTCAGCTGTAAGTCTGTTGGAGATTGCTTGAGGTCCACTCCAGACCCTGTTGCCTGAATTGTCAGCAGCAGGAGGCTGCAGAGATAGGAATATTTCTGAACTTGGCGAGTGTAGCTGTCTGATTCTAACTGCTTTGGGAAGCTTCCTCTCAGGGGTGTACTCCACCCCTGTGAGGTGTGCTGGTGGGGGATGTCTCCCAGTTAGGCTACTCCGGGGTCAGGGACCGCTTGAGCAGGGAGTCTGTCCCTTCTCAGATCTCAACCTCCGTGTTGGGAGTCCACTGCCTCTTTGAAAGCTGTCAGACAGAGTCGTTTCGTCTGCAAGAGGTGTCTGCTGCTTTGTTGTGTTCTGTGCCCTGCCCAGAGTGGAGTCACAGAGACCCAAGGCAGGTTTCCTTGAGCTGCTGTGGGAGAGGCTCCGCAGTTGGAGCTTCCCAGCAGCTTTGTTTACCTACTTAAGCCTCAGCGGTGGGGCCCCTCCCCAGCCTGGCTGCTGCCTTGCGGTAGATCACAGACTGCTGTGATAGCAATGAGCTCCGTGGGTGTGGGACCCTCCCGACCAGGTGTGGGATATAGTGATCTCTGGTGTGCCTGTTTGCTCCAAAGCAGTATTGGGGTCAAGTCCACCCGATTCTCAGGTGTTGTGTGTCTCAGTTCCCTGGCTAGGAAAAGGGATTCCCTTCCCCTTAGCTTCCCAGGTGAGAGGCAATGCCTGCGGCCCTGCTTCAGCTCTCGCTGGTCGGGCTGCAGCAGCTGACCAGTACCGATCGTCCGGCACTCCCCAGTGAGATGAACCCAGTACCTCAGTTGAAAATGCCGAAATCACCGGTCTTCTGTGTCGCTGGCGCTGGGAGTTGGAGACTGGAGCTGCTCCTATTCGGCCATCTTGCTCCGCCCAACTAAATATCTTCTATACGTCAGAGTGTTTCTATGACAATTATAATTTGACAGTTTACTATGGTAATTGTATGTTAGAGAGTTCTAGGTTTTTGTAATTTGTTATTTGGGGAATTTAAGAAATTAGTTTTTCCAGTACTTTTTATTCTTCTTATAAGTTACATTGTTACTTTTGAATCAACCTTATACAATTTTTTACATAAACATTATTTTTTATACTATACTACAACTTACTTCTGTCATTTAATAATACTTCTGAGATATCTTTTCCTATCTTTATATGGTTTATAGATATAGAAGTTTTTAATCCATTTTTTCTTTCACTATTTTTTCTTTTTTTCAAGCAACCCCAGCTTTTCTATTTGAAATTTAGAACCAGGTCTCTGGTAATAGCCAGTATATAATAATAAAGTTCAATTAAAAGTAAGAAAAAGATGGAATGATAGAAAAACCCACTCTGCTGCCACTGGTTTTTAAAACTTTTTCTTATGGAAAATTTTAAACATATACAAAGACAATAATATAGTGGTTCATATCCACATGTAACCCATTCACCTTAACCTCCCAATTTACTTTTTAACAAGATTCCAGTCATCATCATCACTTCTTCCCTATTTCACTGTGTATTTACAAAAGATAAAAGTACTTATTAGAAATATATAACTGGCCAGGTGCGGTGGCTCACACCTGTAATCTCAGCATTTCCGGAGGCTGGGGCGAGCGGATAACTTGAGGTCAGGAGTTCGAGACCAGCCTGGCCAACATGGTGAAACCCTGTCTCTACTGAAAATACAAAAATTAGCCGGGAGTGGTGGTGTGCACCTGTAGTCCCAGGTACTCGGGAAACTGAGGCAGGAGAGTCACTTGAATCCGGGAGGCAGAGATTGCAGTGAACCAAGATAGTGCCACTGCACTCTGGCCTGGGCAAGAAAGTGAGACTGTCTCAAAAAAATTAAAAAATTAAAAAAATAAATAACTGCAGTGCCATTATTACATCTCCAAAGACTCTGACAGTAATTGTTTTAATAGCATCATCTATCCAGTCAGTATTCAAACTTGTAGTTGTTTCATGTCTTTTTCACAGTTTATTTGCCTCAGGGTCCAGATAAGGTCCGTGAATAGGAATTAGTGTATCTCTGATGTCATTCTAATCTGTATGTTCCTTCTTTTTGTTTTATGGACACTTAGTTATTGAAGAACTAAAGTTGTTTTTCTTTTTTCTTTATGGTTTCCTGGGGTTTTATTTTTGGTTTTGTTTTTTTAGTCAGGATCTCACTCTGTCACCCAGGCTAGAGTGCGGTGGCACAATGACAGCTCACTGAAGCCTTGAACACCTGGGCTCAAGCAATCCTCTCGAGTAGCTGGCACTATAGGTGCTCACCACCATGCCCTAGGCCTCCCTCTGTTCCCCCGGCTGGTCTTGAACTCAAACTGATCTCAAGCAGCCCTTCTGCCTCAGCCTCCTTAGTTGCTGGGATTACAGGTGTGAGCCATCATGCCTGGCTTCCAAAGGTTTTTTTTATAGTGTCTCATACTCTCGGTTTTGCTGATAACTCCCCATGATATACTTCAACATGTTTCTTTATAATCTGTATGTCCTATAAATTGGTAGATTTCAGTATCTGAGAATATTCAAGAAGTAGAACCAGTCAAGCTTAGGGATTGGATATGAGTGTTTAGGGGGAAGGAGAAGTCAAGAATTACTCCTAGGTTTCTGTTAGGCAGCTAGAAGGGTAGGCAATTTAGTAATAACGCTAGATAAGGAGGAGGTTTGTGAGAGAAAATAAGAGTCTAGTTTTGAAAAAAATGTTAAGTTTAACTTTAAAGATGTTAGGTCTGAGACGTCAAAGCAGAAATGCAGCTGGGTGCAGTAGCTCACGCCTGTAATCCCAGCACTTTCGAAAGCAAAGGCAGGTGAATCACTTGAACCCAAGAGTTTGAGACCAGTCTCGGCAACATAGGGAGACCCTGTCTCTACAAAAAATACAAAAAAAAATTACTCACGCGTGGTGGCATGTGCCTGCAGTCCCAGCTACTTGGGAGGCCGAGGTGGATTATCTGACCCTGGAAGGTCAAGACTGCAGTGAGCTGAGATAATGCCACTGCACTCCAGCCTAGGCAACAGAGTGAAACCCTGTCTCAAAAAAATAAACACACAAAGTAGAAATATGAGGTAGGCTATTAGATTTGGAATTGAGAGGAAGGGTAAAGAATTGGTAATTAAAGGTATTAAAGATTTTTACATCCCCAGTGAGTATACAGTGAGAAGATGAATACCTAGGCTAAAATTCCAAAGCAGTAGAATAATATTGTTCCAAAAAAGAGGGAAAAGTTAACAATTTCCACAATTGCCACGAGGACTAAAAAATCACCTTGGGTTTCACCAAAAAAAAAAAAAAAAAAAAAAAAGTTCATTGCTGATCTTGTCAAATGCAATTTCCTTGGGCCTTCTTTCCTACTATATTATATTGGAGTGAGCCGAAGTTAAATGGAAGGTTAAAAAGTAGAAGAGAAGCAGCCAGGCATGATGGCTCACACCTATAATCCAGCACTTTGGGAGGCCGAGATGGGCAGATCATGAGGTCAGGAGATCAAGACCGTCCTGGCCAACATGGTGAAACCCGTCTCTACTAAAAATACAAAAATTAGCTGGGCATGGCGGCGTGTGCCTGTAATCCCAGCTACTCGGGAAGCTGAGGCAGGAGAATCGCTTGAACCCGGGAGGCAGAAGTTGCAGTGAGCCGAGATCCTGCCACTGCACTTCAGCCTGGCGACAGAGCAAGACTCCATCTGAAAACAAAAAGTAGAAGAAAGCAATTTTAGCTAACTGTAAAGATGTCTAGATGTGAACTGCCCAAGAGAGAAAAGATCATTAACTGATACAGACTATAAGTTTGAGAGAAAATTTATTTCTGTTTTTTAAGATAGAAAAGATGAGGATGTTTGAATGCTGATGGAAAGGAGCCAGTAGAGAAGAGCTGAAGATCACTAAGATCAAAGAGAAATGAGAGAAAGGATCCAGAGCACATCTAAAGGGATGGACCTTAGATAGGAGGAGGGGAACTCTGATTTCACAGCAGAAGCTGGAGATGGATATATATGCAGGTAATTTTAAGGTTCTGGTTAGCAAGAAGTTGAGGAAATTTTGTCTGTTGGCTTCTATTTTTCTATAAAGTAGAAGTTATATGCAGTAAGAGAAGAAGAGCCACAGTTTTGTATAATACAAAATGAAGGATATCAGAAATAGCCAAAGAAAGGAGAGCTGACAAGGGAAACAAAAAGATGGCAGTTATGGCATGGAGGGTCTAGGTATATTGGTGACCATAAATGTATATCGACAGCATCCTACCGAGTTACGTAAGTTTCTCACATGCTCACATTTCTTGAATGCTGCCCGGCACTTCATGTCAGGGTATAGAGAAAACAGACAGTTGGATTCATCTGTAGTTGCAATGTTTCCAGACAAGTGGGATAGAATAACTGCAGTGCAAAGCTGTTAAAAGCTAGGAAGAGAATTATGAAAGTGATAACCAAAAGAAATCCAACCTGAAATATATAGAAATATGTTGGATTTACTAGTCATTTCAAAGAAGCAATGTCTTACTTGTGGTCAGGAGTTTGAGACCAGCTTGGTCAACATGGTGAAACCCTGTCTCTACGAAAAATACAAAAATTAGCCAGGAGTGGTGGCACATGCCTATAATCCCAGCTACTCTGGAGGCTGAGGCAGGAGAGTCACTTGTACCTGGGAGCCAGAGCTGGTAGTGAGCTGAGATCATACCACTGCACTCTAGCCTGGGCAACAGAGCAAGACTCCATCTCAAAAAAAAAAAAAAAAAGCAACGTCTTAGAGAAAGTTGAAGACCAGGAAATAAAAGGAGCATGAAGTAAAAAGTTGAGGATGTATGGGTATTTATAAAGCATTTAACGTGGATTCTACAGGAAGGTTGGATAGGAAAAAGGACAGTGGGAAATAGGGTCTCACACAGTTTGACACTGAGAGTCAGGAATGATACAGCAAGTGCTTCTATCTTTGGACAGTGAGCAAGGCTGATTCAAGGGATGTGCAATCATGACTGACTTAGCAGGTCTTGAGGTTGTGAGAAAGTCCATCACACTCAAGTTTCTGAAGAATTTAGTTATGAGTTGGGTGGGAAACAATTCTTAGGAAGTTATTAACCATTTCTTGTGGATAGGGAGACTCTGGTCCCTCTGAAAGTCACTCTGAAAGAAGTTGGCTCAGGTCTAGCCTTAATAAAACACCCAAGAAAGATAGATTCTCATGGACCAAGTTCTAGGCTCATAGAGAGTACGGGTATGTGTACCCCTTGGTATCTCCTAATAATAAATACATCTGAATTTCTCCTGAGACAGATGGGGAATGAGGAGTGTCTCAAAATCCAGGAGCTACATAGGAAGATAACTAAGACTGAAGCTTAGAAAATATTTGGTGTCTACACTGAAATGAATGTCAGAAACATGTTTTATTGTGGAAACAAGTTTTCCCTTGTTTCGTAATTAAACCTCCTGCTTTCTTTTGTTTCAAGTAGTACATTAGTTAGCTATTGCTGCATAACAAATTGCCCCCAAAACTTAACAGCATTACTAGACACTTATTTTTGCTTCTATGGATCACAAATCCTGGTGCAGCTGAGCTGCCTGTCTCTGGTTCAGGGTTTCCCACAAGACTTCAGGGTATTGGCTGGGGCTGCAGTCATCTCAGGGCATAACCGGAGGATCTGCTTCTAAGCTCACTTATGGCTATTGAAGGCCTCAGATCCTCATTGGGTGTCAGCCAGAGAGACATCAGTTCTTTGTTACATGGGCCTCACCACAGGGCAGTTCACAGCATAGTAACTGGCTTCCCTCAGAGGGAACAAGAGAGGTGCCCAAGATGGAAGCCACGTCTTTGTAACCTTACCTTGAGAGTGCTTCTCATCACTTCTGTAGCATTTTATTCACTAGAAGCAAGTCACTAAATCTAGCCAAGACTAAAGGGGAAGGAATTACAAAAGGGCATGAATACCAGGAGGCAAAGATCTGTCTCGGAGGCTACCTACAAACAGTAAAGATATTTAGACATCTTCAAAGATTGTGTGTTTGCTTCAGGACAAAGACTCATTTCCCTTCTATAGACCAAGAAAAAGGTTCCTTGTCTGAATTTACTAAAAAAGCCCCAACTATCCTCCTTAGCCTGAGTCTCGGTCCCTCAGATCTACCTCTATTAATTACAACCAGAGTGAGCTCCTTATGTTCAGATTTATTTGTAGTTCTCCCTCCCCTTCCTCTCCACACACACACACAAACACAAATATACCATGTTCTTTCTGACCCTTGCTTATGCCTCTGCCTCTGCCTGGGCTGCCTTGTGGCTAATCTCCCTCATTCTTATTATTAACTAAATTACTCCTCATGGTTCAAGTCCAAATTCAGATGCCATTTTTTCAGGAACCAAGACTGAATTGTGCGTCTTCCTGTGTGTTCATACAGTTTCTGTCAAAGCACTTACCCACATGTATTTTCATGTTCAGCTTCTCATCTAGATACTGTGTGTAGTGTGGTTGAGAATGTCTTAGTTATATCCCTGGTGACTAGCATACTACCTGGAAAGTAGCAGGGGCTCGGGCAATATTTGTTGCTTGGTTGCATGTGGATTTAAAGACCATTCCAGAAGCAGTCAATAGCTGGTGGCAGTGGAAAGAGATGTAAGATGAGTCTTTCCTTGATGCCTCTTTTCCCTTCCCTAAGGAGGATTAGTAATTAGTTTTGTCCTAGAAGTGTCCCTGAAGCGTAAAGAGTCCAGACCCACAAAGGAAGTAGAGACTGGAAAGGGGAGCCACTCTGGTCTCTGGGCTAGTATTCTCAGTCCAACCCCAGACTTCCCTATGTGAATATGAATAAAATGAAGAATGGATTTTCTTGCTTTTATATGGGGACATATTTTTTAAAACCTCTCAAGTTAGGATTTTTTAAAGATCACTTTTATTGAAGAAAGATTAGTGTGTGATAAAATGTATCCATTTTAAGTGTACAGTTGAATGAGTTTTGACAAATGTAGTTTTCTCTTAAAAATGCTGATCTAAAATAGCTAATTATTGTGAATGATGGTCTAAAATAGTTTTGTGTACTAGTCAGGAAAACCTCACCTTAGCTTATAACATGACTTATACAGAAGTTCTAAGCAGCCCTCATAAAAAATAACTTTGGAGTATCACCTATTTAAGGACTTTATAACAAATTTATAACAAATTTGAACAAGGAATTTATGAAGAATTCAGAAATCTCTGTATGAGCACTTAATTATTACTTGGTAAAAATCCTGACAAATCACTTAGGAATGCATTGTTAGCAGTTTCCTATGTTGTCTACCAAAGTGGAAATTAACTGGCAAACAGTTTAGGTTGCTAGCTAACAGAGAAGAAAAGTTTCTAATACGTCACCATAGCTAGGCTCATAGGCTCATTCCTATAGTCCCAGCTACTCTGGAGGCTGAGGTGAGTGGATCACTTGAGCCCAAGAGTTCAAGGCCAGCCTGGGAAACATAGTGAAACCTCATCTCTAAAAAAAAAAGAAAGACAGAAAAAGAAAAAATCACCAAAAGTGAAGTTTATGCACAAAAGGAAATTATAAGGTGTGTTGGTTCCAAAATTCTACCCCTTGTACCCTCTAGAGTAGGAGGTGCCATCTCACGGTCCTCAGAACCTTTTACTCCCATTGTGGTTTTCTCTTCCCTTCTCCAATTAGCCAGAGCATATATATCTCAAAGACAACTCGAAGATGTCCTGCGTCTTGACATTCTTATGGATTTTACTAATAGCTCCTCATTTATTTATAATTCAACAAATATTTTGTGGATAACTACTAATCCTAAGATCACCCTTGGTACTAAGAATGCAGCAGTGAACAGAATAAAGTTTCTGTCCTCAAATAACTTACATTTTAGCTTTTCGTTTTGCAAGGTTGAGAACTGCAAAAGAGTGCCTGCAAATATTGCTGACACTATTCTTAGAGTCATTTCCTTAATTATTAATGAATGGATTTAGCTGTGGGGTCCCAGATATTTATCTGCAACTCCAGCTCCTGTCCCGAGTTGCATCCTATGTTTTCAGATGCCCATTGGGCATTCTTACTGGATGTCAGATTCAAAGGTGAGCTCAGTTCCCAAATGAAAGCCATCGTTTATTTCTGAGTTTCCAATATCCATTAATAGCATCATTACTTACCATTTATCCAAGCTTGGCACCTCCAAGTTGTCCTTGACTCCCAGCCTCTTTACTCACATCCAGTCAAGTTATTCAAGCCAATTAATTTGACCCCCTGAATATCCTTCAAGAGCATCCCCACTTCTCTATTATCACTGTCTTAGTTTGTGCCCTCAGAACCACTCAACTACTGAAAATACCCTCTCCCTCATTTCCTACCTGTGATCTCTCCATGCTGTTTTTAAGACATAATTCTGATTGTACCATTCTCCTACCTGAAGTCCAGTGACTCCACAGCTTGACAGCAACGTCTTTGAAATGACACAAGATACTTATTGATTTAACCCAATCTTTATCTCTGACCATACACCTTGTGTTCTATTCACGTTACATTGGAACACTCCACGCTCTCCATATTTGTACCTTTGCACAGTCTCTTCCATCAGTCAGTCTCCTGTCGCAAAATGCCTACCTTAACTGTTACTGATTTTATACAGCGTCTAATAGTCCCTAAGCAGTAATTTCTTTCTTCCTGTTTTCCCTCAGTATTTTGTTCATTCCTCTACTGTGGTGTTTATATTATATTGCACTGCAGTCATTTATTTTTTTCATGTCTTTCTCCAGTAAAAGTTTCAAACAGCCCTTTCTAAACTGTGAGATCTTAGAGAACTTGGACTATAGCAAATTCATACTTAGTTTTCTGGCAATTTGGAGCATTTCAGAATTTGAACATTCCTTCATTGCTTTTCATCAGTGAACTTATCTGAATGTGGTTTTATTTATTTTGATCTATGAAAAATTACTACCCTAGAATTTCTTCAGTCTTTGGTTAAGTCCATACTGCAGTTTAATGCTCATATGCAAGAAATCCTCTTTTCTTTAGTTTTTCTCTAAAATATACTTAGTAAGCTTATAAGTAAAAAATAGTTTGAACAGTTATAATGGTCATACTTTTTATGATGTATTTATTTCTTTATCATAAAAACACTTCATTTGGAGTACCTTAACATGAAGTTATCTGTATTTACCTATAGTCTAAATTATACTATCTATAATTTGCTTAATTTTTAGGGTTCAACTACACGAATGGACCACGAAACAGCCAGTGTTTTGAGTTCTAGTAGCACACACTCTGCACCTCGAAGGCTGACAAGTCATCTGGGAACCAAGGTAACAGAAGATTAGAAACCCTGGTCACTAATGCCATGAATACTTTGCTAAGACATTCTTGGCCAGGTGCAGTGGCTCACACCTGTAATCCCACCAAGGCAGGTGGATCACTTGAGGCCAGGAGTTCAAGACCAGCCTGGGCGACATATCAAAACCCCATCTCTACTAAAAATACAAAAATTAGCCGGTGTGGTGGCACACACCTGTGGTCCCAGCTACTTAGGAGGCTGAGGCATGAGAATAGTTTGAACCCAGGAGGCAGAGGTTGCAGTGAGCTGAGATTACACCACTTTCTAGTGGAGAATTCTGATTCACAGTCTCTTAAAGAAATGACATCTTTTTATACAAAGAAGCATAAAAAAAGGAAAAATCAGGATTATAAAGAGTGCCAGATTACCTAATTTTTAATTCTTTTTCAGTCTTTCCATCCAGTTATCTGCAAGAATACTGAGTTCCAGCCAAACTGGCTCACTTCCTTCTTCCTGAACACTCCCTGTGACTTTACACCTCCCTTCCTTGCCTGCACTGGTGGGGACCACCATAAATGTCTGTCAGAATCCTAGCCAGCCTTCAAAACTCTTCTTGGGCTTTGCTTTTTTACAAAACATTTTCTGATTCCCAAAGTCCTCTTACCTCCCCATGTGATCCATCTACCTCATTTGAATCACTAACAATTTGCATGAACCTGCCTTTTGGAAATAAAGAAATGTTTTTTTACTTGTCTTTTGCTGTGTCTAAGATGGTGCCTGCACGTGAGTAAATATGTATTGAGGTGAATGGAAAAGTTGTTGAAGTTGAGTGTTATTTCATGCTGATAAGTGAGTTTCATTAGAGTATCTTTCTTAGATGCTAGCAAATATTTTAGGATTTGGGAATAGTGTTTGAAAAGAAAATACTTACTTTAGACCAGATGTGGTAGTTCACGCCTGTAATCCCAGAAATTTGGAAGGCCGAAGTGGGTGCATCACGTGAGGCCAGGAGTTCAAAACCAGCCTGACCAACATGGTGAAACTCCATCTCTACTAAAAATACACAGTTAGCTGGGCGTGGTGGCACATGGCTGTAATCCCAGTTACTCGAGAGGCTGAGGCAGGAGAATTGCTTGAACCTGGGAGGCAGAGGTTGCAATGAGCCAAGATTGCACCATTGCACTCCAGCCTGGGGAATAAGAGCAAAACTCCATTTCAAAAAAAAAAGAGGAAAATATAGTTACTTTATTATTTTAAAGTCAGAGATTTTATTTTATTATTTTTTATTTTTTGAAACAGAGTCTTGCTCTGTTGCCCAGGCTGGAGTACAGTGGCACGATCTTGGCTCACTGCAACCTCCACCTCCTGGGTTCAAGTGATTCTCCTGCCTCCGCCTCCTGAGTAGCTGGGATTACAGGTGCATGCCACCATGCCTGGCTAATTTTTTTTGTATTTTTAGTAGAGATGGGGTTTCGCCATGTTGGCCAGGCTGGTCTCAAACACTTGACCTCAGTTGATGCACCCATCTCTGCCTCCCAAAGTGCTGGGATTACAGGCGTGAGCGACTGCACCCGGCCCGTCAGAGATTTTTAAATTAACTAAGATGAAATGAAATTCTACTATTACTAAACAATATAGTTTTGGTTAACTCGAATTCCATTAATTGTTTTCACAGCATACTCTGTATACTCTTTCTTTACTGTAAATAATATAATAGCTCTTGGGAAATGTATTACTGAAATAACTAATGTTGATTTAAGTAATGATTTTAGAATAATCAATGATATTCTCACTATGAGGCTTAATCCTGTTTATACTTCTTGAAACCTCTTATATGCCAGTAACTGTGCCAGGAGTTGTGTGTACATTATCTCTGGTCCCCTCCAAAATTCTGTGAAGTATTCATATTTCTCTAAATGAGAAAACAAGCAAAAAAAGTTTTAGGCATGGAAATTTAATTCCAGATCTGTCTAACCTCAACATGTAGTTTTTACTGTAAAAAAAATCTTGAATATTCAAGAGCACTATTGTATGAAAACTGGCAATTAGAATACTGTTTCTTTTTGAAGTCATTTATGCATGATAATATTAAGACCCTAGTATGTATTTTGAATGCCAGCTACTGTCCTATACATGTATTATTTTATTTCAGGTTAATGGAGAAAACATTGTTAGGTAGGTAAATTTCTCCATTTTGCAGCTCAGAAAGCTGAGGCTCAGAGAAATCAAATAGCTTGACAATAATAGCACCACAGCTTGCTCCTAAGAGGTGGAGCCAAAATTTGAGCCTAGCTCCAATGAAAACCCATTTATCCACAGTCCTATACTGCCTTCCTAAAATTTTCATATCTAAAGGTATGTGTGTATTTACACATTTAAAGCAGCATTTCTAAACCTCAGCACTATTGGCTAGATAATTCTTTGTTGCGTTGTAGAATGTATAGTAACATCCCTGGTGCTTACCCACTAGATTGCCCTAAAATACCTGTCCTGCAATTGTGACAACCAAAAATGTCTCCAAGATGTTGTCAAATGTGTCCTGATGGGGGCAAAATTGCCCCGAATTGAGAACCACTGAGTTATGGAGATGATGCATTCTTTATATAATAGCCACTTCTTTTATGTAATACCCTGTAGCTTTAAAATGAGTGGACCATGGTCCAGGATAACTGGGTGCCATTTTCCTGTTTCTAATCGGCTTCTAAGTAAATACTTAGAATTTATTGTCAGAGAGTAATTAGTACTTACTGGTTGCTTTTTAAAAAACTGACTACAAATCCCGGCTCTCACTCTGTATGATCATGGCATTTTCCTTTTTATGACAAAACATTTTAAAATTTATAATCATATAATTTTAACAGTATTATCATCTGACGAGAATTAATGATTGCTAAGAATTAGTACTTACAATTGTTGCAGAAATGTTTTCTATTTATTGCTTATGGGTATAGATTAAAAGAAATAAGATAAAATTTTAAATTCTGTAGAGAATTTAGCTAAACTGCGTTCTCTATGTGTGTGAAATCAGTTGTTTTTCCCTGATTATAGTCAGTGGATTAGCACCAACTGATCTAGGCAAACAGCACTAACAGTTAGTGAGTATGCAAAAACCTACTTTTTTCTTTTAATACTGTATTTTACCACTCATATTATTTACTCACATAAACAAACTGATGATGATACATAGATTTTGAAATAACACTGATTACTTCATCCTGGAAAGGTTTTCGGGTTTTTTTTTTGGGGGGGGGGTTGTTTTGTGTTTTTAAAGTTACAGTAAATATCCCATTCATCACTTAATTGGTTTTTGGCTTTTGGATATTAAAGTCATAATTTTGTTTCTAAACTCATTTGGCCCACAGGTGGAAATGGTGTATTCATTGTTGTCAATGCTTGGTACTCATGATAAGGATGATATGTCGCGAACTTTGCTAGCTATGTCTAGCTCCCAAGACAGCTGTATATCCATGCGACAGTCTGGATGTCTTCCTCTCCTCATCCAGCTTTTACATGGCAATGACAAAGACTCTGTATTGTTGGGAAATTCCCGGGGCAGTAAAGAGGCTCGGGCCAGGGCCAGTGCAGCACTCCACAACATCATTCACTCACAGCCTGATGACAAG
This sequence comes from Papio anubis, assembly GCF_008728515.1. Taxonomy (NCBI): domain Eukaryota; kingdom Metazoa; phylum Chordata; class Mammalia; order Primates; family Cercopithecidae; genus Papio; species Papio anubis. Next base: position 105,657,596 of record NC_044980.1, read on the forward strand.
AGAGGCAGGCGTGAAATCCGAGTCCTTCATCTTTTGGAACAGATACGTGCTTACTGTGAAACCTGTTGGGAGTGGCAGGAAGCTCATGAACAAGGCATGGACCAGGACAAAAATCCAAGTATGTTCTCTTTGGTGTACATCATAGTGCATGTTTCAAAGCAAATGTGAGATTTTTAAATAGAAAACATTTTTAGTTAATATGCTGTCTTTATGACTAAGAGGAGGAAATTCACATCAGCCATTTGTGCTACTATCATGTTTAAAAGATTAAGTCTGTATTTCCCTAGAAAAATTTAGCAAAGGAAATGTTATGTGCACTACTGTAAGAACAGTAAGTCAAGAGAAATTTATACAGTCATAGCATGGTAGGGCCTTAGTAGAGCTAGAAAGAACTTGAGCAATTATGTTGCCCATCTTTCACTTCATAGCTGAAGCTCATTTCATAGATGAAAGTGACTTTACGTAAGTTCCTTCAGCCATTAGTGTACAAACCATAATATTTTACATTTGCATATCATTATATTCAGGGGACACAGAGCATCGTTACATCTGTTATATTATTTGCCCCTCACAACAACCTAGTGAAGTAGGAAGGGAAGGTATTATCTCCATTTTACAGATGAAAAAACTGAGGCTCAAAAGAACTAAAGGACTTAACCATGGCCCTCACACCTAGTAAGTGGTAGACCCAGGAACAGAGCCCAGATCTCCTGACTCTCAGCTCAGTGCTTTTCCTGCTGTACCATCCAGCTGTAGACAGTGGGCCCCAGTTGCTGGGAGTGATAATCCACCCAGCTCTTCACTCAGGAGGGGACCCTTAGACACCAGCCCCGCTCCCTCAGGAGCAGCATGGGAGTTAGGACCTGTGGGGATATAACTTACTTCATTCCTGTAGCCAACAACCAAAAGCAGTAAGTATGTAAGGTAAGACCTTCCTTTCACCTGACAAGAACTGACACACACACACACACACACACACACGTGCACTACAAGTAGATGATCCTACTGTATCAGCCTATTGATGTGAAGAGGAGATGATGCAAACATGACTTATGAAGCTGTAGCAGATTTTTTAAAGCTTGGGTATGAAGATGAATTTATTTGAAATCTAAAAATGTTGAAGAATAAGAAAGTCCAGGTGTGGTGGTTCATGCCTGTAATCCTAGCACTTTGGGAGACTGAGACAGGAGGATTGCTTGAGCCCAGGAGTTTAAGACCAGCTGGGCAGCATAGTGAGACACTGTCTCATTTTTTAAAAATTTTAAAAGAATAAGAAAAAAGGGATTGCCTTTCATACCTATTTGTCCTAGGGTGAGAGAACTAGTAAGATTTTTACTGGGAGAACATTGCCTTCCTGGATTGTTTTCTTTGGCTATCCACAATTATGTAATGACCCACATTTTGTACTCTTGATATTTGTTCTCAAAAAATTAAATAGAATAAAATAATACTTCTTTTGAGATTTTTTTTAAAAATTATGTCAAATGAGTTTTGAAACCTTGTGCATAGTATTGAATGTGGAGGTACATTTTTTTGGACACCCTTTTTAGAAATTTCTGTTTACTCTGTAGTATATCTGTCTAACTTTTTGTATTAGAGATCACATTTGTACACAGCCATATGCTTTTTTTTCTGTTTGTATTGAGATATGGTCTCACACAAGCGCCCAGACTATAATGCAGTGGTGCAATCACAGTTCACTGCAGCCTCAACCTCCCAGACTCAAGCACTCGTCCCACCTCAGCCTCCTGAGAGTATCTGGGACTACAAGCATGCGCCACCACAACTGACTAATTTTTTTTTTTTTAAAGAGATGGAGTTTTGCCATGTTTCCCAGGCTGTTCTTGAACTCCTTGACCTCAAGGATCTGCCCACTTCAGTGTTCCAAAGTGCTGGGTTTCCTGGTGTGAGCCACCGCACCGAGCACCATGTGCTTTTAACCCACACTCATGATAGTAGTTTAAATAGAAATTATAAACAGTGGCTCGTACCTGTAATTCCAGCACTTCGGGAGGCCCGGGCAGGAGCGGCACTTAAGGCCAGGAGTTTGAGACTACCCTAGGCAACATAGCAAGACCCTATCTCTACAAAAATTTTTTAAAATTAGCTAGGGGCTGTGGGGTATGCCTGTCGTCCTAGCTGCTCCGGAGGCTGAGGCAGGAAGGTCACCTGAGCCCAGGAATACAAGGCTGCAGTGAAAGCTGTGATCATTCCACTCGAGCCTGGGCAACAGAGCAAGACCCTCTTTTGTTTTTTGGTTTTTTTTTTAAAGAAAGAAAGAAATTATAAACAAAATTAAATCATTTTATACCAAAATGTTTTTATTATTTTGTATACTCAACATAATTTTAAATTATTAGCTATGTGAGTAATAGCATAAACCTCCAAGACTTATTCTAAGAGACTTAGTCAAGGGCAGATGAGTGGTAAACATTTTTATGGAAACAAAGCCTTTTGTTCTACATTTGTAGTATTTATTCGTCCTTTCAGCAAATATTTGATCCACTAAAATTCCATGAATTAGGGGTATACTAGTGATCCCTGCATATTTTTAAAGTACGATAAACATCATTGCTCTTTAAATAACAAAGCATTATGGTTTATGTTGATTTTATTTTTCAGTGCCAGCACCTGTTGAACATCAGATCTGTCCTGCTGTGTGTGTTCTAATGAAACTTTCATTTGATGAAGAGCATAGACATGCAATGAATGAACTAGGTAAGACAAAAATGTTTTTTAATGCCATAGACAATTACTGGTGGATTTTTAAATCATGGTAGAAATTCAGTGTAGTAAATAAAGATTTTTAGTCATTGATGAATTATGATATAAGGCCACCAACTTCTGCTATCAGCTGCTTCCTCTGTGTAGCAAAAAAACGTACTCCTGCTTTCTAGCAGAGAAAGGATCCTGAATCACAGAAACTGCTACCCTGTCATATACTAACTTTTTCAAAATCGAAGCCAGAGATTGAAAGAAAATGACAAAATGGGTCACTCTTTGTCCCTTTTGCCAAAGTAGACTTTGTGTGTGCCAGCTGATGAGGATGATAATTTGAATTATTTTGAAATGTGGAGCTAGTGTATTGTGATTGAACTCAGTCACTTTTGATGAGCATCAGAGGGAATTATTATTAAGATTTTCATTTATCTTCATGGTTATCGGTACTTTACAGGATTTTCATCATAAGCAGCCTGGTATCTTTGAAACTGGTTAATATAGAAAAGTATTATGCTTTAAGTCAGAAACATTTCATTAACTTTGGAATGATTACTCCTTTAGGTATGTATTTTCACGCACTAAACCTTATATAACCAGCAGTGCACTCCATTTTTTATATAACGGGTTTTCTTTGATTTGTAGGTACATTTTGTACATGTGGTATTTATAAATTGCATCATGCTGAACCATCTCATGTGAACTGGATCTCTCTAGTCATGCCACAAGCAGGAACCATACACTTAATTCCCATTTTAGTGTAATTGTGCCCTTGCATTTTGTGCCGTTTATGTTACATTATGTTCCAACTCCCACTTTATATTCCTACCCCCTCATCGTTTCATTTGTCATTTATCTTAAAAGTGATGAAGTCATGAGACTCTTACACAGAGAACCTGAACAGCCAAAAGTATTGTCCTTCAGAGTCATCACTTTGGGAGGCTCTGCACCTTAAGATTTCAGGCCTGCCCTCTGGCCATGCTTTCCTTCCTAGTGGCCTAGCAATTGGCCTCCCTGATTCTCTTTCCTCCCCCTGGTCTCCTGTGGAATCTCAGTTAATCTTATGAATTCTCCCCTCCTTAGTACAATCTCAGCATTTGTGAACATTTTAAATTTTTTAAAATGCTAATCATAACAGGAAGGGGATAAAAAATCATGAATAAACAGGAAAACATTTAATTTTAAGATACCTCAAAAGTTATTCTATAAATATTCCTGTGTTCCAGTGGACTGTAGACTAGGACTGAGACATTAATTATCTGGATTTCAAAATAAAACCTAGACTCAGTATTTGTTCCTCTTCCTTCTTCAGGTAGGAAGGCTACCCGGGGCATTTCATCACAGGAGCTAGGGCAGGGGCTTTCAGGTGAGGAGCAGGATGGGGCCTCTGGGGGTGTGACTGCTGGGGACATAGCCACAGGGGATTACCTTCTTCTCACTCCTTACCTCCAGATTTGCACTGGGGCAGAAGGAGGATTAGGGTTTGTGGATTGCAGGGAGATAATAGTATAAGACAGCACAAGGTTTTGGCATTAAGGGATAAGGAAAAAAGAAATCCCAAATAGGTGAAGGGGAATTCCTTAGTTCAGTCAGCTGGGATGGTCGTTTGTACATATATGAAGATTCTACAACTATCAGTCATTTACGTTTGCACTTATTAGTATTAGAAGTTTTAGACTATAATTTCCATGATGTATGTTTATTGATTCTCAAATCTACCCCAGAAACTGTGCTAGGCACTAGATTTTTATAATGATTAGGACCTGGTCCTGGCTTTCAAGGAACTCACGGTTTATTTGCATTAATATTTCACAAAATATCTTAATCATAATGATCACCCAGAGGCACTCACCAAACTGCAGATTTTCTGGCCTTGTAGCAAATAGAATCTCCAGGGGAAGGGCCTAGGAATCAATGTGATAAGTGGCCTGGCTGATTCTTATGTTCAGGAAATTTTGTGAAACACCAATAGAATATTCTTGTTGAGCCTGTGATATTTATTTTAGAACAAGGCATTTCATGCCAATGGTGACTATCTAAACCACATAAAACAAAAGTAATATACTTTTTAAAATTATCAGTCTTTCTTTTGTTCATAAGAGTCTAAATTAAGGATTCTGTTGAATGTCACCTGAGTCTGTTGGTGCTCTACTATCGGTAGTTTTACCCTATTGGGCAATACTTTGGTCTGTTTAGACCACTGTTTGCTAACAGGCACCAAGAAAATTGTGGAAGGACATGTTCATCATCTTTGCGTTACCATGAAACATCCTGATTTTTCTTAGAGCAACCACTTTTTAATTGTATCAATCCAGTCATGAATTTGCATATTTTAGCAAATCCATTTATAGTTTTAACCTATGAATTCTATTCTATGCCTCAGAATTCTCTGAAATCTTTTCATTTGTGTGAAATCAAAAAGCACTTCCTCTTTTATCTGATAGTCTAAATTTTTTTGAATATTCTTTTTTTATTAGCCATGTTCTTCCTGAATCTCTTGATATCTGCCACATTCTTATTTAGTCCTAAGATTTTTAGTTTTTCCATACAAGAGTACTCAACTCTTTGATCATGTCGTGCCTTCTTGGCATCTTCTTTAGGTGCATTTTATCTTTCTTAAGAAAGTATCGCAGTTATTGTCACACCAGGCAAGATTTTATACAGACAAAAGGCATAGTTTGTTTTGTTGTGGTATTGATCCTCTGCTTTAAAATACCCGACATCTTGGCGATCTCATTAGTATACCAGGCCACAGTCTTAAGGTCTTCTATGTCAATTTCATGGGTCAAAATTCTCAGTTCTTTTACAGGCTCCTTTTCTTTCACCCAAGTGTAAAATGGTGGAATTCCTTGAAGCTCTGCCCTAGGCTCTCTTCCTTTCTCTCTATGCTTCTGTTACAGTTTTTGTTTTCATTTTCAAATTTACAGCTCAATCTGAGTTCTCTCCCTGAGTTTTAGACACATTATTGAACTGATTATGTGACATCTTCCCTTAGGTGGTATTTTAGACACTTCTAACTCAACTGTCACAAAGTGAATTCGTAATCTTTCGCATCCCTGAATCTCATCTTTTCCCAGTTTCCTTTTCTCAGAAATTCCAACCCAGTTGCTCAAACCAAAATCTTGGAAGGCATTCACGATGCCATCCTTATCCCCTGCAAATAGCAACTGACTGCTTTAATTCTGCTACTTAAAAATATCTTAAGTCATCGCTCTTCTCTTCATCCCCAGTCCAAGCCGCCATCATCTCTCCTGTTCTGCAATACTTTGTCTTACTTCTCTTCCCATTTCCACTGACAGTCCATTTTGTTCACTGAAACCATAGTAATCTGTTTAGAATGTGCATCTAATTATTCCTTTTTCTGCGTAAAATCTTTAATATGGCACATAAAGTCTTAAGTGATATGGCATCTTCCCATGTTTATAGCCTCATTTTGTGGCCCTCTCCTTGCTGTTAAATATTTCAGGCCCAGGGGCCCTTTTGCATGCTGTTTCCTTTGCCTAGAATGTGTCTTTCTTCTTCCTTCCCCACCCTTGTTACATATGCATTCATCTGGCTGGACCTGGTAGCTCATGCCTGTAATCCCAGCACTTTGGGAGACCAAGGCAGGAGAATCACTTGAACCTAGGAGTTCGTGACCAGCTTGGGCAACATAGTGGTATCCTGTCTCTACCAAAATAAAAAAAATTTTAAAAAGATATACATTCATCCTTTATGTTTCAACTTAAACATTAAAACATTATTTCCTCAGCCTTTTTCTTAGGGAACCTAATCCCAGGTCTAGGTTAAGTCCACCTATTATATCACCCTGTGCTTCTACATAGTTCATCTATCTTTGCTCCAATCTGTACGCTCTTCATAAAGACAATGACTGATTTTTGTTCACTGTCTATGTATTTTGCCACTGTTGCAGGTGAATGGAGGAAAATTTTCCTAAATAGGATTTGGATTTTCTTTAACCAAATTAATTTTCACTTACCTACATTCAAACATGTCTGTCATTCCTGCTAGTCATAAAGTTTTACATAAATATTCCTACATTTAAATCCCTTGGCTTGGAATTCTTGAGCCAAGACAGAACTTTGTTTTACAAACTTGCAAGATTCTTCTGCATATTGAACTTTCCAGACCACTTATAAAAATATTAATGTACTGGCTCTTTTTCAGATTAATGACCTATTTAGACTTCTAGTGTCCAAGAATTGCCTGTTCATATTCATCTTTTTCTTTCTGAGTCCCATGATGATTATTTGATGAATTATATTTTGTATAGCCTCCACATGCATTTTTCTCTTTTGTTCACTTCCTTACCATTTTGCTTCACTTTTTTTTTTTACTGCTTCCTTTGTGTCTTTCCCATTCCTTTCCCTTTGTTTTCTCCTTGACTTCCTAGTATTGGCCATTGTGGGCATTGTTGAGCATTTTCAGTGGAAAGAATCAGGAAAAAAAGTGCTAAATCTTAGTATAGTTAATATTTGATACCATCAAAGAGAAGTAAGAAATGTGTTTAAAAACACAAATTAGTAGTTTTATATAACTTAATAATAAATTGAACAGATAATTTTTGTAATAAAAAAAATTTTAGTTTTTCTTCATGCACAGTTTCATTTAAAGGCATCAGTATTCCTAAGGGTAATTATTTGCCAAAAAAAAAAAATTAGTTAGGCCACAGTGTGTGACAATAAAGAGTGTTTATAAAGCCCTCATAATAAGAAGAAGTTACCTTTTTCTGCTTATGTTCAGGAAGAACTAGTGTTAGAAAACAGCCTTCTTCACTGTTGGCAAGGTGGAGTGTATATGCAGTAAATAGAAAATAATTATTATTTCACTCAGTAAGATAAGGGGCTGGAGGGTGGAGAAACTGGCATAAGATGGAATAGTTGTCAGTTGTACTTTATAAATATACAAAAGTTCTTTATAACAGTTTTTGTGGCTTATAATTCTAAAGGTGAATTTAAACCATATATTCTCATTCATTGAGATTCTTTTCCCTAATACTTAAGTTACCAACTTGGTACCAGTTTGTTTTATTTTAGATGATTGTCTTTTTCCTCTTGCCCTTTTTAAATTAGGGGGACTACAGGCCATTGCAGAATTATTGCAAGTGGACTGTGAAATGTATGGGCTTACTAATGACCACTACAGTATTACACTAAGACGATATGCTGGAATGGCTTTGACAAACTTGACTTTCGGAGATGTAGCCAACAAGGTATGTTTTTATAACATATATTTCTTAAGATAGCTCAGGTATGAGTTAATTTACTTTCATAAAAACACATTTTACTGATTTTCTTGTCACTCTCCTCATTAAACGATGACTGATAAAAACCTGTGCTTCACTTTCGCTTGTCTTTACTCATTTGGTTGTCTTAAGCCTAAACAAAGGCAAAGGTACATCTAAAGATGGAACACAGTAGTGAATTTATGTAATTGCATTAAAAACACTGTTCATACGAATATACTTGTAGGGATCATTTCTGTGATCCATTACTAGAGAATTTTGTCTGACTGTGTAGAATTAAAAAATAAAAGATAAAACACTTCCTAGGAATGGGATTTAAAATCTGAAAATTCTTACGACCAAGGCAAGTGTTACACACACATTGATTCCATTCAAATAAGAGGCTTTACTCTAAAACCTGTTGCTTATCATTTCTCACCACTTATTCACTTTATTTCTCTAGTTTGGCAAAGGAAGAACAGATAGCAAAGAATTAAGATAATATTTGTCTTTTATTTAGGTAATCTTATTCTAGATTTTTTATGAGCAAAATATCAGTTATGATTAAAACAAAATAATGAAAACTGAATTAGACATTTAATAGCCAGAAATAAAGCTTGGCTTCAAGTTGTCTTGTTGATGATCCTCTGTTCTGTATCTAATTTACAGGCTACGCTATGCTCTATGAAAGGCTGCATGAGAGCACTTGTGGCCCAACTAAAATCTGAAAGTGAAGACTTACAGCAGGTACTATTTAGAATTTCAACTGTTTTTCTCTCTTTTTCTTTGAGGCAGGGTCTCACTCTGTCACCCAGGCTAGAGGGCAGTGGTGCAATCTCAGCTCACTGCAACCTCTGCCTCCAGGGTTCAAGCAATCCTCCCACTTCAGCCTCTCAAGGCTGGGCTGACAGGTGCACGCCACCATGCCAAACGAATTTTTGTATTTTTTGTAGAGACAGGGTTTCACCACTCCTAGGCTCAAGCAATCTGCCCACCTTAACATCTCAAAGTGCTGGGATTTACAGGCGTGTGCCACCACTCCCAACTAATATCCTGATTTAGATTGTTGCTCAGTATTTAGTATCTCATGTATAAAAGATAGTTCCATTAACACTAGAAAAAGAAAAATAATTATGTTGTAGTTATACTGTAGGAAATCTTTTTGGCACTGTAGTAGCATTTAGGAGGAATTTAAAAAAGAAAAAAAAAAAGTAAAGAAAAAAAAAAACAGGATCTCCCTCTCTTGCCCAGGCTGGAGTGCAGTGGTGCAATTATGGCTCATAGTAACCTTAAGCTCCTGGGATCCTCCTGCCTCAGCCTCCCAAGTAGGTAGGACTACTGCAGGTGCATGCCACCATGCCCAGCTAATTTTTAAAAAGTTTTTGTAGAGACAGTGTCTCACTGTGTTACCCAGGAAGGTCCTGAGCTCCTGGTCTCAGGAGATCCTCCTGCCTCAGCCTCCCAAAGTGATAGGATTACAGGCATGAGTCACCACGGCTTGCCAGAATTTCTTTCTTAATAGATTTCTGTTCTTACCTCTAGCATTAAAAACGAAAAAGCAACTAGTGTGAATGATTTTATGTAAAAATTAATCTAAAATTGATTAATTTGCAGGTTATTGCAAGTGTTTTGCGGAATTTGTCTTGGCGAGCAGATGTAAATAGTAAAAAGACGTTGCGGGAAGTCGGAAGTGTGAAAGCATTGATGGAATGTGCTTTAGAAGTTAAAAAGGTACCTTTGAAAACATTTAGTACTATAATATGAATTTCATGTTTGGCTTTTTTTTTTTGGTGCCTTCTTTTAGCCATGAGATTCCCTAGTTTCTTACCTGTGTATTATTTAGTACTATAATATGGATTTCATGTTTGGCTTTTTTTGCTGCCTACTTTTAGCCATGAGATTCCCTAATTTCTTTTTTTTTTTTTTTTTTGGAGACGGGATCTCATTCTGTTGCCCAGGGTGGAGTGCGGTGGCCTGATCTTGGCTCACTGCAACTTCTGCCTCCCACGTTCAAGTGATTCTCCTGCCTCAGCCTCCTGAGTAGCTGGGATTACAGGCGCACGCCACCACTCCCAGCTAATTGTATTTTTAGTAGAGATGGGGTTTCACCATATTGGTAAGGCTGGTCTCAAACTACTCCTGACCTTGTGGTCCGCCCACCTCAGCCTCCCAAAGTGCTGGGATTACTGGCACAAGCCACCATGCCTGGCCTAGATTTCCTAATTTCTTACCTGTTTATCTCACCAGTCCATAGTTTTAGAGTACCACAAACTCCTAAAGTACTAAGATAGAAAAGATTATACAAGGGAATTTAATGTATATCAGGGTTTCTCAGCCTCAGCACTATAGACATTTTTGACCAGATAATTCTTCGTTTTGCTGGGGCTGACTTGTGCATTGTAGATTGTTTAGCAGCATCCCTGGCCTTTGGCAACTGGCTACCAATATACCCTCCCCCTAGTTAGGCTAATCAAAATTGCCTCCAGATATTGTCAGATGTCCCTGGGAGGGAGGAAGGACAATGTCACCACTAGTTAAGAATCACTGGTATAAGTGTTACCTTTGTGCTCTCCAAATCTCAATCCCCTCAAATTTTGATGGTCAACTTATCAAGAGGTGATCAGAGCCAAGGGTGAGGAATCGTCAAATAATAATTTGTTTACAGAAGGAAATATCTCCAGGCAGTCCATCTGCTTCAGAAACTAGGCTAAATTTAAAAAGAAAAAAAAAAAGTAAACTTGAAATCTGAGAGGGACCAAGCAAGTTGTCTTAGCTACTCTAGGTTTCCTTTCACCCAGCTAGTCCTCCTACACCCACAGCCTACATGTTCTTCAAAACTTTCCTTTTCAGAGAAGGCAAAAGGTTTGTTTTTTGTTGGTTTAGTTATGCATTTTTGGTAAAGTATTTTATTCTTGGAAAACCCTTGAAAATTTATTGGATAGAAAAGCATTCAGCTAAATTATTAGTTATAAAGATGATATTCAAATATGCTAAGCATCTGCATAAAAATACCTGTAACACTGTTGAATGGATAGAAGACATTTCAGAAAAGAACATGGCCAATAAACCCTTGAAAAGATACTTAATATCATTAATCATCAGGGAATGCAAATTAAAACTACAACGAGATACCATTATGCATATCATATTGGTTAAAATTTAAGAGATTGACCATGCATTTTCAAGGATGTTGAGCAGCTGGAAATCATGTATTCTGCTAGTGGGAGTGTAAAATGGTATAATCACTTTGGAGAACATTTGGCAGTGTTTTTAAATTAAACACACCTACCATATGACCCAGCCATTCCACTTCTAAGTATTTACCCAAGAGGAACAAAAACTTATGCTGTCATGAAGACTTACACACAAATATCCACAATAATTTATTTATGATAGCCAAAAACTAGAAATAACTATGTCAGCAGGTGAATGGTAAGCATATTGTGGAATATTTGTACAAAGTAATATGACTCGACTGTGAAAAAGAATAACTATTGATACATGCAGTAATCTGTAGTGACAGAAAACAGATTAGTGGTGGCCTGGGGTTGGGAGTGGAAGGGAAGGGGAAGATTACGAGAGGTTACTAGGAAACTTTTGGGGATGATATAAATGTTTGTTATCTTGATTGGACTGGCGGTTTTATGGGTGTATACATGCATGAAAAATTATCAAATTGTAAACTTGAAATGTGTGCAGTTTATTCATCAATTATATTTCAATAAAGTTCAAAAAAATTAGTGCTTGCACACTTAAGTACTCCTAATCTAATAACCCTGTGCAGTTTCAGAAAGATTTAATGTGTGTGTGTATTATGAGAATTTGCACTGCTGCTAACTGGTTCATGACTTAATTCTCTCTCAAGGACCTAAACTCTTCTATAATTTTTTTTTTGAGATGGAGTCTTGCTCTGCCACCAGGCTAGAGTGCAGTGGCAGGATCTTGGCTAACTGCAACCTCTGACTCCCTGGTTCAAGTGATTCTCCTGCCTCAGCCTCCCAAGTAGCTGGAATTATAGGCATGCACCACCACGCCCAGCTAGTTTTTGTATTTTTAGTAGAGACGGGGTTTCACCATGTTGGCCAGGATGATCTCCATCTCTTGACCTCGTGATCTGCCTGCCCTGGCCTCCCAAAGTGCTGGGATTACAGGGGGGATATAATGCATGGTCAGTCTTCGAAAAACTAGCCATCAGAAATGTATAATACCCAGTTCTGATTTGGGCCCAATTCTGATTAGCAGTGTTAGAATTTATTTATTTTTCCCTCTTTTTCTACATTTAGTGCAGCAGTCATGAACATTCTTTTTCTGTTTTTCATTCAACATCACTTCCATCTCAACTTCAGCTACTAATGAGCAAGAGAATCAGAACTACCTTCTAGCTCTCCTGCGTGTTCTGCATCACTTTAACTCACTCAGAGCTCTTACTCTAGAGCCTTTCCTTGACCAGCACTCTGTGCTCCGTTCACTTAAAGCTGTTGGTCCCTTACTCTTGTCTTCTACATCTTCTCTACTGGATCCTTCTTTTTTGTTTCAGCTCTCTAGAAGAAGCCCAATATTTTGAAAACAAAAATTTTCTGTGACTTCCTCTGTTACAGTGTTTCTCTTTTCCAGTAACAACCAAAACCCTGAACAAGTCACTTGCTTCATTTCTAAACTGGCTGTACTATCTTGAATTCCTCCTAATTTTGCTTCTGATACAACCCTTCTCCTTGATCATAGAGTCTAGATTTGTAGATTTAAGTTTTTCTATTCTACCTTCACCTGTATTTTATACTTTTTGGTCACTCACTTTTACTGTTACTACTTATATTAATAACCTCTAATTTATTTTGTGTCTTCTAATTCGAACTATAAAAACATTTTTGAAACAAAACCCCTGGCCCTTGACATGTAGCCCCACAGAGAGGAACTTTTGTATTTTTCTACCTTCAACTCTCAACTCTGGGCCAGTTGCAGCTTAATTCAGTCCTTTAAATTCTTGCTTTTTTTTGTTCTCGGGGTACTTGGAGTGTCCCACCTTTATCTCAGTCACATGTAATTAAAATTGGGCTCATCTTGATTGATGTGAGAAGGATAAAAGCACTTCTTGCATAAAAGCACCTTCTATCTGCCTCCTATCACTTATCTGACAAATTATGTCTAAACCTGCTTCTAGATTGTTTTGTTCACTTAATTTCTTGATGAAGAGAATAAAGTAGCTCACTATCTATTGGGTTAGACCCAAAATGTTTGCTGTGACATTCAAGGCCTGGCTTTTGTCTCTCTGAACTTATTTTTCACTGTTCCCCATCATGGACTGTGATCTCCTTTGCGTCTTCTTTCTGGGTCTTCAGTGCTCCGGCACTGATTCTCACTTCCCTGCCTTTCCTCATTCTACTTCCCCTGCCAGCAGCAACTGGCTTCTCGTCTCTCTGAATGTACAGGTCTTATCCTCCTAAACAGCTGTTCTCCTCCATGAAATATTTGATTGGTTTGATTAAATTCAGGCTGTAATAATTTTTCCTTTGGAGCATTTGTTTCATGTATGTTTTTGTATCTTTTTTTCCCCCAAAGCAAATTGCTAGCACCTTCAATCACAGGTATCAGTTTGCTATGTTTGTATCCTCTGGAGTGCCTCTCATTTGCAGTAGGCACAGAGTTGATTTCTAATTAATGTTTGTTTCCTGATGGATATATAGTAAGAAGACAGATTGACATCACCATCATGGCAAGTTGTGGGTTTGGGGTTTTTTGGGGGATTTTTTTGTTTTTTTTGGTTGTGGTTTTGCTTTTGCTTTTTTGAGACAAGGCCACACAGCCTTGACTCCCTGGGCTCAAGCTATCCTCCCACCTCAGACTCTCAAGTAGCTGGATCTGTAGGTGTGCACCACCATGCCTGGCAGATTTTTTTTTTTTTTTTTTGAGACCGAGTCTTACTCTGTCACCCAGGCTGGAGTACAGTTGCACAATCTCGGCTCACTGCAACCTCTGCCTCCCTGATTCAAGCGATTCCCCTGCCTCACCCTCCCAGGTAGCTAGGATTACAGGCACCCACCACCACACCTGGCTAATTTTTTGTATTTTAGCAGAGATGGGGTTTCACCATGTTGGTCAGGATGGTCTCGATCGCCTGACCTCGTGATCCGCCCACCTTGGCCTCCCAAAGTACTGGGATTACAGGCATGAGCCATTGCGCCTGGCCGCCTGGCTACTTTTTATGTTTTTTGTAGAGATTGGGTATTGCCATGTTGTCCAGGCTGGTTTTTAACTCCTAGGCTTAAGCGATCCTCCCACCTCAGCCTCCCAAAGTTCTGGGCCTGAAGGCATAGAGCCATCGCACCCAGCACATGGCAAGTTTTGACCAAATACCTTTAATTGTGTATCAAAGTGTTTCTGTGGCAATTACAATTTGACAGTTGACTTTGATAATCGTATGTTAGGGAGTTCCAGGTTTTCGTAATTTGTTATGTGGGGAATTTTAAGAAATTATAGCTTTTCTAGTACCCTTTATTGTTTTTATAAATTACATTGTTAATTTTGAAGCAACCACATATATATAATGCTTTTTATATAAACAGAATATTGTATATACGACACTGCAACTCGCTCTTGTCATTTAATAATACTTCTAAGATATCTTTCCATATCTATGCATGGTTTACAGAATTTTTTAAATCGGCTTTCTTTTTTTTTTTTTGAGACAGGGTCTCACTCTGTCAACCAGGCTTGAGTGCAGTGGCGCAATCATGGCTTACTGCAGCCTTGACCTCCCAGGCTCAAGTGATCCTCCCAAGTAGCTGTGACTACAGGCACGTGTCACCATACCCAGCTAATTTTTTTTGTATTTTTTGTACAGACGGGATTTCACCATGTTGCCCAGGCTGGTCTCAAACTCCTAAACTCCGAATCACACCACTCAGCCTTCCAAAGTGCTGGGGTTACAGGCAATGAGCCACCACGCCCGGCCTTTTTTGGTTTTTTTGTTTTTGTTTTTTTGAGACAGAGTTTCACTCTGTCACCCAGGCTGGAGTGCAATGGTGTAATCTTGGCTCACTGCAATCTTTGCCTCCCAGGTTCAAGCAATTCTCCCACCTCAGCCTCCCAAGTAGCTGGGATTACAGGCACCCACCATCATGCCCAGCTATTTTTTTTTTTTTTTGTATTTTTGTAGAGACGGGGTTTTACCACTTTGGCAAGGCTGGTTTTGAACTCCTGACCTCAGATGATCCACCCGTCAGCCTCCCAAAGTGCTGGGATTACAGGCATGAGCCACTGTGCCCGGCCACATGCTGGGCCTTAATCCACTTCCTATTCACATTTTTTGTCTTTATTTCAAGCAACCCCAGCCTGGGAATAACCCACATTCTATTCTGAAAATGTTTTCTTTTCATAATGCACATCAGTTGTGCTTCATATTCTAAGATGTGTGTACTATCTAAACACTTAGAATAAAGTTTATAAAAGTCATTAGTTAAATATTGTGTTCTGCTTGTTTTATAGAGCTATCACTGATATAAATACTATTTGATATTTTATGAACATTTTTCTAAATGGAAAGTTATTAATTTACCAGTGAGGGGCGGGCAATAGGATAGATTAAAAAATAGCTTTTATTCAATATCAGTAACATAGAAGTTAATGAGAGACAAATTCCAACTCTAATTAGATGACCCATATTCTGTTTCTTACTAGGAATCAACCCTCAAAAGCGTATTGAGTGCCTTATGGAATTTGTCAGCACATTGCACTGAGAATAAAGCTGATATATGTGCTGTAGATGGTGCACTTGCATTTTTGGTTGGCACTCTTACTTACCGGAGCCAGACAAACACTTTAGCCATTATTGAAAGTGGAGGTGGGATATTACGGAATGTGTCCAGCTTGATAGCTACAAATGAGGACCACAGGTATATATAGAGTTTTATATTACTTTTAAAGTACAGAGTTCATACTCTCAAAAAGACCTAATTGTAAGCAATGTTTTACATAATCATGAAAGTTTTAAGCCAAAATATATTTATTATTGTGAAAAGATAACTACTCTTAGTTTAACTCATTAGTGTACTTAATGTAATAACAGTTTATAGTATTATAAAGGAGACTAAATTAAGCAAATGATAGTTGAGAGGTGTAGCCCATATGTGGAGGAAAAAATAGTCACAAATATTGGAACAAAATAATCCATTTCTATCAGTATAGTATAAAAGAATGTGAAAACAAAATTTAAAACAAGACAAAAACTATGAGCATGATCCAGAGAATATAAAGGTTCACATTTTTCTAATGATGTCTTAGTATCAATAATAATAATTTTTTTTTTTTTTTTTTTTTTTTTTTGAGACGGGGTCTCACTCTATCGCCCAGGCTGGAGGGCAGTGTTGCAATCTTGGCTCGCTGCAACCTCCACCTCCTGGGTTCAAGTGATTCTCCCACCTCAGCTTCCCAACTAGCTGGGACTACAGATGCACACCACTACACCCGGCTAGTTTTTCTATTTTTTGGTAGAGATGAGGTTTCACCACGTTGTCCTGCTGCTCTTGAACTCCTGGCCTCCAGTGACCCACCCATCTCAGGCTCCCTAAGTGCTGGGATTACAGGCGTGAGCCACTGCGCCCGGCCAGTAAATAATATTATTTAACTAACAGCCATTCATCCAATCTGCTAGAGTTGCAAAACCTAAAAGAGTGCCTCAGATGCAGGGCACACATTTTCAGAACTCGGATTCTGTATTATGTCAACAAAAATACAACTGTCTTTTTTTTTCTTTCTTTCTTTCTTTTTTTTTGAGATGAAGTCTCACTCTGTTGCCCAGGGTAGAGTGCAGTGGCACAATCTCTGCTCACTGCAACCTCTGCCTTTGGAGTTCAAGTGATTCTCCTGCCTCGGCCTCCCAAGTAGCTGGGATTACAGGTAGCCCCCACCATGCCTGGCAAATTTTTAGTAGAGATGAGGCTTCACCATGTTGGCCAGGCTGGCCTTGAACTCCTGACCTTAGGTGATCCGCCCGCCTCGGCCTCCAAAAGTGCTGGGATTGTAGGCATGGGCTACTGCGCCTGGCCAAAAATATGTTTTTTTAATAGCTTATTCATTTTTTAAATCTGTGATGCAGAAACTACAAGCCTAGTCTCCCTTTCTGCTCTGCAGAGAAGATTTCTTAAGTCCTGTAACTACTGGACTGCTAAGAGAAGACCACCATGTTAAAGCTTATTGTGTACCCTTGCCAGTCCATTTTAAAGCCCACTAAAGCTGAATATGCTGTCATTAATCTTCAGTTTGCCTGCATTAAACAAGCTGTTGCTCTTTCATGTCCAGAGTTCATTATGCTGATCCTCACGCCTTGTTTTTATATGCCTTAAATGTTTTGAAAGCTTTAATTTACTTTATTTTTAAAAAATAATAAGCACACAGTCTGCCAAAGAGCACTTTTTCTTTTCTTTTTTTCTTTTTTTTTTTTTTTTTGAGATGGAGTCTCACTCTGTTGTCCAGGCTGGAGTGCAGTGGTGTGATCTCGGCTCACTGCAACCTCCACCTCCCAAGTGATTCTCCTGGCTCAGCCTCCTGAGTAGCTGGGACTATAGGCATGCACCACCACACCCAGCTAATTTTTGTATTTTTAGTAGAGACAGGGTTTCACCATGTTGGCCAGGCTGGCCTCGATCTCCTAACCTCAGGTGATCCACCCTCCTCAGCCTCCCAAAGTGCTGGGAGGCATGAGCCACCGTGTCCGGCCAAGAGCACTTGTAAGAGGGATGGCAGTATCACACAATCAAGCCAAAAAATACAGAGATTACTCTGAAAAGTAAGTGTGCTAATCTAAGAGCTTATAATGTGCACTGACTGAAGAAAGATCTTTAATCAATTCTATCTACCTCTTCCAAGATACATCAGTATCAGAGTGGCACCCAACCATAGATTAAATTACCACAAAATTCCTATTCAACATAGGATTTCATGATATATTGATAGTTTTTAAATTGGGAAACTGTTATATGAATAGAGTAAATGTATGTGCCCCACCCCCTGCAAATGTTTTAAGCTATTGGGTCAGAATAGGAAATGTAGAATTGACAAAAATAACACCTTTACTTTTTTTAGTGTGACAGATTAGTATTTTAAAACAGTAAACATTACATGAAATAAGAAAGAACAGAAGGAGATGTGGAATACTTGGAATTTATAGGATAATTGGTACAATCATATTATGCCTATTGTTTTCTATCCTTTTATTTGTTGTTACTGGATACACATTTTGACCTTAATTTTATGATCTCTTGATTTTATTTCAGGCAAATTCTAAGAGAGAACAACTGTCTACAGACTTTATTACAACACTTAAAATCTCATAGTTTGACAATAGTCAGTAATGCTTGTGGAACTTTGTGGAATCTCTCAGCAAGAAATCCTAAAGACCAGGAAGCATTATGGGACATGGGGGCAGTTAGCATGCTCAAGAACCTCATTCATTCAAAGCACAAAATGATTGCTATGGGAAGTGCTGCAGCTTTAAGGAATCTCATGGCAAATAGGCCTGCGAAGTACAAGGATGCCAATATTATGTCTCCTGGCTCAAGCTTGCCATCTCTTCATGTTAGGAAACAAAAAGCCCTAGAAGCAGAATTAGATGCTCAGCATTTGTCAGAAACTTTTGACAATATAGACAATTTAAGTCCCAAGGCATCTCATCGTAGTAAGCAAAGACACAAGCAAAGTCTCTATGGTGATTATGTTTTTGACACCAATCGACATGATGATAATAGGTCAGACAATTTTAATGCTGGCAACATGACTGTCCTTTCACCATATTTGAATACTACAGTGTTACCCAGCTCCTCTTCATCAAGAGGAAGCTTAGATAGTTCTCGTTCTGAAAAAGATAGAAGTTTGGAGAGAGAACGAGGAATTGGTCTAGGCAACTACCATCCAGCAACAGAAAATCCAGGAACCTCTTCAAAGCGAGGTTTGCAGATCTCCACCACTGCAGCCCAGATTGCCAAAGTCATGGAAGAAGTGTCAGCCATTCATACCTCTCAGGAAGACAGGAGTTCTGGGTCTACCACTGAATTACATTGTGTGACAGATGAGAGAAATGCACTTAGGAGAAGCTCTGCTGCCCATACACATTCAAACACTTACAATTTCACTAAGTCAGAAAATTCAAATAGGACATGTTCTATGCCTTATGCCAAATTAGAATACAAGAGATCTTCAAATGATAGTTTAAATAGTGTCAGTAGTAGTGATGGTTATGGTAAAAGAGGTCAAATGAAACCGTCAATTGAATCCTATTCTGAAGATGATGAAAGTAAGTTTTGCAGTTATGGTCAATACCCAGCCGACCTAGCCCATAAAATACATAGTGCAAATCATATGGATGATAATGATGGAGAACTAGATACACCAATAAATTATAGTCTTAAATATTCAGATGAGCAGTTGAACTCTGGAAGGCAAAGTCCTTCACAGAATGAAAGATGGGCAAGACCCAAACACATAATAGAAGATGAAATAAAACAAAGTGAGCAAAGACAATCAAGGAGTCAAAGTACAACTTATGCTGTTTATACTGAGAGCACTGATGATAAACACCTCAAGTTCCAACCACATTTTGGACAGCAGGAATGTGTTTCTCCATACAGGTCACGGGGAGCCAACGGTTCAGAAACAAATCGAGTGGGTTCTAATCATGGAATTAATCAAAATGTAAGCCAGTCTTTGTGTCAAGAAGATGACTATGAAGATGATAAGCCTACCAACTATAGTGAACGTTACTCTGAAGAAGAACAGCATGAAGAAGAAGAGAGACCAACAAATTATAGCATAAAATACAATGAAGAGAAACATCATGTGGATCAGCCTATTGATTATAGTTTAAAATATGCCACAGATATTCCTTCGTCACAGAAACAGTCATTTTCATTCTCAAAGAGTTCATCTGGACAAAGCACTAAAACTGAACATATCTCTTCAAGCAGTGAGAATACGTCCACACCTTCATCTAATGCCAAGAGGCCGAATCAGCTCCATCCAAGTTCGGCACAGAGTAGAAGTGGTCAGACTCAAAAGGCTGCCACTTGCAAAGTTTCTTCTATTAACCAAGAAACAATACAGACTTATTGTGTAGAAGATACTCCAATATGTTTTTCAAGATGTAGTTCATTATCATCTTTGTCATCAGCTGAAGATGAAATAGGATGTGATCAGACGACACAGGAAGCAGATTCTGCTAATACCCTGCAAATAGCAGAAATAAAAGACAAGATTGGAACTAGGTCAACTGAAGACCCTGTAAGCGAAGTTCCAGCAGTGTCGCAGCACACTAGAACCAAACCCAGCAGACTGCAGGGTTCTAGTTTATCTTCAGAATCAACCAGGCACAAAGCTGTTGAATTTTCTTCAGGAGCAAAATCTCCCTCCAAAAGTGGTGCTCAGACACCCAAAAGTCCACCTGAACACTATGTTCAGGAGACTCCACTTATGTTTAGCAGATGTACTTCCGTCAGTTCACTTGATAGTTTTGAGAGTCGTTCGATTGCCAGCTCCGTTCAGAGTGAACCATGCAGTGGAATGGTAAGTGGCATTATAAGCCCCAGTGATCTTCCAGATAGCCCTGGACAAACCATGCCACCAAGCAGAAGTAAAACCCCTCCACCACCTCCTCAAACAGCCCAAACCAAGCGAGAAGTACCTAAAAATAAAACACCTACTGCCGAAAAGAGAGAGAGTGGACCTAAGCAAGCTGCAGTAAATGCTGCAGTTCAGAGGGTCCAGGTTCTTCCAGATGCTGATACTTTATTACACTTTGCCACGGAAAGTACTCCAGATGGATTTTCTTGTTCATCTAGCCTGAGTGCTCTGAGCCTTGATGAGCCATTTATACAGAAAGATGTGGAATTAAGAATAATGCCTCCAGTTCAGGAAAATGACAATGGGAATGAAACAGAATCAGAGCAACCTAAAGAATCAAATGAAAACCAAGAGAAAGAGGCAGAAAAAACTATTGATTCTGAAAAGGACCTATTAGATGATTCAGATGATGATGATATTGAAATACTAGAAGAATGTATTATTTCTGCCATGCCAACAAAGTCATCACGTAAAGCAAAAAAGCCAGCCCAGACTGCTTCAAAATTACCTCCACCTGTGGCAAGGAAACCAAGTCAGCTGCCTGTGTACAAACTTCTACCATCACAAAACAGGTTGCAACCCCAAAAGCATGTTAGTTTTACACCGGGAGATGATATGCCACGAGTATATTGTGTAGAAGGGACACCTATAAACTTTTCCACAGCTACATCTCTAAGTGATCTAACAATAGAATCCCCTCCAAATGAGTTAGCTGCTGGAGAAGGAGTTAGAGCAGGGGCACAGTCAGGTGAATTTGAAAAACGAGATACCATTCCTACAGAAGGCAGAAGTACAGATGAGGCTCAAGGAGGAAAAACCTCATCTGTAACCATACCTGAATTGGATGATAATAAAGCAGAGGAAGGTGATATTCTTGCAGAATGCATTAATTCTGCTATGCCCAAAGGGAAAAGTCACAAGCCTTTCCGTGTGAAAAAGATAATGGACCAGGTCCAGCAAGCATCTGCGTCCTCTTCTGCAACCAACAAAAATCAGTTAGATGGTAAGAAAAAGAAACCAACTTCACCAGTAAAACCTATACCACAAAATACTGAATATCGGACACGTATAAGAAAAAATGCAGACTCAAAAAATAATTTAAATGCTGAGAGACTTTTCTCAGACAACAAAGATTCAAAGAAACAGAATTTGAAAAATAATTCCAAGGACTTCAATGATAAGCTCCCAAATAATGAAGATAGAGTCAGAGGAAGTTTTGCTTTTGATTCACCTCATCATTACACACCTATTGAAGGAACTCCTTACTGTTTTTCACGAAATGATTCTTTGAGTTCTCTAGATTTTGATGATGATGATGTTGACCTTTCCAGGGAAAAGGCTGAATTAAGAAAGGCGAAAGAAAATAAGGAATCAGAAGCTAAAGTTACCAGCCACACAGATCTAACCTCCAACCAACAATCAGCTAGTAAGACACAAGCTATTGCAAAGCATCCAATAAATCGAGGTCAGCTTAAACCCATACTGCAGAAGCAATCCACTTTTCCCCAGTCATCCAAAGACATACCAGACAGAGGGGCAGCAACTGATGAAAAATTACAGAATTTTGCTATTGAAAATACTCCAGTTTGCTTTTCTCATAATTCCTCTCTGAGTTCTCTCAGTGACATTGACCAAGAAAACAACAACAATAAAGAAAATGAACCTATCAAAGAGACTGAGCCCCCTGATTCACAGGGAGAACCAAGTAAACCTCAAGCATCAGGCTATGCTCCAAAATCGTTTCATGTTGAAGATACCCCAGTTTGTTTCTCAAGAAACAGTTCTCTCAGTTCTCTTAGTATTGACTCTGAAGATGACCTGTTGCAGGAATGTATAAGCTCCGCAATGCCAAAAAAGAAAAAGCCTTCAAGACTTAAGGGTGATAATGAAAAACATAGTCCCAGAAATATGGGTGGCATGTTAGCTGAAGATCTGACACTTGATTTAAAAGATATACAGAGACCAGATTCAGAACATGGTTTATCCCCTGATTCAGAAAATTTTGATTGGAAAGCTATTCAGGAAGGTGCAAATTCCATAGTAAGTAGTTTACATCAAGCTGCTGCTGCTGCATGTTTATCTAGACAAGCTTCATCTGATTCAGATTCCATCCTTTCCCTGAAATCAGGAATCTCTCTGGGATCACCGTTTCATCTTACACCTGATCAAGAAGAAAAACCCTTTACGAGTAATAAAGGCCCACGAATTCTAAAACCGGGGGAGAAAAGTACATTGGAAACTAAAAAGATAGAATCTGAAAGTAAAGGAATCAAAGGAGGAAAAAAAGTTTATAAAAGTTTGATTACTGGAAAAGTTCGATCTAATTCAGAAATTTCAGGCCAAATGAAACAGCCCCTTCAAGCAAACATGCCTTCAATCTCTCGAGGCAGGACAATGATTCATATTCCAGGAGTTCGAAATAGCTCCTCAAGTACAAGTCCTGTTTCTAAAAAAGGCCCACCCCTTAAGACTCCAGCCTCCAAAAGCCCTAGTGAAGGTCAAACAGCCACCACTTCTCCTAGAGGAGCCAAGCCATCTGTGAAATCAGAATTAAGCCCTGTTGCCAGGCAGACATCTCAAATAGGTGGGTCAAGTAAAGCACCTTCTAGATCAGGATCTAGAGATTCGACCCCTTCAAGACCTGCCCAGCAACCATTAAGTAGACCTATACAGTCTCCTGGCCGAAACTCAATTTCCCCTGGTAGAAATGGAATAAGTCCTCCTAACAAATTATCTCAGCTTCCAAGGACATCATCTCCTAGTACTGCTTCAACTAAGTCCTCAGGTTCTGGAAAAATGTCGTATACATCTCCAGGCAGACAGATGAGCCAACAGAACCTTACCAAACAAACAGGTTTATCCAAGAACGCCAGTAGTATTCCAAGAAGTGAGTCTGCCTCCAAAGGACTAAATCAGGTGAATAATGGTAATGGAGCCAATAAAAAGGTAGAACTTTCTAGAATGTCTTCAACTAAATCAAGTGGAAGTGAATCTGATAGATCAGAAAGACCTGTATTAGTACGCCAGTCAACTTTCATCAAAGAAGCTCCAAGCCCAACCTTAAGAAGAAAATTGGAGGAATCTGCTTCATTTGAATCCCTTTCTCCATCGTCTAGACCGGCTTCTCCCACTAGGTCCCAGGCACAAACTCCAGTTTTAAGTCCTTCCCTTCCTGATATGTCTTTATCCACACATTCATCTGTTCAGGCTGGTGGATGGCGAAAACTACCCCCTAATCTCAGTCCCACTATAGAGTATAATGATGGAAGACCAGCAAAGCGCCATGATATTGCACGGTCTCATTCTGAAAGTCCTTCTAGACTTCCGATCAATAGGTCAGGAACCTGGAAACGTGAGCACAGCAAACATTCATCATCCCTTCCTCGAGTAAGCACTTGGAGAAGAACTGGAAGTTCATCTTCAATTCTTTCTGCTTCATCAGAATCCAGTGAAAAAGCAAAAAGTGAGGATGAAAAACATGTGAACTCTATTTCAGGAACCAAACAAAGTAAAGAAAACCAAGTATCCGCAAAAGGAACATGGAGAAAAATAAAAGAAAATGAAATTTCTCCCACAAATAGTACTTCTCAGACCGTTTCCTCAGGTGCTACAAATGGTGCTGAATCAAAGACTCTAATTTATCAAATGGCACCTGCTGTTTCTAAAACAGAGGATGTTTGGGTAAGAATTGAGGACTGTCCCATTAACAATCCTAGATCTGGAAGATCTCCCACAGGTAATACTCCCCCGGTGATTGACAGTGTTTCAGAAAAGGGAAATCCAAACAAAGATTCAAAAGATAATCAGGCAAAACAAAATGTGGGTAATGGCAGTGTTCCCATGCGTACCGTGGGTTTGGAAAATCGCCTGAACTCCTTTATTCAGGTAGATGCCCCTGACCAGAAAGGAACTGAGACAAAACCAGGACAAAATAATCCTGTCCCTGTATCAGAGACTAATGAAAGTTCTATAGTGGAACGTACCCCATTCAGTTCTAGCAGCTCAAGCAAACACAGTTCACCTAGTGGGACTGTTGCTGCCAGAGTGACTCCTTTTAATTACAACCCAAGCCCTAGGAAAAGCAGCGCAGATAGCACTTCAGCTCGGCCGTCTCAGATCCCAACTCCAGTGAATAACAACACAAAGAAGCGAGATTCAAAAACTGACAGCACAGAATCCAGTGGAACCCAAAGTCCTAAGCGTCATTCTGGGTCTTACCTTGTGACATCCGTTTAAAAGAGCAGAAGAATGAAACTAAGAAAATTATATGTTAATTACAACTACTATATAGACATTTTGTTTCAAATGAAACTTTAAAAGACTGAAAAATTTTGTAAATAGGTTTGATTCTTGTTAGAGGGTTTTTGTTCTGGAAGCCATATTTGATAGTATACTTTGTCTTCACTGGTCTTATTTTGGGAGGCACACTTGATGGTTAGGAAAAAAATAGTAAAGCCAAGTATGTTTGTACAGTACGTTTTACATGTATTTAAGTAGCATCCCATCCCAACTTCCTTTAATTATTGCTTGTCTAAAAATAACACTACAGATAGAAAATATGATATATTGCTGTTATCAATCATTTCTAGATTATAAACTGACTAAACTTACATCAGGGAAAAATTGGTATTTATGCAAAAAAAGAAAATGTTTTTGTCCTTGTGAGTCCATCTAACATCATAATTAATCATGTGGCTGTGAAATTCACAGTAATATGGTTCCCGATGAACAAGTTTACCCAGCCTGCTTTGCTTTACTGCATGAATGAAACTGACGGTTCAATTTCAGAAGTAATGATTAACAGTTATGTGGTCACATGATGTGCATAGAGATAGCTACAGTGTAATAATTTACACTATTTTGTGCTCAAAACAAAACAAAAATCTGTGTAACTGTAAAACATTGAATGAAACTATTTTACCTGAACTAGATTTTATCTGAAAGTAGGTAGAATTTTTGCTATGCTGTAATTTGTTGTATATTCTGGTATTTGAGGTGAGATGGCTGCTCTTTTATTAATGAGACATGAATTGTGTCTCAACAGAAACTAAATGAACATTTCAGAATAAATTATTGCTGTATGTAAACTATTACTGAAATTGGTATTTGTTTGAAGGGTCTTGTTTCACACTTGTATTAATAATTGTTTAAAAGGCCTCTTTTAAAAGCTTATATAAATTTTTTTCTTCAGATTCTATGCATTAAGAGTAAAATTCCTCTTACTGTAATAAAAACAATTGAAGAAGACTGTTGCCACTTAACCATTCCATGTGTTGGCACTTAGCCATTCCTGAAATTTCTTTTATGTGATTAGCTCATCTTGATTTTTAATATTTTTCCGCTTAAACTTTTTTTTCTTACTCCACTGGAGCTCAGTAAAAATAAATTCATATAATAGCAATGTAAACAGCCTAGCATAGACTAAGCATTAAACATAATAGGCCCACATAATTTCCTTTTTCTTAATGTTATAGAATTCTGTAGTTGAAATTGATTATTCTTAGACATTGTAGTCTTTTCGAAGCTTTACAATGTTACTGTCTTGCCCCTTCATCTTGTTGCAACGGGGTCTGACATGAACACTTTTTATCACCCTGTATGTTAGAGCAAAATTTCAGCAGTGAAGTATAATCAGCTGTTTGCCATGTTCAGGAAATTCAAATCACATGGAACTTCAAAGGTAGGTTTAATACCATTAGGATATTCAGAAGTATGTTTTAAAATCCCTGCCTGTTAAGGAAACTTTGTTTTTGGTGGGTACAGTTCTGGGGTACGTGTTAAGTGCCCCCTTGTACAATGGAGGGAAGTCCTCCTTCCTGAAGGAAAATAAACTGACACTTATTAACTAAGATAATTTACTTAATATATCTTCCTTGGTTTGTTCTAAAAGATCAAAGGATGACTGTGATGATACATGCACACATATTTGTTGAATAAATGAAAATTTATTTTTAGTGACAGGATTCATACACTATTTGGGGAGGGAAAACCTTTTTAAGCATTGTGGGGCACTCAGAAGAGGAGATAAAAGAGGAGTAAACACACCTAACCTGGTGCCTTGAAAATCACATTAAGTAGTTAATTATCTACCCCTTACCTGTGTTTATAACTTCCAGGTAATGAGAATGATTTTTTTTAAAGCTAAAATGCCAGTAAATAAAGTGCTATGACTTGAGCTAAGGTATTTGACTCCAATGCCTGTACTGTGTCTACTGCACCACTTTGTAAACACTTCAATTTACTATCTTTGAAATGACTGACATTTACATTTTTGCCAAATGTTATCTGAAATTGTCTATGAATACAATCTATTTCTGTTGTTCTCCAAAGCTTCCATAAACAATGGAGATACATGCATATAGGTCATATTGGTTTCCTTTCATTTTCTGACTTTCTATTTCTAACTTTCTGAATTATTTCTTGCCAGTTTTTGCAAACCACTTCAAGTACTTCTATGGAAAGAGATGGGATGTTAGTCAATTAGATAAAATTGCCTTTTAATTCAAATAAGAAAATATAAATGTTGAAAATGAAGAGTTCATTCCACATGCCAGAAAAGTGGAATTTTTGTAGGCAACACTGACTGGGAGAAGGGCCAGTCTACACTACCCATTGAAGTAAAGATTGCTGGATGAGGCCCTCTATTAGAGATAGTGGTTCTGAATTAGTAAAGGGGCAAGTCTCAATTCTAATTATAGATGTTCACAGGGTGCTGCTATAATCGATAGCAGGCCAAATATTCCCAATTTATGCTTGTCTACAAATGGTATACTAAGTCCAGTGTTGGGAATTAGTCAAGAGTTATGATGCCTGTTTGGAGAGGAGTGGGGGAGGGAGAGTTACCTATCGTAAGGCACTTCAAAGGAGTGCGTTGGGATCACCAGGAGTGCTTACCAAGACATAGCTGGGCCATACCCCCAGTTTGATTCAGGAGGTTTGGAATGGGGCCCAAGAACGTGCATATCTAACAAGTTGGAAGGTGAGGCTAATGCTGCTGGTCTGGAGACCACACTTTGAGAATTACTGCCCTAAGTTATCACAGTGAGGCTCCTTGAGTGATTTGCCTTCAGCTCTAGGGATTCCTCCCAACAACTGGACCTTTAATCTGACAAAGTATGCCAACAGATAAACTCTTCTTCCCCTAGGCACAAAATTCAGTATTGAGCCATCCAATCTGATAATGCTTATCTCAACTCCTGACAGCAGACAAACTTAATCAGACATGAATGAACAAGTAATTTTAAAGACAATGATTATATCTGAAGGCTCAGTTAATGTTCCCTTTGAGACTTATTATAAAAAGCAATAACTTCAGCAAAGATCTAATTTGAATTTTCAGTAAGATTAAAAGAGACTATGAAATGGGAACTTTAAAATGAGAAAAGGTTGATTTCAGATGAAAATGTATCCAGTTTTTTAATATACAGTGGAAGTGATCAATAAGCAATTAACAGATTGATATTTAAGGACAACTTTACAAATTACCAGGGTAATGAAAAGGACATAATCAAAGATAAGCCCCATAAGAATCAAATAGCACTGTAAGTACAGTAAAATGTTTCTTAATTAAAATATGGATCATGTTGCCACAAGGTTAATTACATGAAAGGATGAATCTTGCGGAGGATGGGAGCCAGGTGCACAATATCTGAATATATGTTATCACAGGGTTTCTTGGAATCTAAGGAAAAAAGCAGAGCACCAGAAATGTAAAAAGTAAATTGCCCATAGCTAAAGAAACATCTGAATAGTCAGATCATTAAAATTTATGAAATAATTATTTTTCAAAAGTCAACGTGGCTGAAATAGAGTATTTTTTTTTCCTTTCTAATAAGCATATTTTCCTCGTATTACGCAGACTTAAAATTTAAAAATTACTTTGTAATGTTGAAACCTATAGATTATGGCTCCTGTAAACCCCAGGTCATTTTTCTGCCATTCTTATAACTCTGTCTATGATCTATAAAAGTATATTCTGCTTTTTGTTAGGCCATTGATGCTTTTTTCAACCTGTACGTTCTATGTATATAGTATTGTTTTTGGTGCTAAATACACTTTCTTTTCTCTGATATTCAGGATAATTCTTTCTCTACATTGTGACTATCCACTTATTTTCTTTAAGTAATACGGTTTTTTAATTAAAAATATTCAACATAATGTATGCAATTGAATATAAAGCAACATTAGTGAGAAATAATTATTGAAAGAAATGCCAAACATTAACCGCCCTACCTACACCACCTTTTGGAATCCAAACCCTTAGCCTCATTGATTGGTCATTGAACTACGTAAGCAGTCTTTCTCCCTGACCTTGGCTATTTGTACCAGAGTTATATCTGACCTGGAGGAGACTCATCATCAGCTGGTCAGTGACCAAAGACTTGTATAGCCCTGCTTGGAAAGAAAAAAATGATTAGACCAATCAATTTGAAATAAGAGTCACAAAGGAAATTTCTGGCTGGTTCGTTTTTTTTTTTTTTTTTTGGATTTTAAAAAAAATTTTATTTTGTGGTAACATTTAAGATTACATCTACCCTCCTAACAATTTTATTTTATTTTATTTTTTTCTTTTTATTTATTTATTTTTTTATTATTATACTTTAAGTTCTAGGGTACATGTGCATAACGTGCAGGTTTGTTACATATGTATACTTGTGCCATGTTGGTGTGCTGCACCCATCAACTCGTCAGCACCCATCAACTTGTCATTTACATCAGGTATAACTCCCAATGCAACTTCTCTCCTCCCTCCCCATGATAGGGCCTGTGTGTGATGTTCCCTTCCCAAGTCCAAGTGATCTCTCATTGTTCAGTTCCCACCTATGGTGCGAGAAATACGCGGTGTTTGGTTTCTGTTCTTGTGATAGTTTGCTAAGAAGGATGGTTTCTGCCGTATCCATGTCCCGCCAGTGCTACAACCGTCCTTTTTCATGCTGCATAGTATTCCATGGTGTATATAAAGCATTTCTTAATCCATTCCTTGTCACTGATGGACATTTGGGTTGATTCAAGTCTCCAAGTCTTGTTATTAGAATAGTGCCTAATAAACATACATGTGCATGTGTCTATAGCAGCATGATTTATAAATCCTTGGGTATATACCCAGTAATGGGATGGCTGGGTCATATGGTACATTCTAGATCCTGAGGAATCGCTTTACACTGTTTTCCATAATGGCTGAACCAGTTTACAATCCCACCAACAGTGTAAAAGTGTTCTATTTCTCCATCCTCTCCAGCACCTGTTGTTTCCTGACTTTTTAATGATCGCCATTCTAACTGGTGTGAGATGGTATCTCATTGTGGTTTTGATTTGCATTTCTGATGGCCAGTGATGATGATAATTTTTTCATGTGTCTGTTGGCTGTATGAATGCCTCCTCTTTCGAAATGTCTGTTCATATCCTTTGCCCACTTTTTGATGGGGTTGTTTCGCTTTTTTCCTTTGTAAATTTGTTTGAGTTCTTTGTAGGTTCTGGATATTAGCCTTTTGTCAGATGAGTAGATTGCAAAATTTTCTCCCATTCTGTAGGTTGCCTGTTCACTCTGATGGTAGTTTCTTTTGCTGTGCAGAAGCTCTTTAGTTTAATGAGATCCCATTTGTCAATTTTGGCTTTTGCGTCTGGCTGGTTCTTGAGTGCTGGAACGAAAGAGCATACACAGTTAAGGCTCAAATTACCATGATTGGCATCGTGAAGCTTAAACTAAGAGGAAGCCACCTAGTGGAGAAAGAGGTAAAGGGAACAGATACTGGGAGGACAAAGTGAGAGACAAGAATCACAAGCTCAAGACCAGCCTGGGCAACAAAGCAAAACCCTGTCTCTACAAAAACAAACAAACAAACAAACAAATAAATAAATAAAAATAGGGCCTGATGGTGCATACCTGTAGTACCAGCTACACAGAGACTGAGGCAGAAGGATAGCTTGAGGCCATCAGTTGAAGACCACAGTGAGCTGTAAGCACTCCAGCCTGGGTGACAAAGCAAGACACTGTCTCTAAGAAAAACAAAAAAAACCGGGTCTGGGTGCAGTGGCTCACTCCTACAGTCCCAGCACTTTAGGATTGCTTGAGCCGGGGAGTTTAAGACCAACCTAGGGGTACCATAGTGAGACCTCGTCTCTACAAAAAATTAAAAATTAGCTGGGCATGGTGCTCCACGCCTGTAGTCCCCGCTACTCAGGAGGCTGACACTGCACTCCAGCCTTGGTGACAAAATGAGACCCTGTCTCAAAAAAAGAGCCCCCAGCTCCTGGAGTCACTCAGTTCCTGACATTTTTGAGACCTTGTTCTACTTTTCCCGGTTCGGGAAGCAATTGTGAACCTCTCACCCCTCTTTGTTCCTGAAGTAACAAAACTAACAGAAAACCATATTTAGACATACAGTAAGTTTTAAAATTTCCAAGATAAGACTTTATAAAAACATCAGAGGGGCCGGGCGCGGTGGCTCACACCTGTAATCCCAACAGTTTGGGAGGCCGAGGCAGGTGGATCACGAGATCAAGAGATCGAGACCATCCTGGCTAGCGTGGCGAAAGCCTGTCTCTACTAAAAATACAAAAATTAGACAGGTGTGGTGGCGCGCGTCTGTAGTCCCACCTACTCAGAAGGCTGAGGCAGAAGAATCACTTGAACCCGGGAGGCAGAGGTTGCAGTGAGCTAAGATCTCACCACTGCACGGCAGCCTGGGTGACAGAGGGAGGGGGAAAAAATCAGTGGGAAGAGAAGAATAGGTTGCCATCAAAAAAAAAAAAAAAATGGCATCAAGTATCTCTGCAGTACTAAATGTCAAAGAACAAAACACCACAAAACAATGAAACACAATACATGCAGCATTTGGAAGAGAACAGAAATATTACCTAAGAATTCTGAAACCAACCATACTAACATTTCGTTTATCAACCTTTGGGATTCTTGTTAGTTAAAAACAAGACCTCTAAATGACAAGATGTTTATTTAAAGAATATGAGGTAGCTCACAGGATCTGTATGACATGGACTAGAAAAGCAGTCTTAGAAACTACACAGTGGAAACAATATCCAAACCATACTTTGAGGCTACAGTAAAGACCTCGATGCTACCCCTAACTGCTGGAATCCTCTGACACCATGGCCACAAAATAAGATTACATGTGGCACTCATTTCACGCTGCTTGCTTCTGAATTGAAGTCTTGCTTGGGTGGGTGTGGTTGGCAGAGGATGTGTTACATGCCTGTAGCACCTGGGAAAGTTCACTTTTTTGTTTCTCCATTGAGAAGACTGGATTCACAAAAATGAATTTCTCAAATCTATGAGAGACACTGCAAAAGTGCTTGGGAGCCAGAAACCACAACATATTTCTACTACAGTATTCCAGCTGCCCCAGTAATTAAGATAAATGGAAAGGTACTAAGGAAACAGTTTGAGCAACGGAATATTTAAACTTGAATAAATGTATAAATAATTGTCATTAACCTGATAATCTCAACGTGAATGTTTAAATAACTCAAAAGAGAAACAATGAAATGCTTAGTAATTTAAATCATCTTAAATTCAAGATTATCAACCCAAACTGGAAAATAAGGGTTAGAAGGAAAGGAAGAGGTTAAAACACACTGTTTTGAATTTCATGTAGGCAATGTCAATAGATACTATTTTATTTTTAACTTGGAAAAAATACAAATTCAATTTTTAAATTTAGTGGTAATGTCAATGTTAAAAAAAGCAACTACTTTTCCCGGTTTGGGGAACACTTGTGAACTTCTAACCCCTTTTTGTTCCTAAAGTAACTTGAAGCTAACAGAAAATCATATTTAAGTAAAATTTTCCCTCCAAATCACTAGCTGAAAGATAACAGCTAAATTAGCCACAGTGAAGCATAAAATGATGGAATAAGAGTAAATAAATGTATTACATACATAAAATAGCCACTATCAGATTGGATAAAATAAAATCTCCCAACTATATGCCGCTAACAAAACAGTCTAAATGATTCAGAATGGATACAATAAAAAGTACAACCACCTTGCACAGGCAAATGCAAAGAAAACAGTAAAGGCAAATTTATGTCAGTATAGTTCTGGATAAAAGGCCTCAAACATGAAACATGATGACAACATTTGGTACTATAAATTATTTTTCCTTTTGTACAGACTAATTCATCTGTAAAACACTGGCAGCCTCACTGTCACCATGGTTTTTGTTAATTTATCTTTGCATTTGTAATTTTTTGTTGTTGTTTTGAGACAGCCTCACTCTGTTGCCCAGGCTGAAGTGCAGTGGTAGGATCTCAGCTCACTGCAGCCTCCATCTCCCAGGTTCAAGTGATTCTCCTGCCTCAGCCTAGCCTGTAGCTAGGATTACAGGCATCCACCACCATGCCCAGCTAATTTTTTGTATTTTTAGTAGAGATGGGGTTTCACCATGTTGGTCAGGCTCATCTTGAACCCCTGACCTTAGGTGATCCACCCACCTCGGCCTCCCAAAGTGCTGGGATTACAGGCGTGAGTCACTGCGCCTGGCCTGTAATTTTGTTTCATACATTTGGTACCGAAGAGCAGTTATTTAAAACTACAACTTCTGAACTGGGCATGGTGGCTCTTGCCTGTAATCCTAGCATTTAGGGAGGCCAAGGCAAGAGGATCATTTGAGCCCAGGAGTTCGAGACCAGCCTGGGCAACATAGTGAGACCCCTGTCTCTATTTTAAAAATAACAGGCAGGCACGATGGCTCACAGCTGTAATCCCAGCACTTTGGGAGGCCGAGAGGGGCAGATCACCCGAGTTCGGGAGTTTGAGGCCAGCCTGACCAACATGGAGAAACCCCGTCTCTTCTAAAAATACAAAATTAGCTGGGTGTGATGGCCCATGCCTGTAATCCCAGCTAGTTGGGAGGCTGAGGCAGGAGAATCACTTGAATCCAGGAGGTGGTGGTTGCGGTGAGCCGAGATCACGTCGTTGCACTCCAGCCTGGGCAACAAGAGTGAAACTCTGTCTCAAAAAAAAAATAAAATGAAATAAAAATAATAAAACCACAATTTCGTTTTAAAAAGGTGGATTCTGTGAAAGGAAGGTTCTCAGAGGATCCTTGTCTTTAGCTGAGGACCTTTATGAGTTTGAAATCTGTAAAGCCAAGCCTGGAGTGAGTTGGGAGGAGAGTTAGAGAAAATTTAATAAGTTTGCTTAAGAGAGGCGAGAATCTGGAATTCGTGGGGTAGTCCAGGAATGAGAGGCTGAGGAGGAGAAATGAGAAACAACAAAGGGAAAGAGGAGAAAGCAAAATATGGAGAGGTGAAGGTCCTAGGTGAAGTAATATGGCCGTGATGCAGTGGCTAAAATGACACAAGAAAGAGATGTACACTATTTCAGTTGGAACGCTAGGTTCTTTGCAAAATCTCTACTCCAGTGTTAAGGTATTCACTCGTTTTTAATTTTCAGGGTCTTTTCTTTACAATTGTAATTAGCTTCACCATCATAGTAATTATAATTATTTAAATCTAAGTATAAATTAGATTTCAGTATTCAGCACTGTTCTATATTACATGACTTTTATTTTCTTCAATTCTGCATGTTAATTTGGCTTAGCTGGAGTATTTCCTCAAATGATTATTATGTTTTCAGAAAAGCTAAATTAGGGTACTTTCTAAATCCATACTTGTTTTCAAGTTGTTTTATTTTGACCTCGCACAAAGGATAATCTGGGTCACAATTCTGGTCACAATTCTTTTTCCTCAGAACTTTTAGCTTTCAGCATTTACTACTGCTAAGAAGTTCCAGTATCATTCTGGGTTTCTTCCAATATAGATAACTTTTATTTCATACTTGAGTGTTTATAGGGTTTTATTTTAAGCCTTTTAATAAAGAAATTTTACTAGCGTAAGTCCAGCTGTTTGTCTTTTTTCCCATAACTCTTTTAATCCTGAATCTTTTCAATCTTGAGCCTTCAAGCAAATGTTCACGTGTTCTCTCTTTTACTGTTACTTCCCCTCCATCACTTCTTTTCTCTCACTTTGCTGCATCAGAAATCAAGCCATAACATAAGGAATTTGGACTGGGCGTGGTGGCTCACGCCTGTAATCCCAGCACTTTGGGAGGCCAAGGCAGGTGGAACACGAGGTCAGGAGATCAAGACCATCATGGCCAACATGGTGAAACCCTGTCTCTACTAAAAATACAAAAATTAGCTGGGTGTGGTGGCACATGCCTGTAGTCCCAGCTACTTGGGAGGCTGAGGCAGGAGAATCACTTGAACCCAGGAGGCAGAGGCTGCAGTGAGCTGAGATCACGCCACTGCCCTCCAGCCTGGATGACAGAGTGAGACTCTGTCTCAAAAAAAAGAGTTTGTAGTGGATACTGGGTCCAAATCAACTGTATCTACCAAAATGGCCCTTGTCATCAGAAACTGGGTAGTGCCTAAGTGGGGACTCTACTATCAGGAGTTCTTGATGTCCAGAAGTTGCACTGCATTCCCCTAGACGTGGAAAGAACACCTGTCCTCCACTTTGGTATTAACATTTTCCCATAAGATTACCAAACCAGTACTGTTGGTGTTCAAATGCCTTAAGGTATTTTTAATGAAACAGTTTCATTAAAACAGATTTTACTGATAGCCTATTCTCCTAACTAAAAATATAGATATGAATCCTCCAGGGTCTAGATATGGAACATATACAAATCTTAGTGACAAACACCATGTTGTGCTCTGACAGTTTTCCCCCAGGCGGTGAAAGTTTTGTCACTGGGTCAAGCTGGTGTACATAACTCTTAGTTGTTCTAGGGTAAATTCTCAGTGTTCTGTGGAACTGACTTCTGACAGAATGGTAGAACATATTTCCAAAAATGGCACACTACCTCCCATTCCATGTGCTTTTTTGCAGTACAAATCTATTGCCCCTCCTTTGAATCTGATTTGGTCCTGTGACTAATTTGACCAATAGGATGTGGAGAAAATGATCTTCTGGGACTTCCAAGACCAGGCATTAAAAAAGTCTAGCAGCTTCTACTTTGCCATCTGCAGGAAACTTGCTGAAATTGTAATGAAGACTTTTTTCAGGACTTTGGCAATAGGGGTATTGCAATAGGGGAAAGGGATTAGCAGCTAGAGATTTATAGCCAAAGGGGTAAGTGGATGGAAAATTGCTAAGGGAAGACCTCAAGGATAGGGAGATCCTTGCTAAACTGACTTAACAGGGTTCTTGCTGTAAGCAGGCCAAAGGCTTTTACATCAAAGGTGGGGGATGAGGAATCTGATTAGATTTCAAGGGTAGGGAAGTTCTCACTAAACTTAGCAGGATTCTTGCTAAAACTACATTGGGCTAGACAGGTCAAAGAGAAGACTGGGGCCAAGGTCAAGACCTAGTTGAGAAGAGGATTCAGAGGAGCCTGTTTAAAGTTTGGTCAAGGAGAGAGTCTTTGTCAAAGCCCAACCTAACCATATGGAGATGCCACGCCACATGGAGATAGAGATGTCCAACCAGACTTCAGCTGTTCCAGCCATCCCAACTGAGGCAGACATAAGCATAAAGTCATTGTGGACTTTCTAGCCCCAGCAGATGCCACATAAAACAGAGACAAGCTGGTCCTGTTTATCTACCCTACCCAAACTGCACTTTCATGAGCAAATAAATTATTGTTGTTGTTTTAAAACAGAAAGTTTTAGAGTGCTTTGTTACACAGCAACAGACAAGTGAGACAGGCAGCCATCCCCATTAGCTAACCAAATATGCCCAAGCATGCCCTGAATTTCCCGATGGATTCAACTCAAGCTCAGGCCGGGGTGATCCTGCTATGGCTGAATGCATAGGAGTCTCATCCTTAGACTTGAGAGCAACTTGAACTAGATTCTTCATGTTAGGCTTTTGAAAGCTTAATTATAATGTGTCTTAATGTGGGTTTTTTTGAGTTAATCTTACCTGGAGTTCATTGAGCTTCCTGGATGTTTATATTAATGTCTTTCATCAAATTCGAGAATTTTTCAGCCATTATTTCTTCAAATATTCTTTCTGTCCTTTCTGTCTCTGTTCTCCTTTTAAAACTCCCACGATGTGTATATTGGTCCACTTGATGGTGTTCCAACAGGTCCCGTAGAATTTGTTTGCTTTTACTATTTTTTTTTTTCTTTTGGTTCCTCAGACTTAGTAATTTCTATTATCTTCAAGTTTGCTCATTCTTCTGTCTGTTCAAAACTGCCTCTGAATCCTCCTAGTGATTTTTTC
This sequence comes from Papio anubis, assembly GCF_008728515.1. NCBI lineage: Eukaryota > Metazoa > Chordata > Mammalia > Primates > Cercopithecidae > Papio > Papio anubis. The sequence goes on from NC_044980.1 coordinate 105,694,334, forward strand.
ATTTCAGTTACTGTATTTTTTCTCTTTCAGAATTTCTTTTTGTCTTCTTTTTGATTTTCTGTCTCTTTATTGTTATTTCCATTTTGTAAATACATGGTTTCCTCAACTTTCTCCACATTCTCCTTTACTTCTTTGAGCATCCTTAAGGTAGTTGTTTTAAACTCTTTGTCTAGTAGATCTACCATCAGATATTTTTTCAGAAATAGTTCCTGTTGATATCTTTTATTTACTTTTTCTCTTTCCCCCCACTCTGAGATTTACCAATATTTTTTCCCTTTGAATGAGCCTAATTTTCCTGTTTCTTTGTATGCCTTGTGATTTTTTGTTGAAAACTGGACGTCTGAATCCAATGGCACTTGTTTTCAAATGTTATTTTTTATAAAACCATCTTCCTTTTCTTCATATACATGTGCCACTAAATCCAACATATTAACCTTGGTTGAGGCTGCTGGCTGGAGATGGGGTTCACAAAGATAGAGATCAAGGTAAGCAGGAGATGTGGTAACTCTGGAAATCAAACCCCTTCCCTAGGTTTTTTGTTTGTTTAATTGTAGGCTCTCTCTGTGCCAAGGTTCAACATGAAGTGTACACTTGAGGTCTTCTCAGGTTTTTCTGATCCTAGTCTTTTCCTTGGCATGCATAGTTACTTTCTAATTTTCCTTATATATGCCATTGTTTTTGGATGTTCTAGTCTTTAATGCCTGCCTCCCAAAAGAAAAAAAAAAGAGAGAGACAGAAAAGTTAAGGAGGAGAGACACCAGTCCTTTAAATCCCCTGGAAGTCACTTCAGCTGGAGGGAAGGGGCTTAAACCAATGAGGCAAGGTGCAAAATCCGTGACACTCTGCCTCTTTGTCTGCACTTCTATGATCAGAAGCAGCAATCAATGACCAGTGTACAGATGCTCAGTACTTGGAAGACAGGGTGCTTTTTGCCCACTCTGGGTCCCATAGGCTGCTCCTGGAATGCGTATACAGCTGACTATCACAGGGCTGGGGATGGGCATGGGTAACTGCTACTGTATTAAGAACTGACACTGACCAAAAATAACTCTAATTTACTTTTAAATTCTTTCCCTGGAAGTTGCAAGCCTCAATAGACTCCATAGTTTCTAAATAATTACATGTCACAGATTCTGCTAATGTAATCATTGTCGTGGTGGGAAGATGGATTCCTGGTTCTTTCTACTCCACAATCTTCTCAGAATACTCTCTCAATTCCTACTCAACTATCTTTGGAAAATTTCTCTTGTTTACCTCGATCTTCTCTTTGTACCTTTGTGAACCCCACCTCCAGCCAGCAGCCTCAATCAAGGTTGATAAGTTGAATTTAGTGGCATGTTTGTATGAAGAAAAGGAAGACAGTTTGATAAAAATAAGATTTGAAAACAAGTGCCATAATTCTATAAAGCCCTTTCATCATCTCCACAATTTTTCCATGTCCATCTTCATCCTCCTTTAATTTAACCTGCTTTCCACAAGCATAAACATTTAAAAACTTTATATTTGGCTCAAAATTTCATTGTCAGTGTGGTAACAATATTGCATTCTTTCTCTCTTCCTCACCCCTCCTCTCTGTACTTGTACAATATCTCAGCAATAGTGTGGAGTTTAATAGGAGTGTGGATTTGGCATTGAATGACACTAAAAATATTAGCTCTGTCATTAATTATCTTAGTATATATGAACAAGGAAATGTTACTAGCAATTATAATATTGACCTTTTTGTCTCCAATTACTTAGATGGCTCTACAAAAACAATTCCATGGTAAGTAGGCTACTTGCATGTATTAAGCCTCAGACTACCTCATTCATTTTTTCACTTTTTAATATGTGTATGCGTATCCTAAAGCAAGAAAACTATGTATTTCAAAATTTGGATTCATTTTATCTCTAAATGTACTCCTCAATTTTAGGTTATTGCATGACACTGTTTTTGCAGGAATCATATACGCTTTAGAAATAAGTAAACGTTACTTACATCAGGAGCAAACTTAATTTTGTGCTAAAAAAAAAAAAAAAAAAAAAAAACTACAAGGAAGATTGAGAGACATAAATAAGAACATGAAGGAAAGTCAGGGGCTTCCAGTCAGACTAGCTGAGCATCTATATGCTCAGCCATTATTAGCATGAACGGGCTAATTATTTAACCTCACTGAGACTCAAACTTTCATGAAGATTTTTGTTGGCTGAGTTTGGTTTTTCAGTTTGTCTGCTATTTTATCTGTAAAAGAGAAAATCTATCTCACTTTGCCTGGCTTTTTGAAGCATGTCTTGTAGGTGTGGAATAAACATCCATTATTAAAATAGGAACGAAGGTGGGTTTAGTTGAATGGAGATGCTGAAATACTATTTTGCAATCAATCTAAGTTACGCAAAAATATATAGGCATACCTCAGAGATGTTACAGGTTTGGTTCCAGACCACCACAATAAAGCAAATATCATAATAAATCAAGTCATACAATTTTTTGATTTCTCAGTGCATATAAAAGTTATGTTTACATTATACTGTAGTCTGTTAAGTGTGAAATAGCATTATATCTAGAAAAATAATGTACATACCTTATTTAAAATACTTTATTGCTGCAAATGCTAACAACCATCTGGGCCTTTGGAAAATCATAATCTTTTTGCTGGTGGAAGGTCTTGCCTTGGTGTTGATGTCTGCTGACTGATCAGGATGATGGTTGCTGAAGGTTGGAGTGGTTGTGTCAATTTCTTAAAATGAGACAACAGTGAATTTTGCCACATCAACTGACTCTTCCCTTCACGATAGATTTCTCTGTAGCATGTGATGCTGTTTGGTAGTATTTTACCCATAGTAGAACTTCTTTAAAAATTGGAGTCAGTCCTCTCACACCCTGCCACTGCTGTATCAACTATGTTTATGCTATTCTAAACCTTCTGATGTCATTTCAACAATGATCACAACATATTCACCAGTTGTTTTCATCTCAAGAAACCACTTTCTTTGCCCATTCATAAGAGGCAACTCCTCATCATTCAAGTTTTATCATAATTGTAGCAATTCAGTCCCATCTTCAGTTTCTACTTCTAATTCTAGTTTTCTTGCTATTTCCACCACATCTGCAGTTACTGCCTCCACTAATGTCTTAAAGCCCTCAAAATCATCCCAGAGGGTTGAAATCAACCTCTTCCAAATGCCTGTTCATGTTGATATTTTAACCTCCAATGAATCACAAATGCTCTTAATACCATCTAGAATAGTGAATCATTTTCAGAAGGTTTTCAATTTATCTTGCCCTTATCTATCAGAGGAATCACTATTTGGCAGCTATAGTCTTACAAAATGTATTTCTTAATAAGAGATGAAAATAAAAATTACTATTTGATCTACAAACTGCAGAATGGATGATGTGTTATCAGGCATGAAAACATTAATCTCCTTCTAGATCTCCATCAGAGCCTTAAGATGTCTAGAGGTCTAGGTGCATTGTCAATGAGCAGTAATATTTTGAAAGGACTCTTTTTTTTTTTTTTTTTTCTGAGCAATTGATTTAAACAGTGGCCTTAAAAATATTCAGTAAAGGTTGGGGGCGGTGGTTCATGCCTGTAATCCCAGTACTTTGGGAAGCTGAGGCAAGAGGATTGCTTGACCCCGTGAGTTCAAGACCAGCCCAGGCAACATAGCAAGATCTTGTTTCTACTAAAAATAAAAATAAATCAACCAGGCATGGTGGCGTGAGCCCATAGTCCCAGCTACTCAGGAGGCTTGTGTGGGAGGACTGCTTGAGTGTGGGAGGTCAAGGCTGCAATGAGATGTGATAGGGCCACTGCATGCCAGCCTGGGTAACAGAGCGAGACCTTATCTCAAAAATAATTCAGTAAAGCATGCTGTAAACAGATGTACTGTCATCCAGGCTTTGTTGTTCCATTTAAAGAACACAGGCAGAGTTGATTTAGCATCATTCTTAGGGGCTATAGGATTTTCGGTATAGTAAATATCCATTAGCTTCAACTTAAAGTCACCAACTGCATTACTCCCTAACAAGACAATCAGCCTGTCCTCAGCAGCTCTGAAGCCAGGCACTGACTTCTATTAAAGAGACAAGGATTTTGAGTGCTACTTCCTAGAAGGTATCTTTTCCCAACAGAAGGCTGTTTTGTCTACATTGAAAAATCTGTTGTTTAGTGTAGCCACTAAATAATATTAGGTAATCATTGATCATCATCAATGATATTAGCTACATTTTCTGGATAACTTGCTGCAGCTTCTCTATCAGCACTTGCTGCTTCACCTTGCACTTTCATGTTATATGTTATGGAGATGGATACTTTCTTAAACCTCCTGAACCACCCTCTACTAGCTTCCCACTTCTGAAGCTTACTAACCTTTCTCAGCCTTTATAGAATTGAAGGGAGTTAGGGCCTTGCTCGGATTACACTTCGGGTTAAAGGAATGTTGTGGCTGGTTGGATCTTCTGTCCAAACACCTAAAACTTTCTCCATATCAGCAATAAAGTTTTGCTTTCTGATCATTTGTGTGTTTATTGAAGTAATTTCCTTTTAATTCCTTCAAGAATTTTGTCTTTGTATTTACAACTTGGCTGTTAGGTGCCAAGAGGCCTAGCTTTCAACCCATCTTGGCTTACATATGCCTTCCTCACTAAGCTTAATCGTTTCCATCTTTTGACTGAAAGTGAGACATGTGACTCTTCCTTTCACTTTAACACTTAGAGGCCATTGTAGGGTTATTAATTGGCCTAATTTCAACATTGTTGTGTCTCAGGGAATAGGGACTGCAGGAAAGGGAGAGAGATGGGAAATGGCCAGTTGGTCAAACAGTTAAAACAAAGACAACGTTTATCCATTAAGTTCCCCCATCTTATCTGGGCATGGTTCATGGTGCCCCAAAACTTATTATTATTATTTTTTGAGACAGAGTCCTGCACTGTCGGCAGGCTGGAGTGCAGTGGCGCGATCTTGGCTTACTGCAACCTCCACCTCCAGGGTTCAAGCGATTCCCCTGCCTCCCAAGTAGCTGGGACTACAGGCCTGCGCCACCATGCCCGGCTTATTTTTTGTATATTAGTAGAGATGGGGTTTCACCATGTTAGCCAAGAAGGTGTCTATCTCCCGACCTCATGATCACCTGCCTTAGCCTCCCAAAGTGCTGGGATTACAGGCGTGAGCCACCGCGCCCGGCCTTAAAACTATTATAATAGTAACAGCAAACATCACTGATTACCGATCACCGTAACAGAAATAATGAAAAGGTTTGAAATATTGCAAGAATTACCATATGTGACACAAAGCGTATGCTGCTGGAAAAAACGGCACCAAGAGACTTCCTCTGGCAGATTTGCCAAAAACCTTCCATTTGTAAAAAGGCTGTATCTACTCGTGGCAGCAAAGCGAAGTGCAATAATGAAGTATGCCTGTAGTGATGGCACACAGTATCCTTCAGAAGTTTTAAAAGCTGAATAGTTTTGTTTTGTTTTCCCGAGACGGAGTCTTGCTCTGTTACCCAGGCTGGAGTACAGTGGTGTGATCTCAGCTCACTGCAACCTCCAACTCCCAGGTTCAAGTGATTCTCCCGACTCAGCCTCCCTAGTAGCTGGGATTACAGGTGTGCGACCACACTCCGCTAGTTTTTGCATTTTTAGTAGAGACGGGGTTTCACCACGTTGGCCAGGCTGCTCTCGAACTCCTGACCTTACGATCCGCCTGCCTCAGTCTCCCAAAGTGGTGGGATTACAGGCGTGAGCCACCACACCCGGCCTAACACACAGCTCACTGAAGTTTCTAACACACAGCACACTGAAACACAACGTCTATAACTTTGCTAGTTCTACCACTATAAAAATCCATTTTGCCAAATTGAAAGCAAGCTCTAGGGCCCACGAACGGATAAAAATTAAACATAAGGAGTATTTCCTTGCCTGCTCTAACATCCTGAACCAAACAGATTCCCCTCGTTGCACAGTCTTCGCCCCTTAACAGAGGGTAGCTAGTATCACCCATACTTGCTGAAAAACTGGAAAGGAGGGAAGGTCGAAGTTAAACCCATTTCAGCGGCCGTGCATGCACCCCACCTGGTCTCCCCAGCGAGATTTGGGAAAGCAATGAGAAGCTTTCATGATCCTCTCGCGAGAGGGAAGTCTTCGCGCCACGTCAGAGACTAGAGATCTTGGCGCCGAGCGACAGGTGCCGGAACAAACAGGCGGTGAGAAATCGCGGACGCGGAACCATTTGGTGGGCAGGACTTCCGGCGGAAAAGCGGGCTGTCTCGGAAACGCCGAGCTGAGTTCCTCCCGGGTTTTCAAGTACGGTTCCTGGGCTGTTGTTTAGACTCTTGTGAAGATGGCTTGCGCTGCAGCGCGGTCCCCGGCGGACCAGGACAGGTGGGTTCTGGGTAGGTGGGTCCTCAGAAAGGAAGGGGCTTGCTGTGGTGCTGCGAGTGTTACACCGCCCTTCTCCGCTCCGCGGCCTCTAGAATGGCCTAGCTGATCCAGCTCGCCCTGGACGGGCTCTGCGGGTCTCCTTGGCGGCTGATTTTTGTGAGAATCCTGCAGCAGCCACCAGGCTCTTCGCAGGGCTCCTGAAATTCCTACCGTAGGTAGCCTAGTGTTTACCTGTACGCGAGACAAGGATTTTGGGTGCTACGTGGACATAATATTAAGTAACATAATCTCAGTGTGAGAAATGTGTTCTTTTTAATTATTGTTGCGTTCAGAAAGGCTCATTTGTGAAATTTTCAAGTTTTTAATACCTCGGACACTTTTTATATAAGAGGGCGGACCCAGTCTCAGGAACTTTTAACAGGCTGCTGTGTCTAATGTAACATTTACCCAGGTTGTTTTGTTTCTATTCGTGTGGTTTTTTTCCTTCCAAGGTAGTGGATAAAGTTTATTTTTAATTAAGTTAAGTAAAAGGGAGGTAATTTAAAGAAAAAACATTAAGCAAATAATAGCATAGGTGTACCAGCAATGATGATGACCTCGCCTACCACGGACCGAAAGAATGTATTTTTGAAAATACTTGTTATCCGTTGAGTGTAGTTGTCCAGGTTCTTGACGTTTTGAATAAGAAATTGAACAAAACACACAAAGCAAGGCAGCGAAAGCAGATTTATTTTAAACAAAAGTACACTCCACAGGGTGGAAGCAGGCTCCAGCAAGCCGCCCAAGAGCTGTTGGTTACAGAATTTTCTGGGATTTAAATACTCTGTAGAGGTTTCCTATTGACCAGTGCCAGTCTGATTGGTTGAGGGAGGGGGATCACTCAGAATGAGGAGTAGGCCTGCAGCCAGTCTGATTGGTTGCTGGAGGGGACCTTTCCAAGGTAGTTTGATTTTTCAGCAGCCACGCAGAAAAAGAAGGGTTTGAAAAGGGAGTAGCCATCTGATATCTACTCAGTATGAATTGCCCTTCGGTTTCCTGCCACCCGACCCTCTTCTCCTGCCTCTTACTGCTCTAGTGATACCACTTATGCTATTGTCTATGGCAGGTTTATTTGTATCTATCCTGCTTATTTAAATAATAAGAAGACCATCGCAGAGGGAAGGCGAATCCCCATAAGTAAGGTAAGCAGATGGCTGGCTCCTTGGTCCTCGAGGGAATGGGGGGTGTCATCCTGGTCGGGCCACGTCATCTTGTTAGAGCCACAGGGGGTTCTCTTCACTGCATTTATTTCGGGCTTGAGGAGAACGACAGCCAAGAATTGGGGTGCGTTCCTTAGTGTTGGTGAAACCAGAAAGTCATTAATTCATAGCTGAAGGGATTTTTTTTTAATGGCTCTTAATGAGCCTGTGTTTGTAAAGAAGTGGGAGCAGAGTCTGTAGAGTTTACATGTTTTTTTAAAACGAAGTTATGACATTGTTCCCCTTGATACAGGAAATCACAATTATGACATTGTACGATATATTAACAATGTTCAGAATGTAGTTGAGATTTTTTTAAGTATGTGAAGACTTGCAAAAAGTTCAGCCCTGTTGAGTTTTATTAAAATGTAATTTGTATTTTGTAATATGACAGATTTAAGGCACCTAGGTTTGATGCAGTGAATTCTCACGTGATGAGTACATCTGGGTGGTAACAAGCACTCAAAAAAGAAAACATTATAAGCATCCAGGAAGATTGCGTTATGTTCCCTCCCAGTCACTGTCACCTCCGCATATGCTCAAAAATACCAGGATGACCACTGTCATGACTTTGACACCATAGGTTACTTTTGCTCATTTTTCACTTTTCTGTAAACGGAATTTCACAGTATGTACTTTTGTATCTTTTTTTTCACTGAACTTTACGAGATTTATCTACATATTAGAATGTAGTTGAATTTTCATTGCTCTGTAACAGAGTTTGTCAGTAGCAGCACCATTGCCAGTTTGAGCTAGATAATTGTTGTTGGGGGTTGTTATGTGCATTTTAAGATGTTCAGCAGTATCCCTGGCCTCTACCCACTATCCTTCTCCAACCCCCATTCCCTAATTGTGACTATCAAAAATGTCTCCAAGCGTTGCTAGATGTCTTTTGCGTGTGTGTAGGGGTAGGGAGCCTGAGGACAGAATTTCCCTACTCAAAACTACTGCCGTGTCTCCTCTATAGTATTGCATTGTGTGAATACACCAGAGTCTTTTCTACCTTCTTTTTTGTTTTTTTAAGAGACAGGGTCTGGCTCTGTCACCCAGGCTGAAGTGCGGCGGTATAGTCTCAGCGCACTGCAGGCTCCACCTCCCGGACTCAAGCCATCCTCCAACCTCAGCCTTCCGAGTAGCTGGGACTACAGGCACATGCCACTACGTCCGGCTATTTTTGTATTTTTTTGCAGCAATGAGATTTCTCCATGTTGCCTAGGCTGGTCTCAAACTCCTGAACTGAAGTGATCTGCCTACCTTGGCCTCCCAAAGTGCTGGGATTACAGTTGTGAGCCACCACACCTGGCCCTTTCTTCTCTGGATGGAAAATTGGATTATTTCTATTAATAGTTTGAGGCTATTATAAATAGTTGTCTTTTAGTGAACATATTTTGTAGAACACATCTGGGAATGGAATTGCAGGGCCATAAACAATGCATATATTCAGCTTTAGTAGATACTAGCAGTTTTCTAAAGTGTTTGTATGTGTAATTGTTTAAGCAGTCAGTAATCATTGAGCGCCTACTATGTTCAGAGTACCATGGTAGGTGCTGGGGAATACACTGGTTAACAAAACAAAGCCCGTGCCCTCAGAAGTTTATGTTCTGTTGGAGGGGAGATGGGCACACACGTATGCATTAGTGTTATTCCTAGGAATTTTTAAAATTACAGTGGAAGCATCTGTACTTAATGAAAAAGGAAACCTAGGGTTTTGGTACTTGTTTGATTGTAGTATTTGAAATTATTTACCCAACATTATGGCAGTGTCCACTTAAAGCAAATATATTTAGTGTTTATGTTTTTAACTGTTCAGGCTGTTGAAAATCCTACAGCTACAGAGATTCAAGATGTATGTTCAGCAGTTGGACTTAACGTATTTCTTGAGGTATGACGTGGTTCTTCACTATTTTCCATACTCATCTAATTGATGTAATAAGTTTCTTAAGCCCTGTTTTTCTTTTGTTTCGTTTATGTTAGAAAAATAAAATGTACTCTAGAGAATGGAATCGTGATGTCCAATACAGAGGCAGAGTCCGGGTCCAGCTCAAACAGGAAGATGGCAGCCTCTGCCTTGTGCAGTTCCCATCACGTAAGCTTTTTAAATGAATCAGTGGGGCTCAGGGATAGGTTTCTCCTATGCAGCACAGAAAAGGTTCTAAAACTGAAAGGTGAAAGTCACAGTTTGCATTCTGAAGATTAATTTAAAGACAGGACTACTGCTCATGGAGAGAAGCAGTAGTTCTAATTTCTTTGAGGTGAACGACCTCTTTGAAAATGTAATGAGACCCACTAAACATTTTTCCAAAAAATTGTTGTGTGAGCATTTTAGAAACCTCTGGAAGTCTGTCATTGCTCCCAGGTTAAGAATATAAAATTATTAAGTTGTTGAACATTAATTGCCATTTCAGATCCTAGAGGTCCTTGAGGTCTGTTAATATCTAATTATTCTATCATTAATAAATCTAAAAAGCAATATTGACTGAAAAAAGCAAGAGATATGCATAATATGGTACCACTTAGGTAAATTTAAATACAAAATATTACTATTTATTGATAGATGCATATGTAATGTTGCTTATTGGTATTTTTTTGAAATGCTCTGTAAGGAAACACTCACTCTTAAGACAGTAGTCACCTAATGGTGAGCAGGATAGAGAGTAGAAACACAGGGATTGATGGTCATAGAAGACTGTTGCATCATCTCTAGTGTTTTATTTCATGAAAAACAGTAACCAAACTGACATCAATATAACAGAATGTTAGTTCTGAGTATTAGGAAGATAAGTTTTTGTTTACATGTTGTTTATTTTTCTGAATTTTCATCTCTGAGAATTTTAATTTTTTAAAACAGAGCTATTAATTTTTTCTTTCATTTTAATAATCCCCTCAGTTTAGTTGAACTCTCCCATTAAATTTACTTAAAAACAGTGAAACTGTCAGACAAACTGACAACTTGTTTGATTTTTTTGGTTTTTTTTGTTTGTTTTTGAGACAGAGTCTCGCTCTGGCTGGAGTGCAGTGGTATGATCTTGGCTTACTGCAACCCCCGACTCCCTGGTTCAAGTGATTCTCCTGCCTCAGCCTCCCGAGTAGCTGGGACTACAGGCATGTGCCACCACACCCAGCTAACTTTTGTATTTTGGGTAGAGATGGGGTTTCACCATGTTGGCCAGGATGATCTCGATATCTTGACCTCGTGATCTGCCCACCTTGGCCTCCCGGAGTGCTGGGATTACAGGCATGAGCCACTGCACCCGGCCTGATTTTTTTAAAATAGAGAGACAAGGGTCTCACTATGTTGCCCAGTCTAATTTCAAACTCCTGGCCTCAAGCAATCTTCCCATCTTGAGGAGATCCCAAAATGCTGAGATTACAGGCATTAGCCACCATGCCCAGCCAGCATGTTTGAACTTTTATTTTTAAAGACAAGGGCTCACTCTGTCATCCAGGTTGAGTGCAGTGGCACGATTATGGCACACTGCAGTCTTTTTCTTTTTTTTTTTTGAGACAGAGTTTCGCTCTTGTTGCCCAGGCTACAGTGCAATGGTGTGATCTTGGCTCACCGCAACCGCTGCCTCCCAGGTTCAAGTGATTCTTCGGCCTCAGCCTCCTGAGTAGCTGGGATTATAGGCATGAGCCATCATACCCGGCTAATTTTTTATTTTTAGTAGAGATGGAGTTTCTCTATCTTGGTCAAGCTGGTCTCGAACTCCTGACCTCAGGTGATCTGCCCACCTCGGCCTCCCAAAGTGTTGGCGTGAGCCACCACGCTCAGCTAACACACTGCAGTCTTGACCTCTTGGGCTCAAGCAACCCTCGCACCTCAGCCTCCCAGGTAGCTGAGAATACAGACGCATGATTTTTTATTTTTTCTAGAGATGGGGTTTTGCTATGTTTCCTAAGCCAGTCTCAAACTCGTGGACACAAGTGATCCTCCTGCCTCAGCCTCCCAAAGAGCCGAGATGACAGACATGATACACTGGGCTCAGCCTAAAATAGATTTTTTTTATATACTAAAACTCATCAGGATTGGTAGGTATTGCTAGATGCTTCAGGTTGTGACTAAGGAGTGATAGTATATTCTAATACGTTTTTTCTCCTCCTTAACATTTTCCTATATTATATCTCAAAAAAACAAAAACAAACAAAAACTTGTAATTAACTAGTAGATAAAATAGGGGTAGAAATTATGGTGAGAACATGTCACTTCCTATTTCCAGTAAGACCCAAGTAAAATAGTAAAAAGAAAGCAGAGCTGAGGAGCTTAGTCTGTTTTGGGTGAAGGCAGCTGGTTGTCGGTATGCAGAGCAGGAATGCATGTAAGTGTAGATCATCTGATCTTACCCGTCGGATCTCTTGTGACTTGATGATACTGTTTTTTTGTTGTAAGTCTGAGAAAACCCTGTGTTTCAGTGTCTTAAGAGACAATGATATTCTGACTCTGTTTCCTACCTGAGGTGTATTTGGATACTCCTTAGATCTTCAAGCTAATTGCTAGGACCAAGACCAAAATTTTTTTTTCATACTTATGTTTGCCTTTTGATATGATTCATTTAAATATTTTCAGCATTATTCTCACTCTCAGTACATTTCCCCCAGCTTGAGCTAGTCAGTGTCTTCAGTCATTTGATTTTTCATTTTTTTAAAAAACATATTTTCCATTTTCTTGATGTGATAGTTTCTTACACTTTGTGATATTCAAGTTGATGACTTTTTATGTCTTATTTCTCAGATTATACACTAAGCCTAACTTCTGGTTCCTAGGTAAGTCAGTAATGTTGTATGCAGCAGAAATGATACCTAAACTAAAAACAAGGACACAAAAAGCAGGAGGTGCTGACCAAAGTCTTCAACAAGGAGAGGGAAGTAAAAAAGGGAAAGGAAAGAAAAAGAAGTAACCTAGTATCAGCATCAAGTATGTGGTACTACTGTAAGAGACATGAATGGAGACTTCTGATTTGTATCAGAGGGAAACAGAAGCTTTTTGTTTGCATCATTTAACTGAACTGTGAACGCTTGTGCCTCTCATCTTTATCATCGGAGTTGACAGTGAAACATTTACATCAGAAGTTTGCATCTTGCTTTTATGCCATATAAAAGAATTTTTTTGTCTTTCAATGCAGTTTTTTTGGAAGAAAGAATATTTTTAAATGAACAAAGGACTGTACAATAAGTTACTTGAAATGAGTTACTTGTTTCAGATAAATTTCAATTCGATTTAAAATAAACATTTTGTCCACCTTTTAAGTTAATGAAATAAAATTTGAAACTGACTTTTGCAACTTTTGCTTATGAATGAATGCTAGGAGAGGAGAGGTAATTAAGAATAAAATATGTAGTGAAAGTTTCCATAGTGTGAGTCTAAAACTAGAAGAAAGTGGTAGGTCCTCTTGTGGGTGGGGAACAGGGGAGTCTGTAAAAAGCCAGTCTGTAGATCATATTTTAATCTGTTACTGTAATCGAATCGTTCAATTCTTGTTTTGACATGGAAAGTCCTGGATTTTAAGCTTTAAATTTGCTTATTTTGTAGGTTTAAGAACATGATTTTCATGGGAGTTCTAAAATTAACTGTACTTCAGCACCTTGAGGTACACTTTCCTTCAAGAAACTAAATTGGATTGGTGCTTCTGAATTTATTTCAGAGCAGTTTCTGAAAGTGATTTTGAGCTATCCTGATTGCTGTTCTTTCTGAGGCCTGGTTTGGCTCTTCCTTGAATTCTGCAAGCTACCTCTTATTTTCAGTAAATTCCATTTTCTTTAAGCGTGTGTGTTTTTTTTTTTTTTTTTTTTTTTTTGAGATAGAGTTTCACTCTTGTTGCCCAGGCTGGAGTGCAGTGGCGCAATCTCAGCTCACGACAACCTCCGCATCCCAGGTTCAGGTTCAAGTGATTCCTCTGCCTCAGCCTCCCTAGTAGCTGGGATTACAGGCATGTGCCACCACGCCCAGCTACTTTTGTATTTTTAGTAGAGAAGGGGTTTCTCTGTGTTGGTCAGGCTGGTCTTGAACTCCTGACCTAGTTGATCTGCCTGCCTCGGCCTCCCAAAGTGCTGGGATTACAGGCATGAGCCAGCTGGCCTGTTGACTTTTTTTTTTTTAATTCTTAACAATTTCTGTTTTATAGTGAACATAATAGTATAAGAGTTTACATATTTGACTTACAAATAAATACTGGGGAGAGGGGAGTATGTGTAAAACATAATTCAGAGCAGCCTTCTTTGAGAAAGTGGGTGTGTTTGGCTGTGTAACACAACAAGGGAATGTGTTTGCTGTGTAACAATGAGGGACTTAAGCAGGAGATTTTTGTCTCATGTTAAATCCAAGTGAGGTTGCTGTGGTTGTTGGTTTAGCTCTCAGTGATGCCTTTTTTGTATTTTTCCGCTCTACTGTTCATGACATATTTCTAACACCTTTATGATTGTTGTTCCTGCTTGTAAAAGGGCTAGTATTTACGTGAGTGCGAGGCAGGAAGTAAAGGTAGCTGTGCCAGCCACTTCTGGCAAGTAGTTCTCCCACCTCAGCCCCCCAAGTAGCTGAGACCATAGGCATGAGATTTCTCAGAATTCCTCCCAGCAGGCTTTCACTTAGTTTCGCTGTTGAGAACTGTGACACGTCCATCACTAGCTGCAAAGGAGGCTGAGAAAGTGAACACAGCAGTCCTCCTTATCCTTGGGGGATGCATTCCAAGACTCTGAGTGGATCCCTGAAACAGCAGATAGTACTGAACCATATATATACTGTGTTGTTGCCTATTCATATATACCTGATATGGTTATCTGCGGCCCCACCCAAAATCTCATCTTGAATTATAATCCCTAAATCCCTATGTGTTAAGGGTGGGACTAGGTGGAGATACTTGGATCATGGGGGCAATTTCCCCTGTGCTGTTCTTGAGATAATGAGTCTTATAAGATCTGTTGGTTTTATAAGTGCCTGGCATTTCACCTGCTTGCAGTCACTCCATCTTGCCGCCCTGTGAAGGTGCCTGCTTCTCCTTTGCCTTCTGCCATGTTTGTAAGTTTCCTGAGGCCTCCTCAGCAATGCGGAACCGTGAGTCAATTAAACCTGTTTCCTTTAAAAATTGCCCAGTTTTGGATATTTCTTCATAGCAGTGTGAGAATGGGTTAATACATACCTATGATAAAGTTTATAAATTGGACACAGTAACAGATTAACAATAAAATTAGAACAATTATAACAATATACTGTAATAAAAGGTATGTGGAAATTGTCAGTCTCTCTCAAAATATTGTGCTATACTCACCTGTTTTGAGACCAAGGTAACTGAAACAACAGAAGTGAAACCACAGATGAGGGGTGACTACATAGCTTTTTCAGTCCTGACAGCCAAGGCAGCTAAGGAAGAAAGTAGTTGAGAACGCATACTGGGCCAGGTACAGTGGTTCACACCTGTAATCCCGGCACCTTGGGAGGCTGAGGCAGTAGGATCACTGGAGTCCAGGAATTTGAGACCAACCTGGGCACCATAGTGAGACTCTGTCTTTACAAAAAATAAAAGAATTAGCTGGGCATGGTGGTACTTGCCTATAGTCTTAGCTACTTGGGAGGCTGAGGTGGGAGGATTGTTTGAGCTCTGGAGGTGAGGCTGCAGTGAGCCGTGATCATGCTATTCCACTCACCTCAGCAGAGCTGGACCCTGTCTCAAAAAAAAAAAAAGTATACTCTGGTAGCCAACTTAAAAGATTTGTCACAGAAAGATGGTTGAAATCTGGAAGTGGTTTAGTTTGGGGGCAATAAGGATTGTCAGTGCTATATTTTGAATGTCCCCTCCAAAATGCATGTTGAAATTTAATTGCCATTGTGATGTTATAGAGAGGTGGAACCTTTGGGAGGTGATTGGGCCATGGTGGCTCTGCCCTCAGGAATGGATTAATGTTACTATCTCAGGAGTGGGTTTGTTATAAAATGGAGTTCAGCCAAATTTTTCTTTTGCTCTCCTGAGCACACCCTCTTTGTCCTCTCACCTTCCACCATGGGATCACGCAGCATCAAAGACCCTTGCCATATACTGTGCCATGCTCTTGGATTTCCCAGCTCCTAATCATGAGCCAAATACACATTGCCCAGGCTGGTGTGCAGTGGCGTGATCTCAGCTCACTGCAATCTTTGCCACCCAATTTCAAGCATCACCACCACGCCTGGCTAATTTTGTATTTTTAGTAGAGACAGGGTTTCACCATGTTTGCCAGGCTGGTGTCGAACTCCTGACTGCACATGATCTGCTCGCCTTGGCCTCCCAAATTGCTGAGATTATAGGCATGAGCCACACCACACCTGGCCTCTAAAAAAATTTTTTTTAATTACAAACTTTTATACTCAGGAGGCTGAGGTGGGAGGATCACTTGAGGCTGGGAGGTTGAGGCTGCACTGAGCCGTGATTGTGCCACTGCACTTTAGCCTGGGTGAAAAAAAGAGACCTGATTCAAAAAAAAATTTTTAATCTGTTTTAAAAAGATTACAGTTTTCACTTAACAACTGGCAAAAAAAAAAAAAAAAAAAAAGTTCACTGATTGCACCAATTGCAGTAATGTGAAGAAACGGCAATATATTGTTACAGCAATAATTCTGAAATCTTAGTGTTTTATGTTGCTGTAACAGAACACCACAGACTGGGTAACTTAAAAAATGAATAGAAATTCACCAGGCGTGGTGTATCACGAGGTCAGTAGGTCAAGACCAGCCTGGCCAACATGGTAAAACCCCATTTTTACTAAAAACTACATAAATTAGCCAGGTGCAGTGGCAGGCACCTGTAATCCCAGCTACTCGGGTGGCTGAGGCAGGAGAATCACTTGAACCCTGGGAAATGGAGGTTGCAGTGAGCTGAAATCGTGCCACTGCACGATTTCACCCAGGCTGTTCTCATACTCCTGGGCTGAAGCAAGCCTCTCAAGTGGCTGGGACTAGAGGTGCATGCCACCACACCTAGCTGAAAAAGGGAATCATAATGTAGATGTTGAAGTGCTTTTTGTATTTATGAACTGTGTTCACATCCTGTACTCACTTCTTAAGGAATCTGTTATCAAAATTATATATAATTTTAAAAGCCATCTAGTTTTAATAGTGTGTTTCTGTTTTAGGCATTAACTTCCATCTGTAGAAGAAGAGGATTTAGTTTTCTTTCTCTACCATATGCTTGCATAGTTCCTGTCTTCCTGTCTTCCCAGTTTACCAATATATTTCATAATTTAACCACTATTCAGAGTTTCCATTATATACATTCTGTTCACAGCTCAGTCATGTAGTACACTTGCTACTAAAAGTGTGGTTTAAGGACCAGCAGCACTGGCCTCTGGTGAAAGATTGTGAAAAATGCAGTATCTCTGGCCCCAGCCCAGAATTCAGATGTGTTCAATGAGATCCCCAAATGATTCTTTCTTTCTTTCTTTTTTTTTTTTTTTTTTTTTGAGGTGGAATTTCACACTATCACCCAGGTTGGAGTGCAGTGGCCCAGTCTCAGTTCACCACAACCTCTGCCTCCTGGGTTCAAGCGATTCTCCTGCCTCAGCCTCCCGAGTAGCTGGGATAACAGGTATGCACCACCATGCCTGGCTAATTTTTGTATTTTTAGTAGAGACAGGGTTTCTCCATGTTGGTTAGGCAGGTCTCGAGCTCCCAACCTCAGGTGATCCCCCTGCTTTGGCCTCCCAAAGTGCTGAGATTACAGGTGTGGGCCACCGTGCCCGGCCTTCTTTTTAACTTCTTTAAGCTCTTGTAATTTGCATGTTTCCTTTTTCTAGCATTCTATTCTCAGTTCATGGATGTAATTTATTTCTCAGAAGGTGAGATTTATAGTCTTCTTGTTTCCAAGTTCCTTTTTTTTCCTTCTATTTTTATTTTGATCCCTATCATGTTAAGTAGCTTTGTTTTGGTTGCTGGTGTTTAAGATAGAAGGACCAAAAGGCTGATTATAAGTTGAGATCTGCCCCGGGTGCTGTGGCTCACACCTGTAATCTCAGCACTTTGGGAGACTGAGGCAAGAAGACCACTTGAGCCCAGGACTTCAAGACCAGCCTGGGCAATATAGGAAGGCTCCCTCTCTACAAAAAAAAAAAAAAAAATTAGATGGGCCTGGTGGCACATACCTGTAGTTCTAGCTACTCTGGAAGCTGAGGCGGGAGAATCGCTTGAGCCTAGGAGATTGAGGCTGCAGAGAGTTGTGATCATGCCACTGCACTCCAGCCTGGGTGACAGAGTGAGTCCCTGTCTCAAAAAACAGAAAAACCACAAAAGTTCAGAGTGGCTGGATATGGTGGCTCATGCTTGTAATCCCAGCACTTTGGGAGGCCAAGGCAGGTAGATCTCTTGAGCCCAGGAGTTTGAGACCAGCCTGGCCAACAAAGGAAGAGTCTTGTCCTCATTACTAGTCTCTACCAGTGGTTCTCAACCCTGGCTCCATACTAGGATCACCTACAGAGTTGTTAAAGCATACTGGCACCTGGTTACCATGGTAGACTAATTAAATCAGCACTTTGTTAGAGGAGGCAGAGATCATTTTTGAAAAGGTCCTCAGATGATTCCAGTGTTCAGCCAGGTCTGGAAACCTCTGTGTATTAAGATACAAAGATAGCATTTACCTAACCCAGTGGTTTTATCTCAAAGTGCAGTTCCTGGACCCACGTTGCCTGGGCTGTTTAAAAATGCAAAACTTTCAGCCCCACCCCCGACTTCCTGAATGAGAATCTTAGAGGACAGTAATCTACTTTAACAACACTCCTCTCCATCCCCATCCTCCATCAGTTCTGATGCACACCAATTTTTTTTTTTTTTTTTGAAATGCAGTTTCATTCTTGCTTCCCAGGCTAGAGTGCAAATGGTGTGATCTTGGCTCACTGCAACCTCTGTCTCCCAGGTTCAAGCCATTCTCCTGCCTCAGCCTCCCAAGTAGCTGGGATTACAGGAATGCACCACCACATCCAGCTAATTTTTTGTATTTAGTAGAGACAGGGTTTCACCATGTTGGCCAGGCTGGTCTCGAACTCCTGACTTCAGTTGAGCCACCCACCTTGGCCTCCCAAAGTGCTGGAATTACAGGCGTGAGCTACCGCGCCTGGCCCACACCAAAGTTTTTGGGAAGCATCGATCTAACCAAGGAAACTCCTAAGTGTGTATGTTGTAAGATTTTGAGAGTTAGTGTTCTAGCAGTGAGCCAAGAAAACTTTTAATGTCATTCTCAAATATGTTTACTTTCCAGCCATGCTATATAGAACTGTAATATTTGATGGGTAAAGATCTGAATTGTACATGTGTTATTCTAAACACCATAATTCTAGACATGCAGACATCAAAAAGCAGATGTTGGAGACCCTGTGGACCAACGCACACCTTCAGAAGTAGGTTTTGTTTTTTTGTTTTTTGAGACAGGGTCTGGCCCTGTTGCCCAGGCTGGAGTGCACTGGCACCATCTTGACTCACTGCAGCCTTGACCTCCGGGCTCAAGTCCTCCCACCTCAGCCTCCTGAGTAGCTGGGACTACGGGCATGCTCCACCACCCCCCGCTAATTTTTTCGTATTTTTTGTAGAGATAGGGTTTCACCATGTGGCCCAGGCTAGTCTTGAACTCATGCACTCAAGCAGTCCACCCACCTTGGCCTCCCAAAGTGCTGGGATTGCAGGTCTTACAGGCCAGAAGTGGGTATTTTTATCAAAATTCTCAAGTACTCCTTTTCTTGATCTCTTCTGAAAACAAGTACAGCATAATTTGGAGGCACATGTAAAAAGTTTACTACATCAAGGCCAGGCGCGGTGGCTCACGCCTGTAATCCCAGCACTTTGGGAGGCCGAGGCGGGCGGATCACGAGGTCAGGAGATCAAGACCATCCTGGCTAACACGGTGAAACCCCGTCTCTACTAAAAAATGCAAAAAATTAGCTGGGCGTGGCGGCGGGCACCTGTAGTCCCAGCTGCTCGGGAGGCTGAGGCAGGAGAATGGCGTGAACCTGGGAGGCAAAGCTTGCAGTGAGCTGAGATCGCACCACTGCACTCCAGCCTGGGTGAAAGAGCAAGACTCCGTCTCAAAGTTTACTACATTAAGATGCCTGCAATACACTATCTTAAGTCACAGGAGACTTCTTTGTGTGTAACGCAATACACAGGTGGAAAAAAAAAAAAAAACCGTGGATTCAGTTTCCTTTAAATGTAGTGCTAATTATTGGTAGAAACTTTTTGAGTTGGTATGTTTTCTTTAGGGCAGGTCTTTTCCTCTGGTAGGCAAGAACCACCAGAAGAAAACTACAAGCCATGTGAGGAATGGAGTTAATAAAGAACAGTGTTTATGGCTCATTTATCTGTATTTTAAAACTTTGCTTAAATAATTCTGGGTTAGGAAGAAAGCCCCACAAAATAAAATGAAATATAACAGTTAAATGAGAAGTGAATTTTATTTACATCTATTTCCATTCAGTGTATCACATCTTAAGGGTAGGTGATAACAGTGTGAAGGGTGTGCTCATTTTCTTCACCTGTGGGTAGAAGACTCTTCCCCAGAGTAGCAGTTGTTAATCCAAATGATTGAAGCCTTCAGGTAAGGGAATAACTGCTGCAGGAATTCTTTCTTGAAGAATTTAAGCTGTTTGGTAGGAATTCTGTAACTACGTACCTTTGAAACACTATTCACATTCAAATAAACTCGTTTTCTAGCCAGACACAGGCTCAATTAGTTTTTTCAAACTCTAGCCAAGGCAGTGTTTCATTTGGGAAATCATGTGACAGAACTGCTCAATTCATAACTTCTCCTGCTGTTAACATTTACACTTAGACTGCCAACAACAGTTAAATTGTGGTCTCAAGGGAACAAAAAAATTGCATTCAGAATATAGTATTTTTAAACTAATTTTAGCCTGTAAGTCATTATGAGCAATAGTAACTTTTATACTGCCTCATCTTGTCTGATAATATATTCTATATGCTGTCAATCTGATTATATAGTCTATATGCTAGAACTTGCTAATTTTCATTCTGCCACCAAGAAAATTATACTTTTATTTATGGGAAAAGGATTTAAATACTCCTGGGTATGTAAAAAAATGTGTTTTAATCTAAAAGTGATTTTTCTCGCAAGAACAATTTTGTTTGCTTTCTACAAAGTTTTAAGTTTAATAAAATGCCAGTAATCACCAGTTTGCCTCCCCAAAATAAATGCTCTGATCCATATTAGAGTGATACTGTCCCTTAGTATTGGTATCTTTAATATTTTTTACATCATGAGATATCGTTATGATCTTACCTGTTATCTCAAGGTGAGCTAATCATCTTTATTTGCCTTAAAAAATACTATACTGGCTGGATATTTAATCTTGTTAGTTTAGTTATACACTTGTTTTAGTCTAGTTTAATTCAAAAGGACTCTAACAGTATGGTTTAAAACTCAGATTTTCTAGTCCAGACAAATTGCTCTAACGATTTGGCAGATCAATGGAGACATCCATTTCAACTTTATTGTTCTGTACTTACTATGTAGTCATGTGCAGTTTATCAACACAAAGAATACGGATGAAGGCATTTAAATGGACTACAAGTGACTCTGACTTGTAAACTAGGGAAGCCTCTTGTGTTTGACCTTAAAGGCCAGAGAAAAACTGAAGATAGATTGACTTAACTATTGCCAAGCAGATTATGGGTTATACTTCCTTTCATTCTCCCAGAATTGCTCTAAGAGCTAGGTGTCGTCATTAGCATGTTGTTGCTAATGATATAAACAAGAACATACATGTAATCAGAGGTGGACAAATCTTCAGAAGTTCCTTAAACTTGTTTAAAAAAGAAGATTGGGAAAGAAGACTAAATCAACATGTTTCTCCACTTTGAAGATAAAACCAGAAATGGTTTCCATTGTAGCATCTTGACAATAGACAAATATGTAAAGTTTGTAAGTAGATAAGACAGTATTACTAGTTCTTCAGGGAACTGAGAGTTATAGGTTACTGATGTGTGTGTGTAAATTTCCTGATTTATCACTAGAGTGACTAACTGCTTTACAAAGCTATCCTGGTATTCATATGCCATGTACTAGGGAAACAACCAGGCCAATCTCCATTCGATTTCATTTCTCATTTTGTTCATTTGCATATTAATCACATATTTCCTAAAGTATTATTTAGTAGACCACACCAGCACAATGGTTCCTCCAGCTTTTGGCAGGTGGTCTTACTGTACAGAAGTTATAAATGGCACATACAACCTTCCCCTCCTCCCTCCCCATGAGCATGATGCATGTTGTAGTCAGACAGTAACATTTCCATATGTACATGTGCACAAATACATTAAAAACATTTCAGAATTATATAAAATTTTACATTACATGAAGTAGAACCATAAAGATTATCCTAAGTGTAACTACAGAGAAAATGCATGCAGGGAGAGCCCAGTAAAGTACACAGCCTGTGGGGTATATAATTTTATTTTAAGTTTATATTTCCTGCAGGATAGTAACATAAATCTTTTCCTACCCAGAGGCAAAATACATTTTCCAAAAACTTGGACACTGCCCACTGCATTAAGTTGAAAATGCTCCCTATGTATATAGACAGTAAAAGTAAACAAAGAAACTTACAACACATTCCAATCTTTATCAAAAATGTTTTCAAGGCAACATTATTAAAATAATTATACCACGGTCCCTAATGTAACATCAAGCTCTAGTAAGAAGGTACAGAGAGGGCAGGAAGTTTCCATCCAGTCTGGTTTAGGTGCTCTTCTTTTCTTCACCCAGTAAATTCACGGTGGCTTTCTTGGCTGTTAGGAGGGAAAGAAATATATATCAAAACTCTTTGGAATGCAAGCTTTGTGCCTAACGTAGCTACTAGATAACAAAATTTGGATGACTCATGTTCGGGTGCGATCATGTTGGGGTTTGTGGTCTGGGCTAAGGGGGTTTCCAGGAAATGGAGAGGGTACCTCTTAGAGCACAAATCCTAAATACTTGAGCAAAATACTTGACGGTCATCTAGCCTAGCCCCTTGTCACCTAAACTGTTTGCCCTCTGTTCTCCTTTAAGCATTAAAAGAAGCAGAGATTCCTTAAGGGTAGTATTCAAATTCTAGTTCGTATCTGTGTGCTTGCCTGTAAGATTTCACTTATCAATATATTATCAATCTGATGACAACTAGGTCATCATATTTATCCCATGGTGACAAATCACAGAAGTCCTCATTCCTAGCACAAGAAATATAGTCATCCCTTGATACATGTGTTTGGGAGGGGAGGGACGGGGGGAGAGGACATTAGTTCCAGGAACCCTACAGATACCAAAATCTGTGAGTGCTCAAGCCCTGAAAGGGAATGGCATACATAGTATTTCCATATAACCTATGTGTTTCCGTATACTTTAAATCTCAGCCAGGCATAATGACTCATGCCTGTAATCCCAGCACTTTGGAAGGCTGAAGTGGGAAGATCACTTGAGGCCAGGAATTTGAGACCCACACCCCTCACCTCTATTTAAGAAAAAATTTAAAAGCCCATCTCTAGTTAAAATACCTAATGCAACATGAATGCTATATAAATTGTTGTTATACTAAATTGTTTTTACAATCTGTATTTATACTCTTACTGTGCCACCATTCTCTCCTATGAGAAGAGTTTGCTCTAAGTCTTTGAGTTGGTGACAAGACACTATATTCATCAAGAAAATATTCTGTCCAAATGTGGTGGCTCACATCTATAATCCCAGAACTTTGAGAGGCTGAGGTAGGAGTATTCCTTGAAGCCAGGAGTTTGAGATCACCCTGGCCAAAACACAGTGAGAGCCCGTCTCTAGAGAAAAATAAGAAAAATATATTTTCTTACGTCTGCAGGAGACCAAGCCTTCCACTTTCTAATTACCAAGTGGCTGGAAATGTGCTGTAAGAACCAGTGCAGTGTGTGAGATGGAGGGGAAAGGGGTTGTCTGGAAGCCTCCAGGGCCCCCTGTGAGATTTTACAATCTACAGCTGTTCTTGATGGAGCCCAGAGTCTTAGTGATGAGAGCCAGGGAGTCCCTTCTTGTCCACCAGCTGCCTGACAGCTGCTCTCCCTTTGCTCAATTAAAATTACCGAACCAAGTTCACAGCAAAGGAGAAACTAGTCCTTCCCTTAACTAACCCTTTGTAAAACAATTCCTAGTTAATCCAAAAGCTTTGAGAAAGTCTAAAATGTGTCAGCATGTAAATTCCTCCTAACTTATTTTAATTCTCATGCCCCTATTTAGGAATGTATCATACCAAAGTAAGATTGGATTTTAAGTATTGATATCTTAAGAGAACCAAGAGGCTAGAAATGTGGGTGAAGTGAGCCGAGATCATGCCACTGCACTCCAGCCCGGGCAACTGAGTGAGACTATTCAAAAAAAAAGAAAGCTGGCAATCCTAAAGTGGGAGGTTGTTAAGACTACAAGTTAGAAAATACCTAAAACATATTGAAGTAGACTGGATTTGTATACCCAAAAATAGGAGTCCAGAGAAGAGAGGTATGTGAGGGAGAAATGGGGAACATACCACCTCTGGGGCATCAGTGCTGCTGGAGAACTCTCTTGGGATTTTACTTCCCCGTGGTCATTCTACCTCACAATTCCCATGTCTTAACTACCACAGAGCTCTAAAAAAAAAACAACAAAAACCTTTCTCCAATTTCTAAAACCCTTGAGTCCCTCTGGAGCTCAAGACCCATCATCGGCAAAATCTATATCCTCACTCATTCCTCCAAATGTTTCCTTTACCTTCTTGCTCTTAGAGAAAGCTGGCTGTGCCCTGAGGACATTGCTTTCTCAAGTGGTGGCTGTCTCTTTCCTCCCATGACCCTAGTACAAATGGATCTGGTAGGTATTGTTTTTGTTCTTCATTGCCACTTTCAGAATCTCATCATCAGATTATATTATCAAGTAGCCTTCCTTTTCCCTGTCATCCCTGACTCTTGGGCTACTCTGTCTTATTTCTTGAAGATTTTAGCTCCTAACTTAATGTTCCTTTCTAACACTACTCCTGTTATTTATTTATTTATTTATTTATTTATTTATTTATTTATTTAGAGACAGGGTCTCACTCGGTCACCCAGGCTGGAGTGCAGTGATGCCATCTCAGCTCACTGCAGCCTTGACCTCCCAGGCTCAGGTGATCCTCCCACCTCAGCCTCCTGAGTAGCTGGGACACTGGTACGCATCACCACATCTGGCTAATTTTTGTGTTTTTTTTTTTTTTTTGTAGAGATTGGGTTTCACCATGTTGCTCAGGCTGGTCTCAAACTCCTGAGCTCAAGCAATCCACCCACCTTGGCCTCTCAAAGTGCTGGGATTACAGGTGTGACCACTGCACCTGACCTACTACTCCTATTTTGATTATTGATGATTTTAATATCCATGTAGACATACGTGATCTTCTAATATCCTGACCTCTTAATTTCTCCCCTCCAATAACCCTTATATTCCACCCTACATATGGCACTGACTCCCAGGATACCTGTTAGTGCCAATGCTGCAGTCTCTCCATAATCTTGTATTAAGCATCCCACTCACCCACCATCATCTTTGTAGTGCACTTTTTTCTTTGTAGTGTGCTCCCCACCCCCCTTTTTTTGCTCATTGTAAATGATGATAAGAGTATTCCTGCTATTATCCTGATTCAGGGTTCTTCCACCACCACTTCCCACCTTACTCAGGTTAAATTCCATTGTCAAGCATTAACCACTCCACAGTCCCACTCTCACTTCATAGTTGCTGGAAATCACAACCTTCACACAACTCTCCACCTACTCTGCAGCTGTACCCATGTAGCTGAGTATGGCTGGAGAAAAACATAAACAAGAACTGGTTTCACTATAAATTCATGAACACAAATCTCAAGCATGCCTTTAACACTGCCTGGCAGTCACAGGACATTGTTCCAGTCCATTTACTCTCCGACTGTCCTAGAGGGGCCGGCACACTGCAGCTACGCTCGCTTATGTAGTGTCCATGGCTGCTTTCACACTACAATGGCAGAGGAGAGTAGCTGCAACAGAGAACTGATAGCCATGAAAACATTTGTTATCCGGTGAAACCCCGTCTCTACTAAAAAATACAAAGAACTAGCCGGGTGAGGTGGCCGGCGTCTGTAGTCCCAGCTACTTGGGAGGCTGAGGCAAGAGAATGGTGTAAACCCGGGAGGCGGAGCTTGCAGTGAGCTGAGATCCGGCCACTGCACACCAGCCTGGACGACAGAGCGAGACTCCGTCTCAAAAAAAAAAAAAAAAAATTGTTATCTGGCCCTTTACAGAAAAAGTTGAGCAGTCCCTCTCCTTCCCAACTATTTCATACATTCTCTTTCCACTGTCTCCTTCCCCATCCTCTCTCAATTGGCCTTCTTTCTTCCTACCTTACTGAGATATTTGAAACAATGAGAAAGTCACTTCTGTAGGCTCCCATGGTCCCATGTGCTCACAGCATACCATAAACCCTGATTTCCCTGCTGTTATCATAAACTTCCAGCTCTTCTGACCAGTCCCTCTACTGGATACTGGATCCTTCCCTGGTCAAGGACAGAGCTCCAGCAATTCACCCTCTCACTCCTGTCATCATTTTTTGCTCTGTTGAATTATTCCCATTCATTTTCAAACAGGCTTTGTTTCTCTACCTTAAGAAAAAAACTTTTTAAATTTCAGGACCCTAATTCCTTCTTCCAGTTATAGTCCCATTCTTCTGCTCCCCTTTGCAGGAAACTTCTCAAAAGAAAGATCTATATTCTCTCATCCCTTTTCTCTCATTCTCTCAAATCCATTGCAATCAGGAGTTTGATACCACTCCACAAAATCTGTGTTATCAAAATCACTAGTACCTTCCTCATTGCTAAATCTGCTCATTTCTCAGTCCTTATCTTACTTGACCTGTTGACAGCATGTAACATGATAGATCACTTCTCTTTGAAACACTTTCTGTTCTTGGACCCAAGGATACCACACACTCAACTGGCCACTCCTTATCAGTCTGCTTTGCTGGTTGCTTCTCATCTCTCCAGTCTCTAAACCTTAGACTCCCCAGCGTTAAGTCTTTGGACCTCCTCTTTCCTAACTACACTACCTTCGTGATCTCATCCAGTCTCATGTTTAATATGTATAAGCTTGTGGCCCCCAAATTTATGTCCCCAGTCCAGACCTGTTTCTTGAACTCCTGACACCTGCATCCAACTAGCTGTTTGATCCTTGTAGGTATCTAACAGACACCTCAAACAAATGTCCAGGACTGAATTCCATATCCCCCCGACCCGCCACAACCTCCCACCCCAACAAAACCTATTCTACCCAGTCATCTCCAGCTCAGTGGCAATTTTATCCTTCCATTTGTTAAGGCTAAAAAGCTTGTCCTTGCCCTTAACCCTTCTGACCTATGCCCAATCCATAAGCAAATCCCATTACTTCTACCTTTGAAATATATCAAGAATCTGATACTTCTTACCTCCTACTGCTACACAAAGAACCAAGCCACCATCGTCATCTCCAGTCAGATCACTGCAAAAACCTTTTAACTATTCCCCCAATTTCCTCCCTTACCCCCCTTCAGTCTGTTCCTAATACAGTGGCCACAGGCATCTTTTTAAAACACAGGACAGATCATTTTGCTCCTCTGGTTAAAATTCCCCAATACCTCCACATCTCACACAGAGTAGAAGCCAAAACCTTTACAATGGCCTATCACCTGCAACCTGTCCCACCTCGTCTCCTGCACCTCTCTAGATCACTTCTTCCGTTGCTCCCACCTCAGGACTTCTGCATATGCAGCTCATTCTGGAGTATGATTCCCCATGGTTCTTTCCTTTACCATTTTTTTTTCTCTCTCTCTTTTTATTTTTTTTAGGGGGGACAGGGTTTTGCTTTGTTACCCAGGCTAGAGTGGCACAGCTCACTTGCAGCCTTGATGTGGGCCGAAGTGATCCTCCTACTTCAGCCTCCTGGGTAGCTGGGACTACAGGCTTGCGTCACAATGTCCGGCTAATTTTTTAACTTTTGTAGAAAGCGGGTCTCCATAGGAGACCCCGTCACAAACAAGCTGGTCTCAAACTCCTGGCCTCAAGTGATCCTCCTACCTTGGCCTCCCAAAGTGTTGGGATTACAGGCTGAGTCACTGTTCCTGATTCCTTTACTGCTATCGAGTCTGATTCAGTAGAGCCTTCTGGTATAGATTTCCTAAATGTCTCTATTTAGAATAATAAGCATCCCTCCAGTCCTTGGCCCCCCCCATCTTTCTACTTATTTTTTCCCTATATTATCTGCTAAATATACCATCTAATTTTCAATTTTACTGCCTATCTCTCAACTAGACTGTAAGCTTCATTAATTCAAGGAGTATGGTCTCTGGTTTGCTGGTTCACTGCCAGTATTATGAACATGCTTGGCACATATTAAACACCTCAATAAATAAATATTTATTGAGTGAATTAATCAGAGCTGAGAGTGGACATTCTTTTGTACCCATAACAAAAATTGAACAGCATACTGAACCGATCAACCTGAACTGAATTAGGCTGGCTGTCAGGGCCTCCAAAGTACTACTTCTGTCTGGTCACCCTGCTGCTACAGCCCTGGCCAGCTAGGCCCTGCTGTTCATGGTGCCGGCCCAGAGAGGAGCCAGCCAGGAGATGCTGAGTGCTGTGTGGGGGTAGGGAACCCCAAGGAGAAGGCGCTGAGGAGGACACTGAAAAACAGGGTTAGCAGCTCAAACTGCCAGAGACAGAAGGCAAGCTCAAATGAGTGACCTGAAACAGCAAGTGGTAGATTTAGAACAGAACCAAAAATTTTTGCTAGACAATCAGCTTTTACAAGAGAAAATGCATGGACTCATAGTTGAGAACCGTGAGTGAAGGCAGCACTTGGGGATGGAGGCCCTGGTTACTGAAGAGGAGGCGAAAGCCAAGTTAATTCCATCTATTTGATGCTTGACATCCCTAACTAGGCAGTGAGGGTAGACGTCAGTTGTGGTGGGGTTGGAAGTAAACATCAACTACCTTCCCAGTATGATATCCTGTTGGGCATTCTGGACAGCTTACCCCCAGTAGTGTTCTTCAAATGTCCTTCCCCAGAGTCTGCCAGCCTGGAGCAGCTCCCAGAGGTCTACTCAGAAGGACCCAATTCCTAACCAGCCTCCCTTTCTCTGTCAGTGGGGACATTATCAGCCAAGCTTGAAGCTATTAATGAACTAATTAATTTTGACTACATATATGCCAAGCCCGTAGTCTGAGACAGAGAGTCAAGCTAATGTGGTAGTGAAAATCAAGGAAGCACCTCTCAGCCTCTCAGAGAAAGATCACCCGGAATTCGTGGTCTCAGTGAAGGAAGACTTTGTGGAAGATGACTTCATTCCAGACCAGGGTATCTCCAATCTACTTTCATCCAGCCACTGCCCAAAGCCATCTTCCTGTCTACTGGATGTTTACAGTGACTGTGGGTATGAGGGCTCCCCTTTCCCCTTGAGCAACATGGCCTCTCCACTTGGTGCAAACCATTCTAAGGAGGAGACTGGCCAATGAACTCTTTCCCCAGCTGGTTAGTGTCTAAGGGGTGATCTAATACTGTTGCCCTTTTCCTTGACTATTACACTGCCTGGAGGATAGCAGAGAAGCCTGCCTGTGCTTCATTCCAAAGGCCAAAGAGTCTGCAGTCCTAGAGAATTCCCTTAACGTATTTATCTGTTCAAATGTCATAGAGAACCCCAAGTATTGTCTTTTGGCATGCAGTCCAAGGTATTTGATATGTTACTATAATTCAGAACTACAGCTTTTGAGGTTGTACTTTTTCTAAAGAGTGGTAGTTTGCCCTAAATATTTATTATGTGAGGGTGATTAGAGAAGTGTCAGAGTAGACATGGAATTCATGAATGGCTATTTATCATTTCTCCTCCCCCTTTTTGGCATCCCAGGCTTGCCTCTAGTTTTAGGTCCTTTAGTTTGCTTCTGCAAGTGGAGAGAACACCTACCTGAGAGGGCTCTTTTCCCCTCATGTACAGTTCAAGTAAAGATCAAGAATTTTTTGTAAAATTATAGAAATTGACTGTGTAAATGCTTGATGGAATTGTTTCCTGCTAGTATAGCTTTTGAAAGGTGCTTTCTCCATTTATTTAAAACTACCTATGTAATTAAAAAGTATAATGCAAACAAATAAACAATTAGAAGAGATGTACTTGCATATCAATATAGGTGATTCTCTAAAATCACTGCCTACCATGGAAAGTCATTTTTCCTAATGTTCTGACTCAATGCTACATTAAATGTGGCATGGAGGAAGAGTCTTGGGAAAAGCTGAGAACTGTAAGTGTTCTCAATAGGCAAAGACTTTGTAAAGAAATCCCAGAGTAACGGTGGCACTTGGCTGAGGGGTGCTGGTAAGACAAGAAGGCCAGGAAGCCTGTTATTTAAGCCCAGTGTGTCACATCTCCTCTCACATGTGGAGCCATATTGTTCCTGAGTCTTACCTTCTTTAGTGATGGCATCTGCAGTCTCTTTGGCCTTGTCTTTAAGGTCCTTGACCACGCTGTCCATCTGGGACTCATGCTTCAGGAAGAAAGGACGGATGATGCGCTTGTAGAGCAGTTCAGCCCCATTAGAAGGGCTCGGGGCCATGCACCACAACAGGAAGCCACACTGCAGAATAAGAGCCAGCATGGGTAACAGGAGGGTGGAGGGGCACATTCTGAGAATACACACTGTCTTTTACTATGGGGATGGGAAATGCCTCTGGTATTTTCTCCAAAGGCATTACCAGTGTTTTCTGCAGGTTAAAGGTGGGCTTTCTTTAAAAACATGATGAGTAATGAGCTGGTAAGGAAAAGCTGAGACTAAAAAACAAAGGGTAAAACACACCACGTCCAGGAGCTTAACTATCTTCCTAACTTGGACCACTTTTTAGTATATAGCTGTAAGAAGCTTTTATTAATCATAACTCTTAGAAATCAATTAAGAAAATATAGTACTTATCTGCATGCATAAAGCCCTATCCAGATAAGCCTAATATCTAGGAGGCTTGTGCTTGCTAGGCTTACCTTGGTAAATTTATCACATTTGTTCATCCTATTATAGAAAAAATACCTTGTCCATTCTTGAATTCTTCCTTTGGTGGAACCTCAGTTTTTGGGTAGATCTTTAGCCTTCAAGGAATCTTTACAGCTGTTCTTCATCTTTCATCTTAAATGTAGTTATTCCTAACTCCTTCTTTACAGCTCTACTTTGCCATTGAGATTTTTTTTTAAATTGACAAATTTCTGCCCTAATTACTTAAATAAGGATTTTTACACTATTTATGTCCAAAAATTTTTTACTGTTTATTCAAAAAATACCAACTTGCCACTTCAAGTCATCCATGCAATTTACTCCTTTTTAAGATAAGAAGGAAAAAAAAAAAAGAAGGGAATATTCAGAGTAATCTGCCCAATTCCCTAGAAAGTTTAATAAAAAATATGCTGATTTATTTTAGTTTAAAAGATTTTAACCACATTTTATTCCACACAGCCTAGGTGACTCTACAAAAAAAAACAGAAGTCACTTACAGAGAGATTCCAAATCAGTATTTTTTACATCTTCTCCTTAAAGTAAAAACATCTTAATTTATCATGCTTTAAATTTAAAAGGCTTAGTCCTTATGATTCCAAACCAAGGGATGTACTCTGATAATCAACAAGCTATGATGCCTTTCCAAGACAGTCTTTCAAATGTTTTAGAGATACAAAGCTGATAAAAGGCAAACACTAATGACAGAGTTTTAGTTTAAAATGCACAAATAGCTCACTCCAACAGCACCGTGTTGGCTCTGAGAAATTTATACTACACTGTGAACTTGTACTACACTCTGAACTTGTACTACACTCAAAATAAAAAACAAAACCCAAGTTCTCAACAAATTAATATCGCCAGATTATTATTTTTGAGAGTCTTGCTCTGTCACCCAGGCTGGAGTGCAGTGGCATGAACATGGCTTACTGCAGCCTTGAACTCCTGGGTTCAAACAGTTTTCCCACCCCAGCCTCCCAAGTAGCTGGGACTAACCAGGCATGAACCACCAGGCCTGGCTAAATTTTTATAACTTTTTTTTTGTAGAGACCAAGTCTCACAATGTTGCCCAGGCTCCCCTTATCTCAACTACAGTAAAAAGTAACTCTTGAAATGTAACCTTTGTGAATTAAAATTTGTTACAGATGCACAAGTGTTTTTAAGACAGAGACTTACTGGGCATAGTGGCATGCACCTGTAGTTCCAGTGACTTGGGACACCAAGGTGCAAGGATTGCTTGAGCCTAGGAGTTGGAGACTGACATGGTTTGGTTGTGTCTCCACCCAAATCTCATCTTGTACTGTAGCTCCCATAATTCCCATGTGTTGTGGAAAGGACGAGGTGAGAGATAACTGAATCATGGGGGTGGTTTCCTGCCATGCTGTTCTCGTGGTAGTGAATAAGTCTCACGAGATCTGATAGTTTTACAAGGAGTTTCCCCTTTCACTTGGCTCTCATTCTCTCTTGCCTGCCACTGCCATGTAAGACATCCCTTCGCTTTTCCTTCATTTTCTACCACGATTGTGAGGCCTCCACAGCCATGTGGAACTGTGAGTCAATTAAACCTCTTTCCTTCATAAATTGCCCATTCTCAGGTATGTCTTTATTAGCAGCATGAGAGCAGACTAATGCAGAGACCATCCTGGGCAACACAGCAAGAGCTCATCTCAAAAACAAAACAAAACCCAGAGACTATAGGACTAAATTTTTTATAAAACCCCAAAACTATAGCTGTATGCTTAAGAAACATACCTACCACAAAACCAAATAGGAACACTGAAAATAAAGTTATGGGAAAGATATATCAGACAAACACCAACTCCCAGAATAGCTCATTAGTAATATTAATACATACAAATTGCTTAAGGCAAAATAAGTAAATAGAATAAGGAAAGCAATTCAGCAAGAATATTAAAATTCCTCAACTTGTATATACCTTTGAAATATGTAAATTATATATAGCTTTGTATGTTTGTAATATATTTTTATAATTATATATTTTATATATAGCTATATATAGCTTTCAAATATGGCTTTAAAATATGTAAATGTAAGTCAGAATTACATACACAAATGGGCACAATCTGCAATCATAGATTTTAACATTTCCATCAGAAATTGATATACTAGCCAGGCTCACACCTGTAATCCCAGCACTTTGGGAGGCTGAGGTTGGAGGATCACTTGAGCCCAGGAGTTTTGAGACTAGCCTGTGTAACATAGGGAGACCCCATCTCTATGGGCAAAAAAAAAAAAAAATTTTTTTTTTTTTAGATGGAGTCTTGCTCTCTCACCCAGGCTGGAGTTCCGTGGCACAATCTCAGCTCACTGCAACCTCCGCCTCCTGGATTTAAGCGATTCTCCTGTCTCAGCCTCCCGAGTAGCTGGGACTACAGACGCACACCACCATGCCTGGCTAATTTTTCTATTTCTAGTGGAGATAAGGTTTCACCATGTTGGTCAGGCTGGTCTTGACCTCCTGACCTCAAATGATCCGCCCCCATTGGCCTCCCAAAGTGCTGGGATTACAGGTGTGAGCCACTGCTCCCGGCCACAAAAAAAAAGAAAATAATTTAAAATTAGCCAGGCTTGGTAGCGTATGCCTGTGGTCCTCCTGGGAGGCTGAGGCAGGAGGGTGGCTTGAGCTTGGGAGGTCGAGACTGCTGTGAGCTGTGATACCACTACTTGGTGAGAGAGCAAGACCCTGTCTCAAAAAGACCAAAAGAAAAAAAAAAATTGATATATAAAACAACCTAGAAATTAGTAAGAATACAGAATAAAGAACACAAAATTTAACTCTTTTTTTTTTTTTTTTTTTTTTTTTTTTTTTTAAAGACAGGGTCTCACTTTGTTACCCAGGCAGGAGTGCAGGGGCACAAATACAGAACACTATAGCCTCAACTTCCTGGGCTCAAGTGATTCTCCCGCCTCAGCCCTCCAAGTAGCTGACACCACAGGCATGCAGGCACGCATCATCACGTCTGGCTAATTATTGTACTTTTTGTAGAGACAGGGTTTCACCATGTTGGCCAGGCTGGTCTCAAACTCCTGACCTCAAGTGATCCACCTGCCTCGGCCTCCTAAAGTGCTGGGATTACAGGTGTGAACCACTGCACCCGGCCTAAAATCTCACTCTAAAGATATATACAGATCTCTCAACCCAACAAACGGATTCAGGGATTCAAAGAGTTAGTATAGTATATAGAGAGTAACAGGATGGGCTCAAAGAAACTAATTTCCAATCCCGGTTCTGCCATTTACTAGCTAAGCAAACCTTGTGCAAGTTACTTAATCACTTAAGTCTGTTTTTTCCTCTGTAAAATAGGTATTGGGAATTTAAAAATCTACTCCTATAATTTTGTAAGAAAAGAAAATTACTGAGCATAGCAAGGACTTTCTCTGACCCAAGAATACTGTGTTTTCTAACAGCATCTATGAAACATTACTAACAGGAGAGCATATTAGCTTTCAGTGGGGGAAAGCAAATCCTAGAACCAAAAACATTTCAGCAAATCTTTATTTTTATTTTTTATTTTTGAGACAGAGTCTCACTCTGTCACCCAGGCTGGACTCCAGTGGCGTAATCTTGGCTCACTGCAACCTCCGCCTCCTGGGTTCAAGCAGTTCTCCTGCCTCAGCCTCCCAAGTAGCTGGGATTACAGGCACGTGCCAACATGCCCGGCTAATTTTTTTAATTTTTAGTAGAGATGAGTTTTTGCCATGTTGGTCAGGCTGGTCTCGAACTCCTGGCCTCAGGAGATCCGCCCGCTTTGGCCTCCCAAAGTGCTGGGATTACAGGAGTGAGCTACCGCACCTGGCCATAAGTAAATATTTTAGAAACTCTCCTTTTAGTACATGAAATGAAATTCAAATTTATGATATACTTAATTACAAAAAATATATAGTCTAACTGCAACATAAAGGAAAAACAAAATGAAAGTAATTTATAATATATATAAGTATGCAAACAAAACAATACTAGAAGACATCATAAAGTACTTGTAAGTAGAATCACTGACAGTGGCAGCTATGAACAGAATCTTCCATATATTCCCATAGGTTAAGAATGTCTGAGGGGCCAGGCGGTGCCGGCAAGATGGCTGCACTTGAGAAGATGACGTTTCCAGAGAAACCAAGCCACAAAAAGTACAGGGCCGCCCTGAAGAAGGAGAAACGAAAGAAATGTCGGCAGGAACTTGCTCGACTGAGAGACTCAGGACTCTCACAGAAGGAGGAGGAGGAGGAGGACACTTTTATTGAAGAACAACAACTAGAAGAAGAGAAGCTATTGGAAAGAGAGAGGCAAAGATTACATGAGGAGTGGTTGCTGAGAGAGCAGAAGGCACAAGAAGAATTCAGAATAAAGAAGGAAAAGGAAGAGGCAGCTAAAAAATGGCAAGAACAAGAGAGAAAGTTAAAGGAACAATGGAAAGAACAGCAGAGGAAAGATAGAGAAGAGGAGGACCAGAAACGACAGAAGAAAAAAAAAGAGGAAGCTGTGCAGAAGATGCTGGATCAGGCTGAAAATGAGTTAGAAAATGGTACCATATGGCAAAACCCTGAACCACCTGTGGATTTCAGAGTAATGGAGAAGGATCGAGCTAATTGTCCCTTTTACAGTAAAACAGGAGCTTGCAGATTTGGAGACAGATGTTCACGTAAACATAATTTCCCAACATCCAGTCCTACCCTTCTTATTAAGAGCATGTTTACAACGTTTGGAATGGAGCAGTGCAGGAGGGATGACTATGACCCTGACGCAAGCCTGGAGTATAGCGAGGAAGAAATCTACCAACAGTTCCTAGATTTCTATGAGGATGTGTTGCCCGAGTTCAAGAACGTGGGGAAGGTGATTCAGTTCAAGGTCAGCTGCAATTTAGAACCTCACCTGAGGGGCAATGTATATGTTCAGTACCAGTCGGAAGAAGAATGCCAAGCAGCCCTTTCTCTGTTTAATGGACGATGGTATGCAGGACGACAGCTGCAATGTGAATTCTGCCCAGTGACCCGGTGGAAAATGGCGATTTGTGGTTTATTTGAAATACAACAGTGTCCAAGAGGAAAACACTGCAACTTTCTTCATGTGTTCAGAAATCCCAACAATGAATTCTGGGAAGCTAACAGAGACATCCACTTGTCTCCAGATCAGACTGGCTCCTCCTTTGGCAAGAACTCCGAGAGGAGGGAGAGGATGGGCCACCACGACCACTACTCCAGCAGGCTGCGGGGAAGGAGAAACCCTAGTCCAGACCACTCCTACAAAAGAAATGGGGAATCTGAGAGGAAAAGGAGTAGTCACAGGGGGAAGAAATCTCACAAACACACATCAAAGAGTCGGGAGAAGCACAATTCACCAAGCAGAGGAAGAAACAGGCACCGCAGCCAAGGCCAGGGCCACCGGAGCCAGAGCCGCAGGAGCCACCGCAGCCGGAGCCAGAGTTCCTCTAGGTCCCGAAGTCGTGGCAGGAGGAGGTCGGGTAATAGAGGCAGAACTGTTCAGAGCCCCAAATCCAAATAAACTAGTTTTGTTCTAAAAAAAAAGAAAAGAAAAGAAAAGAAAAAGACTAGGCCAGGCGCGGTGATCCTGTAATCCTGTAATCACCTGTAATCCTGGCACTTTAGGAGGCTGAGGAGGGTGGATCACTTGAGGTCAGGAGTTTGAGACCAGCCTGGCCAATATGGCGAAACCCTGTTTCTACTAAAAATACAAAAATTCGCCAGGTATGGTGGCAGGCGTCTGTAATCCAAGCTACTTGGGAGGCTGAGGCAGGAGAATCACTTGAATCTGGAAGGTAGAGGTTGCAGTGAGTCAACATCATGCCACTTCACTGCAGCCTGGGTGACAGAGTGAGACTCTGTCTCAAAAAACAGAATTTCTGAACTAGAGGAACTACACAGCCTGCTTTCCATATCAGAGCATTCAACCCAGTGTGATTCACTGCCATAATCTCCATGTTATGATTTTAAGCCAGGCCTCTCTTCACCTTTCCTATTCCTTTCATTTAAAGACTCCAAAGCTTGTTTACTGAGCACAGATCTTAGAAAACAGGATCTTCAGACTTGGGAAAGCATGACAGTAGGTGATGGAAGGGTAAAGACTCAGACTAGCATCTAGTAGTCTCACTACACATGGATAGTAATGCTATGTGCATGAATGTGCAATCATGCAAAAACTCAAATCAGCCTCCTTCACACATACAATGGTAGACTAAGACCTTCTGTTAAAAGTCCAAGCACTCCAAGGAAGCCAGTGTCTTGAGGTACCCTCAGTATGTGCAAGTAGTTACATGTTACTCTTAGTTTTCCCAGCAACTCTGCTCTAGCATGCCCTAGGCTTAGCCAGCAGCAAATCTTACTGAATTGTAAGATGTTGCCAGAGGTTCAGAACCTTGGTTTTTTGAGATACGCATTTGCATTGACCCAAAATGGAGAATTAAATAACTGTGTTTTTCACTGGCATTAGCTTTGTTTCCTTGGCCTAGTGCCAGTTAATTACAGCAGACCCTGCAAAACCACCTCTCTAGTTATTTCCCTGTGGAAGCCTTTTGGTTGTTTTGTTTTTTGTTTTGTTATTTTATTTTATTTTTTTTTTTGAGACAGAGTCTTGCTTTGTTGCCAGGCGGGAGTGCAGTGACGCGATCAGCTCACTGCAACCTCCGCCTCCGGGGTTCCAGCAATTCCCCTGCCTCAATCCCTCTACAGGTGCGTGCCACCACGCCTAGCTAATTTTTTGTATTTTAGTAGAGACAGCGTTTCACCATGTT
The DNA here is from genome assembly GCF_008728515.1 of Papio anubis. Lineage (NCBI taxonomy): Eukaryota > Metazoa > Chordata > Mammalia > Primates > Cercopithecidae > Papio > Papio anubis. Next base: position 105,731,695 of record NC_044980.1, read on the forward strand.
GGCCAGGATGGTCTTGATCTCCTGACCTTGTGATCCACCCACCTTGGCCTCCCAAAATGCTTAGGATTACAGGCGTGAGCCACTGCACCCAGCTGCCTTTTGGTTTTTAATATCCAAAATTCATATAATGTTTTACTGTAGTTGCTTATATAGGAAAAGCTGTACATCCCCAAAATGCAATACAAGATGATGTACAGGAAATGTCTTGAGTAACATTTTTGACAGAATATCAGAATTCCTGGTGGACATTTTGAAGAATATGCAGAGCATCACAGGGGATGTGCTATGTATTCCTGCACACAAAGCAATTGTTTCTTACTATATTAACTATTTGGAGAGCAGCAAGTGTTTTTAGCATCTAACATCCTAACATGATATTTGTTATTTATATATAGGTATTTTGCTGTATTTTATTAATGCTTAGGGAATTCGTTGGGGAGTTTTACATTGACATGTAATACATTAAAAATTTTCCCACTTAACATAGTGGAAAATAAGCTCCTGCATAGAATGTACTCCTGCATAGAATATCTGATTTTCAGAAATGGATTATCAAGAGAGAGACAGATATCCATATTAAAACCAGAAGAATTAAGGTGAAGTGAAAATGACTCATTGTATTAAGACTCAGGAGAAGTGGGGCCGGGTGCAGTGGCTTATGCCTGTAATCCCAGCACTTTGGGAGGCCAAGGTAGGTGGATCACGACGTCAAGAGATCGAGACCATCCTGGCCAACGTGGTGAAACCCTGTCTCTACTAAAATTAGAAAAATAGCCGAGCATGGTGGCGGGCATCTGTAGTCCCAACCACTCGGGAGGCTGAGGCAGGAGAATCACTGGAACCCGGGAGGTGGAGGTTGCAGTGAGCCGAGATTGCACCACTCTGCTCCAACCTGGTGACACAGCCAGACTCTGTCTCAAAAAAGAAAAAAAAAGAAAAAGGAGAGGTGGGGTGTGTTTTATGACTTTAGGCAAATCAACCTAAGAGACAGTTTTCTCTTCTGCAGGGCTTTAGGAAAGTCAAAAATTAATGTACTTGAAGAAAGTATACAATAGAATAGTAGTATTACCAAATCCTAAAGTTCTTATTGTGGAAAATCTCTGAAATATCACCTGCCTACATAGATACTAACTCTTCAGCAATCCAGACAAGCTGATTATCTTTTCTGGATGAATTAAGTCAAGTGTCCACAGTTTTGTACCTCTTCAATGTGATTACTTTGTAGGCTAGACTGCAGACTGTTAATTTACTACTTTCTGGTACTGGCACCCTCTAGCTATTGTCTTGAGACAGTAAAATAATTACTGCTGTCTAGGTACATCTTTAGCATATTCCAGTTCTGAAATGAAATCATTTTCTTATATTAAAAATAAAGTTAATTACTGTTCAACTCCCAAGGTGATATTCAGCTGCCACCTCTTACAACCCTCTCTTCTTAATCTATGTAACTATTCTACAGCCCAGGAATAGCCTGAGTTTATTAAAATCACCCACAGAGATCTGGCTGTCTTTTCGGTCAAGCTGCCCTCAAAGTGCCAGTTGATGAGACTCCCAAGGAGACCCACAAGCCCACTGCTGCCTGCAGTTCAGACAGAGTCCATGCTATTTTAACTGGACTCTTGGCACTATTAGCACTGACACAGTGACTCCTTAAATTACAAATTACAACAGGCCATTCTATTCCGTCTGTGCTTCTAATGCTGTCACCATCTGATTTTCCCCTAGAAAAGATACTTTCCAGGTAGGGGCATGCTTAACATGCAGTTAGGGAATGGAAAGTTAATGTCAGAAGAAAATGTACTTCAACACTGACTTCCTGATAGGCTACAATGACTTGATCAGAAACATAAGTCTAAGAAGCCTTTGCAGTGTAGCCACAGAAGAGTTACGGGCTACGTTTAAAACACTGCTCAGCATGCACAAATAAAAGCTTAAAAAGGACGTGTTAAAGGAAAGATTTCCCTGTCTTTTTGGCCTCCTACAAAGATTAAGAAGAAAAATGTTGCCGGGCATGGTGGCTCACACCTAAAATCCTAGCACTTTGAGAGGCCGAGGTGGGTGGATCACCTGAGGTCAGGAGTTCCAGACCAGCCTGGCCAACATGGTGAAACCCCAACTCTATTAAAAATACAAAAATTAGCTGGGCGTGGTGGTGGGCACCTGTAATCCCAGCTACTTGGGAGGCTGAAGCAGGAGAATGGCTTGAACCCAGGAGGCAGAGGTTGCAGTGAGCTGAGATCACGCCACTTCACTCCAGCCTGGGCAATATAGCAAAACTCCATCTCAAAAAAAAAAAAAATGTTGTATTCTCTGTCAATGGGTGAAATAGCACAGGTGACAATTCAGGTCAGGACCTAATCTTGCCAGAGTTTACTCAACCTTGTTCTAAAAATAAATCTAGTCAGGCCTGGTGGCTCACACCTGTAATCTCAACACTTTAGGAGGCTGAGGCAGGGAGATCACGAGGTCACGAGTTTGAGAGCAGCCTGGCCAATATGGTGAACCCCGTCTCTACTAAAAATACAAAAATTAGCCGGGTGTGGTTGTGCACACCTGTAGTCCTAGCTACTCGGGAGGCAGAGACAGGAGAATTGCCTGAACCTGGGAAACAGAGGTTGCAGTGAGCCGAGATCACGCCACTGCACTCCAGCCTGGTCGACAAAGCAAGACTCCATCTCAAAAAATACATATAAAAAAATAAATCTAGAAAATGATTTAAATGAAGGTAAACATAGGATACAAAGATATTAATTGCAGCGTTATGTATAATCACATGACAAATGTCCTAAATATCTTTCAATTGGGAATGGGTAAATTATCAATAATAGATTAGACAGCTTGTCAAAGAATACTGAGTAACATGAGAAAATACTCATAATACTGTGTTAATTGAAAAAAGCAAGACAATTATATGTGATCTCAACCACACATATGGTTAAGACAGCAATACATATATATACACACACACATATATACACACACAGTTCTGTTTGTATTTATACACATAGACGAATATATTTGCACATTTTAAAAAATGGGAAGACTAAGATGTAGGATTACAAATGTTATTTTCCTCCCTACATAAAACACTTCCTAACACACACACACACACACACACACACACACTCACACAAAAATGTAAACAGTAGGATAACAAGGACTTTGTTTTATTCACCAAAGTATCTCCCAGATGTAGAACAGAATCTGACACATGGAGGTTCTAAATAAATATCTGCTAAATAAAGGAATGAGCATATATAAATTTCATAATCAAGAAAAAACAGCTTTTAAATTTATTTTTAAACCCTCTTGCTCAAGGCCAGATATCAAAGCAAAGCTCAGAACATGCATGATCCAATTTCTACCTAAGTATATCATATATTATCTTCTCAACTAAGCTTTGATGCCTAGCCATTGGCTCCTTTTATTTTCCTCCAATCTTATAAGCTGCTTTAGAAAAATAAAAATAAAGCCAACAATATTAACTCTGCAAAAAATAAAATATTAAACATGTCCTTGGGCCGGGAGCAGTGGCTCATGCCTGTAATCCCAGCATTTTGGGATTACAAAGTCGGGCAGATCACTTGAGGTCAGGAGTTTGAGACAAGCCTGGCAAACATGGTGAAACCCCACCTCTACTAAAAATACAAACATTAGCTGTGTGTGGTGGTACGTGCCTGTAATCCCAGCTACTTCGGAGGCTGTGGCAGGAGTATCACTAGAATTGAAGAGGCAGTGGTTGCAGTGAGCCAAGATGGCGCCACTGTACTCCAGGCTGGGTGACAGAGTGAGACTCCATCTCAGAAAACAAAAAAAAATCCCATGTCCTTACTTCTAAGTCTCTTTTCCACATTTCCAGTCAGCATGTGATTGCAACAGCATAGGTAAGATGGATTCTAGTCCTTAAAATTCAATACTCTCCTGAACCTTCTCCTACAGACTCTGCAGTTCAGAGGCCTCTTCTCAGTCTGTTTACTAAGTCATTCAGAATATGCCACTAATGTAGGAAGAAAGCATTTTGATTGACAGCATCATGAACTTTTAATCCTTTCAAGTATATTATCTATTTGGAATGTATGCAATAAATTCACTTTCATGAACACTATGATGCCATGCAGCTGGAGACTACTAATGGATACACATTCATTTTACCATTAGGGAAGAAAATTTGCTGCAAAGCAGTATTTTAAATGAACTTCAAAACCAAATATAAATGATTCAATTACTACCATTTATTTTGGATCTTCTCTCTACCTCTCTGTGGACTCCATTAGCAGAGGTGATTAGGAGTAGGCTAGAAGTCAAGCTTACTCACATTTTGGAAATATGAAGTCAGGTAATACTGCAAGTAGTTCTGCTGACAAGATATTGTTCACTGCCACAAACAAGTGGGCCCAAAGCAAAAGCCAATTTATTTCCACTAGACTGCACTGTGAGGTCCCTACCATTAGATAGATCTTATTAAAGGCTTTAAAATTATCTGAAGTTTAAATTATGTCATGTCCAAATTAAAGATTACAAGAATATTTTTATGAATGTTAAATGACTTCGAATAATAAAAACAAAAAAAAAATCAAAACAAAAAAATCCAATCTTTGAAATCAACTCTTTCCACAGACCAATTTTTATTATCTTCCATCAGTTTTGAAAGGAAAATTCTTCATTGCCTTACAAGGCATTCTGTGGTGAAGTCATTCAAAAATATAACAGAATCTATACTGAGCACGTTTTTATTTAATTTTTTAAACTTTAAAAGACATGATACTTTATATAGTGTCTTGTCTTCTTTCTTTTTTAAGCATAAATGGTGTGTACTACTGTATTTAACGTTCTATTACTTTTTTTCTTTTTTGAGACAGGGTCTCTGTCACCCAGGCTAGAGTGCAGTGGTGTCATCATAGCTTACTGTAGCCTTGAACTCCTGGGCTCAAACCATCCTCCCACCTCAGCCTCCTGAGTAGATGGGACCACAGGCATGCACCACCATGCCTGGCTTTTTTTTTTTTTTTTTGGTCAACATGCTGTGATCTGGGAGCCTGACTAGTTTTTAAATTTGTGTGTGTGGAGACAGGGTCTCACCATGTTGCCCAGGCTGGTGTCAAACTCCTGGCCTCAAGCAGTCCTTCTGCCTTGGCCTCTGAATATGCTGGGATTACAGGCAAAAGCTAGCACACCTGTCCTCTATAACTTTTCATAATTGCTAAATTATGCAAAAATTTCTGGGTCTATACATATGGATTTGTTTCATTCCATTTAACTATATGGATATACCATTAATTCAATTAACCATTTACCTGCTGATGAATATTTCAGTTTATAATGTTTACATTATGCAGTTCATATTATATACAGTTTACAACAAAAAATGCTGCCATGAATATCTTTGTGCAGCTCTTTAATGCACAGTGACTATTTCCTTAGAATTGTTAAGAATATCATTTTTCAATTCAACAAGAAATTGTTAAAAGGTCCCTTAAAAAGATTATTCCAATTTATACCACTACCCTGTTAAGTATCCCTTA